>NC_090925.1:459159254-459463738 GCF_040938575.1 Ambystoma mexicanum | reverse complement strand
CTGGAGCGTCTGACACGGACGCTCTCGGCCGAGATGCAGGCAACTCGTGCGGAGGTCAGGTCATCCCGGGAGTTACTGCATGGGGACCTCCGCATTATTATAACCCAGAACCAGAACTACCAGACCCGCCTGCTTGCAGCCATGGAGGAGCAAACTCGTGCTTTGCGTGGGCTGCCTCCCATTGTCACACCATCTTCTGAGGCAGCTCCCCCACCTCCAGAGTCAGCTGCAGGGTCTGGGCAGAGCCATAGCGACTCATCTCCCACAACAGAGTAGCCGTGTGGGCCACGAGCCTATGGGGTGTTTTCCTTTCCCATGATCCACACAGGTGGATTGTGGCGTGCATCCTGTCCTCGGACCTCATAGGTGGCCCCCCCCCCCCCCCGCCGGCCCTTTCATGGCCATTTTTTCTCTTTTTCATTTTTATTTTGCAAGAGTGTTGCCTTGTGTGGGTACCTGGGCATACACTGTATTGTGGCTGGGCACATGCAGGCTTGTCCTGAGTTTGGTTTCGATGCTTGGGTAGCAGACATCCACACCCCTCCTGCTTCCCTTTCCATGGGCTTGCAAAGGGTGTGCCCAAGTGACAGCAAATTACACGGTGACATTGGACTCCCATGAGCTGTTGGCCAGTCCATAGTCAATACTGTGTAGACATTCATAGTGTTCATTGTTGTTGCACCTAACTATGCATGATGGTATGATATGTGCCTCTACTTACATATGTTGCTCATGTTTTGCAGGTATTTCACACAGATCTTCACAAGGGCATACTCTCTGGAGTCACACTACATGTCGGTAGATGTGCACTGACACTTTTGCATGGCGCCATCACTGTACATCTGGACGGTGAGGACATACCAGCTGAATCAGGTAATGAGACTACCATTGATTACATGCAATGTGTCTTGTTTGGGTGGGCTTCAGGGTGGGTTGGTGTGTAATTTGATAGAAATTACTCTTACACAGGTGTGTAGTAGTGGCTCCAGGGCGGTTAGCTGCTCAAGTGCGGCTATGTTCCATTTGGGGCACTGCTATTTGTGACACTGGTGTCATGTTGTGATGGCCAGTTTGTTTGCTGTCACATACCATGACATGGTGTCCTCAGTGGCGGGACTGTGAAGGGAGTGGGTGACATGGCAATGTTGTCATGTAGTGAATCGCCTGTGGGAATGCATTTTAGATTGATGGAGTTGTGTCTTTGCGTTGTGATGCATAGCTGGTGTATGTGTAGCTAGGGGTGCACACATATTGACACTTCCATGTTAACAATCTCAGGCTGATTGTATCTGACAGTTCATTGTCAAGTACTTTTCAGACATTGTCAGGTAGAGTCATCATTGATTGTCAGATGGTATGTGCCAGAGCAGTGTGCACTAGCCAGCACTGTGATTCCTAGGTGAAGAAGTTGGCCACCAGTTGCGTACGGGCTGCCTCCCCCCGTGCCCTTTCCCCTCCCATGCGCAGCGGGCGTGCATGTGGTTGTGGATGTGGGGGCACCACCATGTCCACGGGCAGGCCCCGGCGTGTTGCAACGTTGTGCAGGACACATGCTGCCACTATGATCCTGCACACTATTCGGGGAGCATATAACAGCTGCCCGCCAGAACGGTCAAGGGAGCGAAAGCGTGACTTGAGCACTCCGAATGTGCGCTCCACTATGCCCCGTGTAGCAATGTGGGCTGTGTTGTACCTTACCTTGGGTGGCGTGGTGGGGTTCCGGATTGGGGTCATCATGTGGGGGCTGATAGGGTAGGCACTGTCCCCTGCGGAGGTGGTGATGGGTATCATTAGTGGTGTTGTGTCATGACCCAGTATCTGACATGCATGCATGTGGAGTGGCATTCATGCTCACCAAGCAGCCATGTATCTCCATGCTGGCCAGCCTCTAGGTCCCGGCATAGGGTAGACATTCTGTAGATGAAGCTGTCGTGGGTGGACCCTGGATAGTTGGCATATACTGATGTGATGATTCCCTTGGCATTGCATACAACTTGGACGTTGATGGAATGCCAGTGCTTGCGGTTTCTATAGATGTGCTCTGTTGCCCTGGGTGGACGTAGAGCCACATGTGTGCAGTCAATTGCACCAAGCACTTTGGGGAATTGAGCCACACCATAGAATTCCTGGATGCACGTCCGCCTTTCTGCATGAGTCCTGGGGAGATATATGTGCCTGCGGACTGAAGGCCGTGCAGTGATGATGTTCAAGACCTGGTGTAGGCAGCGTGACTGCGTGGCCTGTGACACACCACCCACTATGGCACTTGTCCGCTGAAAGGATCCAGTGGCCAAGAAGTGCAGTACATTCAGGACCTTCTGCAGGGGGCTGAGTGCTTGGGAGCACAGGGTGGGTGATGTGAGGTCATCCTCCCACTCACTGACCAGGTCCAGTATGATGTGTGCTGGAAACCTGTACCTCCCATACACCTGGTCATCAGGCATCCCGAATAGGCTGGTTCTGGGTGTGAATATTCTGGCCCTGACTCTCCTCCTCATCCTCCTTTGGTAGCCCACTGCCACTGCTGCTAGGAACGGTATGTTCATCCTGGCATCTGGCTTGTTTATTGAAAAGTGCGCAAATTAATGCCTTGCGCGTGTAGTAGGCAGCGTGTGAGCCTCGCACCCCTGGAATCGGGTTCCCACTCCAATCGCGTGTGGAAATTCCCACGCTGCAGGCATACAGGTGCGCTGACGTACTTGGCTGTGTAAGTGGCCGCGCGCCCCTGAAATACACGTATATAGGCCAATGGCGTGTAAGCGCACTTTTGGGCAATTACACGCGATGAAATACACGTACATAGGCCAATGGCGTGTACGCGCACTTTTGGCCAATTACACGCGATGAAATACACGTACATAGGCCAATGGCGTGTACGCGCACTTTTGGCCAATTACACGCGATGACACTCTGACGTGCAGGATTTCCACGTGTGCTCGTCTTCACGTGCTGAGTGGGGAACGCCCGTGCGGATCACGTCAGACGCGCTTACGCGATGAGGGACTCTGGTCCAATAGAATCGCGTATGCGTGCTGACGCACTTACGCGCTAAGGGCCTTTCCTCGGATTTCACGCTGACGTGCAGGAATTTCACGTGCCAAATCACTCCGTATCAAGCTGGCCACCCGAAAACACACGGAACACCACGCTCCTGCCCCGAAGGCCGAGTTACTGCCCCCCAAGTGCCCTGAGCAGCCTCCCACGTGCTATCTGCTGCTGCCTGCCTGCCTGCCTGCCTGCTGCCACCGTGCCCTGCCATTTGGTGCCTGCACATCAGCCATCTGCAGGGGTCCAGTTGCTGTGTCCACCCCTGCTGGAACTGAAGACTCCCAACTGGGATTACATCGCTCCACAGCCCAGCCCCAGGACCCAGTTGCCCACCCACACCTGCCTCTGGGGTTGCCATGTCGGGCACTTCTACATCTGGCACCAGTGGCAACCCCAGGCCAGAGGGGCAGAGGGGCACCAGCTTCACTGCCACCGAAGTTGGTGTCCTGGTGGAGCATGTCCTGGGGCAGTATGATGCCCTCTTTGGATCGTCCCGCGCCAGCAAGGAAGGACGGGAGAGGATCTGGGCCGACTGTGTGGTTGCCATCAACGCGGAGGGGGTGGCAACCCGCAACGTCTTGAAGATCAAGAAGCGCTGGGAGGACTTGAGGTCCAGGACCCTTGTGAAGGCCCGGCGCCTCGTGGAGGGGGGCCGGGGCCACATGAGTTCCATCCAGAAGAGGGTCCTGGAACGCGTACGCCCAGCGCTCCACGCCCAGATCCTTGAGAGGGAGACCCGTCTGGAGTTGAGCGGTAAGTGTCCAAGCATCACTGTGTGAGACAGGGCATGTTGCGGTGTGCTGGTTCTATGATACTTGCCTGTATGTGTGCCATGTGCCATGTATGCATGTATGTGTGCTGGGACATCATGGTAATGCATGTGCGACCAGTGATGTGTGACCCACATGGTTGTTGCATGTGTCGAAATGCGGCATGGGGAGCACTATGCAGATTTGGGACATGAGAGCATGCCAGTCTCTGTACCTGGACATGGATGGGGGTGAGGATGGGTGCTGATGCCAGGTACATATATGGTAGCCATGTCTGTGTGCCTGACCTGCATGTCTGTGACTTGTGCATGCCATGGATGCATGACTCATGTGTGTGACAATGCACAGATTCAGTGACGCACCCACCTTACCCTTGTTTTGCCTGTGTTTGGTGTGATTGTGGCCAGATGGATGTGACTGAGGTGTAGTGTGTGCATGTGATATGCATGAGCCATGATGCATGTGAGTTACATTTCATTGAATGTTTCAAGAGTCAATTGGACATGCATGGAAATGTGCATGGCATGCACCATGCCTGTTACTGTGTGTGTTTTGCCTGGACTGACCCATGTGTTGTGGAGGGACATGATGGAAGTGTACTTTGACAGGGGTGCTCATCTGCTATTGCTTCCTGTCTAGGGGACCATTGTACAGTAGCCTGATGCTTGTGTTCTTTGTCTCCCTCTACGCAGCGGCTAGTGAAGAAGAGGGCGGAGACGGCGCTGTGGAGCAAGGCGGCGGGGATGCCCCCACGGCTGCAGCGGAAGGGGTGGGTGAGCCCCCACAGGGGCCTGCTACGGCGGGAGACGGTGAGGAGCCATCCAGGTTGGTGGTTTGCACAGAGGAGGAGGAGGCCGACACTGGTGCACACATGGGCCCTGGTGGGAGCATCCCTGCTGGTGCAAGTGGTGCAGTCCAGGGCCAGGGGCAGGAGGCAGCACAGGTCACCGTGGAGGGGCCTGTGCATGTCGCTGTCCCTGACCCTGTGAGTGCACCACCATGCACCAGCAGGGATGCCCCGTCCCAGGCCCGTCCGCAGGTAGAGGGGATGTCCATGTCAACTGACTCCCCTCCACCTGCGGCCGTGGGAACCCCTGGCCGCGTGGAGCAGGTCCTGATTGGGGTCGCGATGCGCACGGCTGTGATTCGTGATGCCGTGCGTGCTTCCCGGGAGGAGCACGCACGTCATCACGAAGTGCACCGTGCCGACGTGGCCCAATTGGGATCGGCCATGTTCGGGGGGTTCCTGCATGTGTTGGCCAATCTGACGGCCCTCTCCTCCTCTGTGCAGGCTATCCACCAGTCGTTCTCCTTGCCGTCTTCCGGCCCAGATGCCACCATGGCCCCCTGTGGACCTGCCCCGACCAATGCAGCCAGCTCGGTGGGGATCCCATCCCTGCCACAGTTGGGAGTCGGAGGTCCAGCAGGGGTGGACGACACAGCAAGTGGACCCCAGCAGATGGAAGATGTGCCGGCATCATCGGGCAGGGCACGTGCACGACGGCGTCGGTGGTTACCATCAGCCTGGATGCCGTCGTGCTGGCAGAGGCAGTGGCGTCGCAGGCAGCAGCGGGCTCGACGTGGGAGGCATCATGGCTCAGGGCCATCAAGATCGGAGGGGCAGGCATCGGCCGGAGGGCAGGGCAACCCTGGCATGGCGGTGTGTTCCGTGTGGGAGGAGTTTGGCCAGCGGATAGGTGCGGAGCGGCAGCGGGCGGAAGAGGAGCGGCTCGCCATGGCCAGGGCGGAGATCTCCATGCATCAGGCATTGAGGCGGGCTGAGTGCCTCGAGGAGGCTCGCAGGGAATTTGGAGAGCACATGGGGTTGTCCCTGCGAGACCTCGGGGCCAGGACTGAGTCCCGCCTCCAGGACATTGACGTGGAGTTCGAGGATGCCCTGGCCAGCATCACCAAGTGAGCCGCAGGACTAGCCCGCTGCCTTTGTATATAGTTTTTTAGTTAGTTAGTGCTAGGTTTCCTTTATTTAATTTTTTTTTTTTGGACCGCTTGGACAATGGCCACTTCTTTGTACATATTTTTTTAAATAGTTAGTATTAGGTTTAATTTGTGGTGTTGGGCTCATGGACCCTTGAACAATCCTGTAAATATAGTTATTTTTTGTGAGATAAATTTTTTAACTTTCATATTGGTCACACCATGTCGTAATGGTTTATCTTTCATTTCATTCTACATGTGTTTACTTTGGACAAAATCTATTCATTTTTCTATCCTTTGTTTTTTGGTTTCTAATTTTTGTTCCCGGACATGGACCTTTTATTTGCTTTACCAGATAGTTGTCAGAGTTTACTTTATTTTTATTTTTAATACATTTTGATATTATCTTACACTTGTGTCATTTTTTCTTTGGTTTCTTACATGCCATGATATGGGTTTTGACATTGACTTGCACCCATTGTGTATGTGTGTGTGGCGGACATGTGTTCTTTTGCTTACTTGCCTTTGGGGTTGTGTCATGTGATTGCATTCACTATGTGGGTGCATGCAATCCTTGCCTGGGTGTTTGTGCTGGGTATGCTGGTCATTACTGCCATTATTGTGTATCGTCAGGACCAGGGGCCAGGGGGACATGGGTGGGGGCCTGGTGGAGGGTGCCCCAGGTGGATGGGGGGTTGGGGGTGGTGGGAGACATGGGTTGGCCATGGGTGGGGGCCTGCTGGCAGGTTGGCCACAGTGCTGGGGGTGGGGGTGGTGGGAGACATGGGTTGGCCATGGGTGGGGGCCTGCTGGCTGGTTGCCCACAGTGCTGGGGGTGGGGGTGGTGGGAGACATGGGTTGGCCATGGGTGGGGGCCTGCTGGCAGGTTGCCCACAGTGCTGGGGGTGGGGGTGGTGGGAGACATGAGCAGGTGTGCAGGGTAGTTCCCTGTGGTGTGTGCTGCCTGCAGGGGCCGTGGAGGGTGTACAGGTAATGCCTGGGAGCTCACAGCCAAATCGCGTGTGCAACTTCCCGCGCACCCCTCAAATCCACGTTCCCTGCCATATCGCGTGTGGAACTTCCCGCGCGCCCCAGTAATCCACGTACCCGGCCATGTCGCGTGTGGAACTTCCCGCGCGCCCCTGAAAACCACGTACCCGGCCATATCGCGTGTGGAACTTCCCGCGCGCCCCTGATAACCACGTACCCGGCCATTTCGCGTGTGCAACTTCCCGCGCACCCCTCGAATCCACGTACCCGGACATTTCGCGTGTGGAACTTCCCGCGCGCCCCTGAAAACCACGTACCCGGCCATATCGCGTGTGCAACTTCCCGCGCACTCCTGCAATCCACGTACCCGGCCATTTCGCGTGTGCAACTTCCCGCGCACCCCTCGAATCCACGTTCCCTGCCATATCGCGTGTCGGACTTCCCGCGCGCCCCTGAAAGCCACGTACCCGGCCATTTCGCGTGTGCAACTTCCCGCGCACCCCTCGAATCCACGTTCCCTGCCATATCGCGTGTGCAACTTCCCGCGCACTCCTGCAATCCACGTACCCGGCCATTTCGCGTGTGCAACTTCCCGCGCACCCCTCGAATCCACGTTCCCTGCCATATCGCGTGTGGAACTTCCCGCGCGCCCCAGAAATCCACGTACCCGGCCATGTCGCGTGTGGAACTTCCCGCGCGCCCCTGAAAACCACGTACCCGGCCATATCGCGTGTGGAACTTCCCGCGCGCCCCTGATAACCACGTACCCGGCCATTTCGCGTGTGCAACTTCCCGCGCACCCCTCGAATCCACGTTCCCTGCCATATCGCGTGTGGAACTTCCCGCGCACCCCTGCAATCCATGTACCCGCCCAGCCCATATCGCGTGTGGAACTTACCGCGCACCCCGGTATGCACGCACACGTTTATTTTTTATCTCTGCGCGTGTCTGTGTTTGTGGGTACCCCTTTGTACGTCATTTGTCCAGGAGGGCAACAGTATTGTACATTGGTCATGTCTGTATATAGGTGCTATTTGTTGGCGCGCCTTTTAGCGCACATTTCTTGCAGGCGCAGACACGCTACCGCCTGCTTTCTTGTGGCGGTCGTGTTTGTGCCTGTTTGTGCCTGTGCGCTGCTTTGAGCGTGCGCTTTTTTGCCCTATTCTATTCCATGAATACGTGTTGTATGCGAGCGTGTGGGCGTTCCGCGCACTTGCCTCCTGAACTTTCCCCGTGCCGCCCACATTCTTCCCCATTCCGAGTGTTGTGCCCCATTTTATTCCCCATTCCGAGTGTCCCGCCCTGTGTTCCGCCTACTTTAGAGCTGTGCGCTGCGCTCGGAGTGATGGCGCAGTGGCCGTGGCGCACGACGTTGGTTGACCTGTGCGCCGGCCTGCGCCGCGCGCTTTTTCGGCGCACGTCCTCTGCTTTTCTTGCGCACGGACTTCCATGAATCGACGTGCGCTGGTTTCCCTGCGCTTTGCGCTGATTTTCGGCGCAGCGCACGTATTGGCCCCTCTGCGCCGGGATTTTCGGCGCACATTTATTCCATGAATCGGCCTGTAAGTTTTCTGGGGATATTTTTGTTAGTAGCATTTCTTGTTCCATAATGTTAGTCCTATGTTTTGCATACCTCGTCCACTGCTATGTATGGCAATTGGGTTTATTTGCTTTTGTTTCTATGCTTCTTCATTGAAATATGGTTCTGTGCTGGTGGTGTGAGAAAATTCACCTCCACAAATGTTTGCGAAGTTATTTTTATTGCTATTCAGTTTATTGAGAAGTCTTTTTTGTAGTTTAGTACTTAGTTTTGTTAGTGGTTTCATTCTGTTTAAAACTAAAAGAAATAATTTCCTTTTGAGAAGGATTGCACTGTCCATGAGAACTTCTAGGATTCATTTTCTACGCTATGTTTTAAGGATTGTGAGTGATTTCTCTCCTGTTTTTATAAGGTTCTGAAGGACTTTGTGGCAGAACATTTTTTGTAAAATACTGTTTTTGGTATGTTTACTTTTGGCTACATCGAGATTTATAGTTGCAGTGTTAGCACCAGTTGTAGCTGTAGTCTTGTTAATCACTTTCTGTTTCGTTTTACATTTTGAATGAGGAGGCAAAGTTTCTTTACTGGAAGCTGTTTTTGTTTTGCTTAGTGACTGTATTAGCTGTTTTGTTTGAACTTTTTGTACAAATTCTGCTAGAGGTGGATGCTTATTTTGGACACTTTTATTTTGATTGTGTCTACTTCTGTGTTGCTTTCTACGGAGTTGCTTTTTGGTAGGCATTCTTTGGGGTCTGTTGTAGAAAAAAGAAAGGGTGGGTTGGGATGTTGTGCCTGAGTGTCTGAGTATGATGGTAAGCATGTATGTAGAAGTGTGATTGTGCAATGGGTTGTTACTTCAGGTTAGGAAGGCTATTCTTGTATGTATGTGGTATTATAATGGTGTTCAGATGACAATACAAAGTATGCAGCTGCTGAGGGGCAAGTAGTAATACTGAATCTAATGCTGCAAGGTTAATACCATTGTTTGTTCTACAATACTAGAATTCTACAGTGTTTCAGTAACAGTTAGAACATTATGGCAGTATTGCACTTACTTCCATGGGTGGAGCTCCAGAATCGACTATTGGCTCTGCTCCACAAGCTGCACCCCGGGCTTGAAGGAATGCACTATACTACCTACAACACTCTTGGATCACTCACCAGTGGTACTTGGAATCCAGATAGGACACCCACACTGGAACACCACCTATGACCTCCTGTGAGATGTCTCACTTCACGAACCACTCCCGAAATGGTGCAGCACTTGTTCGACCGCAACCAAGGCTCTGTGAAATCACACAACACAATCTGGTAATCTTTTAAAGCGTGGCTAAGAGGATACCTGATTTACAAAGTTCAGGGCACACTGAAAGACATACGTACCCACCTAGCCCTACATGAAGACCATATAAAAGAGATAGAGACAGCATACACAAAAGCACTGGAACCTGCAACACTAACCAGGCTGCATGAAGCTCTTGCTAAGTTCATGACACTAGCAGAACAAGAGGTGTGGAACACGCCACAACCAATCAGAGCCAGGAAATATGGAGAGGGCAATAAATCCAGCAAGTTGTTGTCCAACCTCATCAAGACAGAACAGGGACACAGGCAAATCACCAGCATTACAGACAAACAAGGCTTGACGCATGTAGACCACCTGCAGGTTAATGAGGTGTTCCGGGACTTCTACAGCAAGCTCTACATGAACACAGACCAAGTATCAATGGAAGAGCTGCATGAGTATTTGGACTCCTTCCCACTCCCCAAGCTCACCTGAGAAGAAAGTGCCCTATTGATCTACCTCTTACCCTAGAAGATTTAAAACAAGCAATAAAAGATCTCAAAGAGGGCAGAGCACCAGGGTCGGACGGCCTACCTGCAGACCTCTACAAAATCTTTGGAGCCGAACTGGCCTCACGGCTCCTAGAAGTATGGGAAGAATCACTGGAATGCGGAACATTCCCTGTGACAATGAGAAGCCATCATCACGGTTCTGTTAACCGCATAAATCTGCACACTCTCCTTCCTCATTCAGACCGATGACCCTCATCAATGTCGACACAAACCTTTTTGCCAAGGCTATAACCAACAAACTGAACCCATATATGTCTAAAATGGTGCACCTGGACCAAACAGGTTTTATACCTGGCTGCTCCACTGCCCTGAACCTCAGGCGCTTCTTTGCCATCACCTCCCACTGGACCACCGGGCACAGACGGTGGCAGTTACACTAGACGCAGAAAAAGCGTTTGACTCCATTTCATGGAAATTCATGTATGGAATCCTGGGTAAAATGGAGTTCGGTGCAGAATTCCTCGGATTCATAAACCTACTATACCATGACCCCACAGCCAGAGTACAGACGAACAAAACACTATCATCCACCTTTACACTACAGAGATGTACCAAGCAAGGCTGCCTACTCTCTCTGTTAATATTGGCACTAACAATAGAGGCAATGGCAGTGTGTCTACGTCATAACCATGCCTGGAGGGGGATCCGCAAAATGGGATCCCCACAATTCATCTCCCTCTATGCAGGTGACACGATGCTATACATCAGGAACCCAGACATTCATCTCGCACCAGTGCTATGAGACATAGCCGAATTCACCAAACACTCTGGATATAAAATCAACCGAGCCAAGTCCAGAATAATCCGTCTGACTGAGTCCACAATCCAGACTGCAGGTATGAATGACTTACGCTGGTCCCCTACCACTGTAAGATACTTGGCATCATAATGGCACCAGACAAATAAACCTTGTTTGGCAATAACTACGCCCCATATCTGACACAACCGCAATGCAAACTCAACACATCATCATCAGGCTGTCATTGTCCCTATATGGTTGCATATCCCTACTGAAAATGTTGGTAGTAGCGAAGCTGCTATACCTATTTAACAGCATCCCGATCTGGCCGGGCAGGACATTTTTTGACACACTACAAAAGCTCACCACACGTTTCAGCTGGGGAGGACAGACACCCAGACTAAGCTGGTCCAAACTATGTGAGAATTACGACACAGGACTTCCAACTATACTACTATTCAGCACAGGCACCCTTTCAAAATATTGGTCCAATACTGTAGAACAATTTGCGCATATACCAGCAGAAAAAATGTACAGCATCTCCTCTGGAACACAAAAGCATGATATTCGCCAAGGTACCAGGAGAAAAAACATTGGCTGACCCGATGGAATCGACAGTGCGAACATGGTTCCAGATCCTCAAGAGAGTAGGATGCAAAATAGCATATTGGCCACACCTACGGCAATACTCTGGTCTGGAACCCAGAATGGTCCGCACTATACAAGCATCATGGGACCCTGAAAAGCAGGCCAGTTCCTCATGGCAGCAGAGATCCAAAACAGAGCAGGAAAAGGTCTATCCACAACTCTACACTACCAACGGCTAAAGGCTTCCTGCAAGAAGAAGTGGCCAGCCTTCCCGAGTGCACCTCCAACCCACAAATTGCTAACTGAAATCCTGACAGAAGACGGCTTTGTAGGTAGTGTTTCTATGCTATACAGGATAACCCAGTTTAACACACCATCCAAGAATGACAATGAAACCAAGTGAGAAAGTGACTTGAACATCCAGATAGATGAGCAACAATGGACAAACTATTGCAGATATACAAAAACCATCTCCCACTGCGCAAACTTTACATTTATCCATTTCAAAATCCTGAACCCCCTGCATATCACTCCCAAACACATTTTCAAGGTTGCCCCTTCCAAACCACAGTCATGCCCCAAATGTAGCACACTTAAAGCAACAGCCATACATATGTATGGGAATGCCCACCAGTTAAGCAATTCTGGAACGAAGTGGCAGAGACTAGAAAACGGAAAGAAACGGAACATCCTTAGGAAATGTAAAGCAAAAGATCCCTCCACACACCAAGGCTTTATATGGAATTTAATCAACACACAAGCATGTGAAGAATCTTACGTTCATGGGGTCCAGTCCACCTCAAGGCCCAAAGACATATAGGCTCCCCTCAGAACATACTTAATGTCGGAGGAAGACAAGACAAGGACCATGAGAACTGGAACACCCCCTGAATGACCCATTATGTTATGTCTCCTTCCCCCATACATCATATGTTGTATAATTTGTCTCACTATATACCTGTGCCATGCATGTATGCTGTATTGCCTCACTTGAAACATGACCTTCCCGCAATGCTAACATGCCAGTATTAAATAACGTTTAAAAAAAAAAAAGAAAACCTGGGAAAGTGGCAATGGGACAAAGCAATTTTACCAGACTGCAGGTGATAAGAAAACTGCTGGGTGATCCTGTGGTGCTTAGAGATGGGAAGAGTATGAAATAAAGTAAGGGTTGCAATGAAGGGTGTGGTGCTTGCGTTGCAGACTGACGGGAAGGGTGGGGATGTTGTATGTGTTGGTTTACTACACTGTTTGTACATAGTTGTACATGATGTTATAGACATGACTGCACCTCTGTATAGTGGAATGCTGTGGTAAATTCTAGAACGGAATGGGCAACCAGCTGAATGAGAGAGCTGTCGTCTAGATTGGAAGAACAATTGTAGAGGCAGTGATGTTGTTTCATCTGGGAGCCTTTCAAATGATATTGGCTATCTGTGTGCATGAATAAAGATGCATGTACTCATCCTGGCTGCGTGTCATTTTATAACACACCAAAAAGCCTTCTCCCACAATTATAGTGTTATTTCTCACATCTTGTAACATTAAATTACATTTTGTTAGACAGCTATGTGTGTTGTGTCTGATAACTATTATAATCATGTCTAAAGGAAGTTCAAATGATAGATTGTGTAGAAGGAAACTGTATTAACATCCTATGCACTATAATGCAGTAAATGCTATTATAGTTGATTGTGGATAAATAGGTGCCAGTGGTTACACAAATGACAAAATCAATGAAGAGAATAACAGTGTGCACATTACAGTTAGTAATATGGGTAAATAGAAATGTGGAGAGCAGACAGCTCTGCAAGCGACACTTGATCATAGCAGATGGGAGGAATGACAGTACATTGTTTTAACAGGTTACACATGGTAAGAGGCAGTTACCCCGTTATATGCATTTATTCAAGAGCTGTACATGTACTGTGCAGAAAATATTCATACCTGTAGTTTGTGTTCATTCATGTGGATGTGGATGAATTTGCAAGCAGAAATCTTGGAGAGTTTTACAGTAGTTGTTGAAGTATGTGCTTTGCAATCACCGCCCAATTGTACTCAGAATGATCAACAGTACATCTTAATTGATGAACTGTGATGATGGAGTTATATGTACAGTTCTTGGATGTGATTGGTGAATGTTTGTATGACTGCCTAGCAGTAGCCAATGAGGGAATGGTGCAGAGTGAAGTGGAAAGGGTAGAGGGGCTGCCCCAGTGTTACTTACACGCTCCGCGGACAATGCAGCTGTTTGCAGAGGGGTGTGCCACATTCGGGGCTTCTGAGCATGAAATGGGAGTGTATTTTGGGGTTTAGCCAATCAGGTGTTGAGGTTTTGCTTTGTATTGAGAGAGGCTGTGTGTAGTGAAGATGGCAGAGGTGGAGAAATTCAGGGTGTTGGTGGTTGGAGATATGTTTGTGAATGGTTTGGAGCAGTATGCTAAATCTAGCAATGTGCTAGCAATTTTGACATTAAAGGAGTGGAGGTGGTGTGGTACACTGTGCCTGGTTTTAATTTTCAGGCAATGCTAGAGGTTTTTCAGGATATGGCTAGGTTTAATAGTCCACATGTAGTTGTCCTGCACTGTGGTGCATTGCATTTGGGCTATGTCAGTGCCCCTACGTTGTTACAAGATCTGGAAAACTTGGTTCAGGCAGTCATGTAAGTACTTCCAAATGCCAAGGTTATTTTTTCTGCTTTGGTACCTAGGGCAGTATGGGACAATAGTTCTGTTTTTTGTCCTCAGCAAAATGTTGCTCGGTGTTTAATTAACCAAGGCATGTTTGCTTTTATGATTAGAGCTGGCATGTTCTTTTGCAATAATGACAACATTGATTCTGGTAATGTTGTTTACTTTAAAGAAGATGACATGTCTTTATCTTTTATGGGAAATGCCACGCTGTTTTGGAACATAAAGATTGCGTTGGAGAAGCTAATGTGAAGATATTTGGATGAAAATAAGGAGAAAAAAATTTACAAAATAAAAGGTGTTTCTGAAGCATCTTCAAAAAAACCAAAAAAGGCTCTTTTCAGAGCCAACCTAAAAGGGGAAATGGGGCACACGATTAAAATTTTCAATCCCCACTCTCAGATTTTACGATTTGTCCACGGACACTGCGGTTGTCCGCAGACAGCGCATATTACATACAGGGATTTTGAGGCTGAGAGGCATGCAGATGAGACTTAGCAGTGCAAGGGATTGGTTAATAAGGTTTACTGGGTGTGATGTGTTAGGAGAGACTTTGTCAGAAAGTCTTTTTTTCCTGAGAGGAAAGCATATAGCTATGGCTGTGTCTTTCAGAAGGCAGATTGTCTGGATTTTGGGAGACTTGTGGATAAATTGGTTGGAGGTGCATACAGATCGCTGTGGAGTGGATACCCTCATGTGGAAGTGCACTGGCATGGAGTAGCTGGATTTGGTACCTCTTTTCGCTACTTTGTTGACACAGCGTCATCCAGACATTATTATTATTCATTGTGGAGGGAACAGTTTAGGACATGTCTCATGAACCTCTTTGCAATTTCGCAATGGAAGAAGGACTTGGGAAAGTCATGGACATGTTTCCAAAGTCCCGATTAATTTTTTCTCGTATTGCGCAGAGACAAATGTGGCTGCGTTCTTCTTCATTTGGTCCACAAATGGAGAAAGCGAGGCGCAATGTCAACAAGGCTGTTTTGCCTTGAGAGATGTTGGCATGTCCTCTTTTCACCATGAAAATATTATGTTTCATAGTACACACATTTTTCACAGAGATGGAGTACATCTTACCAGTGGCGTCGCTAAGGGGGGTCTGGGCGGGCAGGGCCCCCCCTGTGAAACCCTGTGCCCCCCATTGTGTCCCCCACCTAAGACAAGCAATGACCATGTTCTCCCCCTACATTTGTCTGTGCCCCCACTACTTTTATCTTTGGCCCCCTCTGTGCCTCTCCTAAATTTGATTCCTGGCGATGCCACTGCATCTTACTAATGCTGGCAATCAGATTTTTCTGCGAAATTCACAAAATGCATTGCAACACTTTTTGGAATTATAGCAATCCTTTTTCCAGTAGGTGTTGAGCAAAACACCACCAGAGCCATCAATTCCTCCTGGAGAAGAGTGCAATGGTTTTAATAGGGCAGCACCCCAAAAATTGTAAATGTACGTGGACTGTCTGCGGACTTCTAAAAATACACAGGGCCCTGCAGCATTTCGTTGGCACTTCTATTTTTGAACTGTGAAAGGCAGCTCTAAAAAGAGCCTTTTTTGTTTTTTGTTGTTTTGTATTTTTATTTGGTTTTTCAGACATGACACATAAGGAAAGGAAAGGAAAGGAGGGTAAGGAAGTGGCAACAACCACGGGGATAAGAAAGGGCAGGTGGAGAGAGGAAGATTTAGGGTGGGCCTCAATCGGATAGGTGGCAGTCCTTGCTTGAAGATGCTTCTGTGCTCGCGGGGTCGTGTCAGCTGAGGACCCCGCGAGCACAGAAGCATCGGACGCACTGCGATATGGGACCCACACTGGCCCTTTCCAGTTTGCGGGACCCTGAGAGACGTCGGCCTTCAGGAAACTTCGGCCAACTTTTAAGTGCAACTTTGCACTAGCAATCCAGCAACTCCTGAAGGATTGTCCACAGCATCCTACTGCTTTTGCAGCAGCAGATTCTACGGACAACACCGCAATTGGTGTCCCTCCTGACGAAGGCCAGCACATAGACAGGCTTCAATCAAGCCCTATTTTGGCCGAAACACACCTGTGTCGATCCCTGTGACACAACTGTACCATCCCCCTCTCATGTATGTTTTGTAAAGACTGTTGTGTACACCTTGTGTGAACTACACCTGGGACCATCTTAAGTCTCAGGCGCACTTTCCCTGAATAGTAGGTCCTTCCTACCTCCTCTGTCTTGGGAATGTGCCTCATTGTGGAGTCTTGACTACAATACCTTTGAGGCCGACACTTACCTGTGTTACCACCATTCACAATCACTCTTGTCCGTTTGTTGTTTTTTCAAACATTCGTGCTTATCGAAAGTACTGTAAAGTAATTGTTAAATCACCAAAAATGTTCTGTGTCATTTTGAAATAAACACACATATACAGAACCATATTATTGCTTGTAGGATCTTTCATCCTGATTATTTTTTTCGTACTATTGCATTATTACAGACAAAACACAAAGTGACAACAACACATACAAATATGAGAATATACAGGGAAAGTGAAGTAAGCAAAGTACAGTAATATAAAACAGCAGAACTATCAGAAAGTGCTGATAACCTTACTGATCATCTTCATGCACAGAAACAATTGCTGTCTTTCAAGCCTGTGTCTTTCCCTACGTATACGTTTCATATGATGTGACTGGATCCTAAGGGAATTACTGTAAGAACATATTTGAAGGATAAATATAGAACCTTTTGATTTTTTTGTTCCTGACTGTTACTGAAGAAAACCATGTGACCTAGATATGTCATTAAAGTAAAAAAGAGGGAGCCAGACATGCGATGTCATCTGTGATGTCATCTTTGATGTCCTGGGTGTTAGTCTTAGCAGTGCACAGTGTTGGCACGAATTATGGTTGCTAAGCTTACCACAACTGGTGAATTTCTGGGGGTTTTCGGTTTTACTTGCAACCATAACGTCCCTCTAACAACGTTTTTCACTGAATTTCAGAGGTTTTTAGTAGCGCAACTTAACCATAACATCCCTTTAACAAAGTTTTTCCACTGTATATACATATATATATATTCAGGGAAAAATCTTTAGTTGCAGGGACGTTAATGTGAGATCTTAATGAAACAGCCACCTTAACTTCAAAACCCCTGTTGCAGAGACTATGATCAAAATAATGTCATCTCAGATCACATCACTGATGAAATCACTAGTTAAATGTTGTATGAGAACACTGATGACATTACAAATCACATCACTGGTGACAACACTAATTGCATTGAATTTAACTGATTACATCAAAAATGGATTTAGACATAACATAATTTATAAAGTTATCTCATGAAAGCTTTGATTACCTTAATAACAATTTAGGCTATGGACATGACCATAACAAAGGCTAGGGTCACTGGCCAGTACCAAAGACCATAACTAGTGGTTTGTTACTGTTCAAAAATACCAATGTGCATGGTTAAAAGCTATGCCTAGTAGCCGGCCACTGTTTTCAAATGTACAGTGGGCAACATTCAAAGCTGTAGTCAGTGGCCATGGCTAAAGGATATAGCTAGTGCCTATTAATATGTTAGAATATACCATCCTGCATAGCTCAAAATCATGGCCACTTGCTAGTATTGTGTTGAAGACCCTGGCCATGAACTGGTTATTGTATATAACATACAGTCGGCAAAGCTGAAGGCCATCACTTATTGCATTTTATGATTGTAAAATATACAGTGGACATGGCCAATTGATGTAAAAACTGCTCAAGGTCAAAGACCATAGCTAGTGGCCCATTTATATTTTAGAATATATAGTGGGCACAGTCAAAGATAGTGGCCACTGGCCTGTATTGTGCTAATGTCCATGGCTAGTGCCTGACCAGTGTATATAATATACACAGTTGAAAGCTGTACCATTGGAAAAGGCCAAAATCTATGGTTGGTAGACTGTTAGTGTTTGTTACGTTCACCTGGCTCCCACAGGGGCGTCGATCGGAACTGTACAGCTGCGGTTTCCACCCACATGACGCGTAGTGCAGAGATGACAGACTGGACTGGCCCACCTAATCTCGTCTGCTTGACCCGAAGAAGTATTCTCGTGAAAGTGGAGAAAGGGAATTAGCCACCCGTGGATTTGAGTGATAACCCCCCCCCACTGTTCTCCCCTCTAATCACCTCCGATGTCTCTTTTTATATTCTCACCTTAGGTTTTTAAAGGATGAGCTCTCCATCCTACGTAGAATGCAGGGGCGCGTAGATAACCAGTTACTTCACTGGTCCGAAGGAATTGGAGAGTTCCAGAACAATATTCACTCTGAGGTTCCTGGCGAGGAGCCGTAAGTATATAGTTCGTAAGAGTTCAAAATGTCTGACTTTCACTCTTGTCCGATTCCTTGCAGCTTGACCCTAGAGAAGATTGCCTCGTGCGGCTGGTAAAGTTCAGGTAAGAGTCTGTATTATCCAACACTGTCCAGTAAATGACAACTGTATGTAATCTGTTGCTTTCTCCCTTATTGCAGGTGCAGAGTGAGAAATGATGGCGTTTTGAGGAATAATACCTCCGGCGGTAAAATCAGGTAAGTCTATTATAGTGAAAGAGATTCCCTTGGTTTGTTCTTTTGGCTCACCTGGTTGTCCTTTTGTTCCCCTTAGGTGCCGGAGTTCGGCGAAGATGAATGGAGGCTGCGCCGGCCCGTGGAGATGAAGAATGCCTCTGGCGGTAAAATAAGGTAAGTCTATTGTGGTGACTAATATTGCCTTATTATTCTCTTGGCTCACCTTGCTGTTCTTTATTCCCCTTAGGTGCCGGAGTTTGGCGAAGAAAGGATGAAGACAGAGGTGGATCGTGGCGGTGCTGCGAAGAATGGTGAGTATAGCGCGGCGCTGCACCAGGCGATGCAACGCGCATCAGTAACGTCTTTCTTCCTATTCGAAGGCGTGATGGATCCAGAATCAGGTGAGGAAATAAATATTGTTCTTGTTCTAACCTTTTTCCTTCTTTCTCCCTTTTTTCTAGGAGCTCCAGACTCGAGGCGGGCGTGGCAGAAGACTGGATGCTGGCTTGCAGGCACGGTGAGCGTTACACTGCAGGATGCAGAACAACGCGAAGCGTGAGCTGCTCTTCGGGCGTGGTTTGAAATAGCCTTCAAAGTAGTCCCAGGTAAGAAGTTCCCAAGACCACACCCGAGTAAGAAAATAGTCCCTGAAATAAAGTAGTCCCCCTTCAGACTTCACATTGGTTTGAATGCTGAACAGCATGGTCTGCATGAGGTAAGTGAAAGCAAATGGGCCTGGGCCTTTAGCGCCAGGACTGACCCCTTCTATGAGCCTGGCGCCTACGGTGCCAGGACTGTACCCAGATAGCCCCTAGCCAGGGCTGCTGGTTTTTACCTAAGTATCTGGATGCCTGCTCCCGGGAAAGATGGACCTGGTCCGGATGCCCGGGGGTAGGAATCATGACTGCACTCCCCCCCAAGGCCCCTCCCAAGGTCGTCCTTCCTCTTGGCCCTGGTTTGTCCGGGAAGTCCCGATGGAATTTTTTCACCAGTCGGGGTGCATGAACGTGGTCACTAGGTTCCCAGGATCTTTCTTGTGGTCCGTAACCTTTCCAGTCAATTAAATAAAAAAGTCTTGAGTTAACTATCTTAGAGTCCAGGATCTTTTCAACTTCAAATTCGGGTTCCCCATCAATTAGGATAGGATCAGGTGGATTGGTTAATCTTGTCCCGGTTGGACTGGTTTCAGGAGTGAAACATGAAAGACTGGGTGAATTCACATGTTAGAAGGTAGTTCCAATTTTACGGCCACCGGGTTGATGATGGCCTTAATGGTGTAAGGTGCCAAATATCTAGGGTTAAAGGTCTGAGTTCCTTTTAGGGGTATGTGTTTAGTAGCCAGCCAGACTTGATCCCCAATCTGCTATTGTGGAGCATTACTCCTATGTTGGTCAGCATTTCTTTTGTATTGCTCGTTTGCCCTTTTTAAATGCTCTGTTGCTTCCTTGAAGGCTTGTGTAATAGTAGAGTGCAAATGATTCACTGCGGGCATTTCTAGGTGTTGGGGCAAATCGAGTTCAGAGGTTCGAGGGTGATACACATACATGGTAAAAAAAGGGGCTATGTCCACTTCCTGTGTGTATAGAATTGTTGTATGTGCATTCATAAATCCACAAAATATCCTTCCAATTCCCTTCGGTTTGGTGTAGCGTGCAACGTAGGTATTGTTCAAGAGTCTGGTTAGTCCTCTCTGTTTGACCATCGGTCTGGGGATGGTGACTGGTAGATAACCTCACGTCGATTTGCGCCAGTTGGCAGCATTTTTTCCAAAATTGTGAGATGAATTGACTACCTCGGTCTGAGACCAATACGGAAGGGAATCCATGTAGTCGAACAATATTTTCAAGAAATTCCTTGGTATCACACCCATACCCAAGTGTTTCAGAGAGCAACGAGGCAAGGGAGGGGAAACAAGGGAGGACAAAACAGTGATCTTACTAGGCCCAGTGACATTGAGAATGTGCAAGTGCAGGGGAGAGGGAAAGGGGAAGTGTGAGGTGGAGGTGGGGAGTGGACAGTGCTGAACACATGATAGAACAACAGGTAGTACGGCCAGCAGGTGGTAAGTGCAAGAAGTGTAGACAACGGGTGTCTGATAAGTGCTGGAAAGGGACTGCAGGATGACAGATACAGACCTAAGTGCAGGGGTTGCCATGGGGCTGTGCGGGTGTGTGGCTGGGAGGGGAAGGATCTGGGCCCAAAATCAGAGGGTAACCAGGTGCCCGGTGCTAAAGCAGACAGATTAGCAGGGGAGAGGAAGAGCGAAGGCAGAAGCAAAGAGGAAGGTCTTGAGGTGCTTCCTGAATCAAAGATGGTTCTCAAGTTTCAGAGAGGCAGGGAGGCTGTTCCGGAGAGAGGCCCCAGCCGAGGAAAGGGATCTACCCCTAACTCGTTGCAGGGAGAAGTGAGTGACCCCGAGGGAGTTGGAGATGAAGGAGCAAAGAGCTTGAGTAGGAATGTATTTACCGAGGGAGCGTTGAAGGTATTGTGGACCCCGGCCCCAGAAAGCCTTGTGCACAGTGCAAAGGGGCTGGATTTCAATCCAATGCAGCAACTGGGAGCCAATTATGAAATTTCAGGCTGGAGAGGTACAATCCCAGGGCTTGGGGCAAAGGACAAGTATTGCAGTCCTGTTCTGGATGAGCTGTAGAGGACAGAGACTGGTTACTGGCAGATTTAGACAGAGGCTGTTACAATAGTCCACCTTAGAGAAAACCAGAGCTCTGGAGACAGTGAGCTGCTGGGGGAAGGAGATGAAAGGAAGAAAACCTCTAAGGAGGTGCAGTTGTTAGTTAGACATTTTTGAGACATCAGAGTTGTGAGCAGAGAAGGAAAGCGTGGAGTCAAAGATGACCCCAATGTTTTTAGCCTCGCAAGTGGGAGCAGGGAAAGGGCCAAGGGAGGATGACCAGAGAGTGACAGGAAAGGAAGGTGCAGGTGTGCCAATGAGGAGGATCTCTGTTTTACTGGCATTAATACAGAGGTCGTTGGCGGCACACTACTCATAGATTGCAGAAAGACGTGCGAGAGGGAGAAGAGGTGGCAGAGGGGAGCCTAAAAACAACTTGGGTATCATCCGCATAGCAATGAGTGTTTGAGCAGAGAGCAGCAATGCGTTGAGTGTGCGGTACCAGGTATTGGTTGAAGAGACAGGGAAAGAGGTTAGACACCTGGAGAACACTGCAGGTAAAAAGTGAGAGAGAGGAAAGGAAGGACCCAAGTTGGACCTGGGAGGGTCGGTTGGAGAGGAAGGAGGTCAGCCAGGCCTGATCAGTGATACCCAGATTATCACAGAGGCGATTGAGCAGGATGACATGGTTGACCGTGTCAAAGGAAGATCTAGAAGGATGAGAACAGATGCGATATTAGAATCAAGGTTAGAGAGCAGGTCTTCACAGATGTTCAGGAGAGCAGTTTCCATGCTTCTGTCGCTCTGAAGCCAGACTGATGGTCATGGAGACAATTGACAGAATCATGTGAAGATTAAGCTGGGAGGTGGCCAGCGTTTCCAGGATTTTGACCAGGCAAGGAGTGATAGAAATAGGGTGATAGTTAGCCAGGCAAGAGGGGTCGGTTGTGGGTTTTTTGAGAAGAGGGTCCACAAGAGAGTGCTTCAGAGGGGAACGGAAGACTCCAGAGGTGAAGGAGTGGTTGCAGATGTCAGCCAGCGCTTGATCAAGGGTGTCAATGTGCTCCTTGATGGTTTTGGACGAACAGTGAAGAACCTGTTTTGACAGGACTTTCATAGATTTGACTTGTCTGGAGATCTCGTCTGGGGAAAAAAGAGGAAAAGATGAGAAAGAGGGAGGAGAGGCAGCTGCGGGGTGGGGACAGAGGTATCAGAGAGAGAAGGGGGAGGAGGAGGAGAGGACAAGAGGGTGGACAGGAAGTTCTGGTAATTTTAGATAAAATGAGAGGCAAGGGCCATGCAGAGGGCCTGGGAGGCGATAGGAGGGGTAGAGACTGCAGCAGGGTTAGCCAGCTCCTTGCAGATTTTAAATAGTTTGGCCAATGATGCAGATGACACCCAGCTCTCCTCCAGACTCCCTTCAGCCTCCTCTCCTATCTCATTCATTCCGGACTGTCTATCCACAATCCAGGATTGGTGCGCCTCCAATGACCTCTGCCTAAATGCTAGTAAGATGGAGATCCTTATGATTGGGAACCCTTCTCCTGCTTTCCTGTTAGGGAGAATTATCTCTTTAGGCTGAATTTCCTAACCTAGTGAGTCCCCCAGCAGCTTTGCTGGATTTCTGGAGTTTGTTTTTTCCTCCTGCCAAGAGTGAGACTCTTTTTCTCGCACTCTTGGACATGATTTATGGTGTTCCTTTGACTGGTAATGTGTTTTATGGGCTATGGGGTCCTTTACTCCATAGGGTCTCATGTGTTTTTACTATGTGTGTTACACAGCACCCTCCGTGCAGTAACACAGGGGTGCCATAGTGAAACCCCACCATAGACTCCATACCCTGGGACTGACTACTGTCTCCCAGGGCATGTAAAGTCACCATTGGCTTTACTAGTCCCAAATTATTAACAGAAACCAGTACAAACCATCATATTGTGGACGTACTGGTCGGGGCAATTCGATTGCCCCGGGGTCTGTTAGTCGAGGGGGCACGTCTCCGTCCCCCCTGATCGAGTTTTGGCTGGTGGCAGTGGAAACTACTGATTATATTCGACCGCAAATAGTTTCCTATGGGATTTTCACATTGTTCGAGGCTACCAACTTTAATTATTCAATTCTCATAGCCTCGAACATACCGCCGGTTTATTTAATTAATATTAATTCGCCGGTTGGTATTTTTTGCCAGGACTCGATTCTAAAATGGCGTTTGTGTTCTCTTCTGTGACTCCAACCCAAGTCGAGCCCTTTGTTCCACTTTTTGGCGGGCTTCTCCACAGAAGCCTCCAAAAGTGGTGCCACTCTGTCTGGGTACCACAGGGGGTGTGGGAGGGAGTTTAGGCACCCTGTACTGAGTTACCTTGGTAACTCAAGTGGCACTCTTGTGTGATTGGCCCAAGTGGTGAGCCGGCCGGCTCACCACTTAGCATGTTTGATTGACAGCTAGGCTGAGTGAATGGGGTATGCTGCATAAAAGCAGGGCTTTGGGGACTGGGACTTCAGAAGTCGCCACAGGACCTGAGAATCCGACGAGGAAGAAGCTGAGCCGACCTACCACGATGACACCACCGGTGGAGCCCTGCGGAACCGACTCACCACTTCCCGACGACAGAGAAGATCTCCCGGCTGGAGAGGCTTCTTCCCCTGCTGGTGGGCACAACCAGTTTTACCTTCCTTCTTCGCACCCCAGAACGGTTTGTGGTCAAACTGCCCATGCCAAGCACCCCGGCGGACCGATAGCCACTCACCACTGAACCGCGAATCAACGGACCGCTCCTTGTACCTGAGAAACTCTGCGGCTGGTTTCTTCCCTGGCAGTGCAACGGACTCCTGTCTTCCTCCACGACGAGATCCTCTCTTCCCCCGGAAGAACAACTGCCACCGCTGGAGTGTTCTCACCACTTTAAGGTACTGTGTCCGCCAGGCCTCCCGTTCTAAAGATTGCTACAAGGTAATACTAACTCCTTAACCTTCTGGACTGGGCTGGCTGTCTTGACCCTCTAACTGGTCCCTTTCTTTGGTCCAACTCCTTTTTGAACCATTACAAGACTCTTGTGCACTGCAACCGTGTGACCTTGGACACATTTCGTTTCTATCCTCTTAAAGCGGATCCGGCCTACTGACTCTGAATTCACGGTGTTACTTTGCCTTCCTCTCTTGTTATGTTCTGGTAAATGTGTTGGGATCTGTTTCAATTTGTTCTCTGCTTTTCTCTCCCTTTTTAAAACAAACTATTAGAGTGCCATCTACGTTAAGCGCTCACCGCTGTCTGAAAATAAGTGGGGCTTTACTTAAGACTTGTCTAATATTCTTTTAAGGGAGTGTATATCTTTTAGTGACCGTGTTTTTGAATTGCTTACTATTAGTGCGTGTGTGTTTTTCTAGATGTGTTTTTAAATAAATAATGATATCTCTTTTACACCAAGCCCTGGTCAGTGTTTACTTGTTCTATTGTGTGCTCTTGACCTATTGTGAATACTCTGTATACTGCCTAACTCTTCTTGAGGGAAGTCTGACTGCTCAGCCACAGCTACCAAGTGAATCTGTGTGGTACAGACTGCTACCAAGTGGGTTTACTGCCAAACACCTGTAGTCTTAAATCTTTTGCAGTGGTCCCATAGGGAACTGCACAGGTTTCTGCCTAACATTTCCCTCTTTCACTCTGGCCTCCATCCTTGGGCCATCTTCCTTTGCTTTCCTGTGAGGCAAAAAACATTGGTGTCATCTTTGACTCCAACCTCTCCTTCACTCCGCACATCATGGACCTTGCTAAGAAGCCCCACTACCAGCTGCACCTTCTCAGAGGTAGTCTTCCTTTTCTCACTTTCCCCAGAAGATCACTGTCACTCGAGCCCTGGTTCTCTCTAGGCTGGACTACTGCAACAGCCTCTTTCTCAATATTCATTCTCTATTCTCTGCCCTCTGCAACTAATCCAGAACAGGACTGCAAGACGTATCCTTGGCCTCAAACCCAGGGACTGTATCTATCCAGCCCTGAAATCTCTCCACTGCTCCACTGGCTCCATGTGTCTGCAAGGATCAAGTTCAAGAACCTCTGCATCGTCCACAAGGGAGTCTGGGGCCGGGGCCTGCACTACACCCAACTCTCTCTTCCAAAATACCTACCTTCTCAAGCCCTTCTCTCAGCTACCTACAACTCTCTGAGGGTCAGGAGGTTCATCAGGCAGAGAGTGGGGGATAGATCTCGCTCCTCTGCAGTTGCCCCCCTCTGAAATGGCCTCCCTATCCCCCTCTAACTTACCTCCTGAAGTTCTGGAAGCAGCTCAAGACTTTCCTTTTCTCCTCTGCTTTCTTACTCCACCAGCCCCCTCCCTGCTGACCAACTGTTTGCGGTGCCGACTGGTAGCTTGGCTACCTTCAGAGTCTTACTGGGTACTAGGCTCCTCCATGATCAGTCTTACCTGCACTGTCTCTGTGCCTACCGTGCACTTAAGGACTTAAGCTGTAACCTCTACAGTCCCCTTCCTCTTTGCACTTAACCAGAACCGTGCGGCTCAGGCTGCACTTACTCAGGGAATTGCTGCCCTGACCGCACTTCCTCCTTCCCTCTCCCTGACATTTCCCCTTCTGCCTTCCCCCTGCACTTTGCGATGTCGCACTTAGTCAATCTGAATGACACAAAGCCTAGCAAGATCATTTGTCGTGACCTCCCTCTGTGTTCCCTCCCTTTTCTTGTCACGCCTAGAAACATTTGTGCACAGGCACGTTATAAATGACGTATCATATCATTTCATATACTGCACTGCATGGAGCTGCACATCATCTTCCTGGCATACCCAAAATATTCAAGGTATCAGCTTCACAATGAAAACACGAAACACGTCTTTTAAATAGGTGGATGAAGAACAGCGCAGGATACACGTGGAAATGATCTGTGATGCATACCTCATATAATTCATTTACAACGATGTTTGTGTTTGATTCACATGATAAAACCATGATTTTACGATCCTGAAGAACAGCTACCTGCCATTGATTAGAGGAGGGAACCAACAATACATGACCCGTATCGTAGGTATGGCTGCAAAACTCCACTTCACATGGGCATCTGCACAGTCAACCAAAATGCCTACAAATATATGTGGCATGCAAATGCCACATAACATAAAGTTAGTTCATGTTTCCCAGAAAGGGCTACATGAGTCCTGCATCTCCGCACGTATGGTATTTTTTTTGTTTTGTTTTTTGTTATACCTTTCACATAAAAATTGTAATAAATCTTAAAATATGCTATTCCTATGCCAGCAACATGTAAAAACTATTAAACATAAAGCACTAATATAAACCAATATGTAATACCTTCATATTCATTACATTATTCTTCCGATCAAAGATCATATAATACAACAATGAACCTTATAAATGCAAACATCAAAGAGGTCTGTTCAACAAACATTAATCGATGCCAGAAAAAGTCCAAAGAGGTATACAAAGGGTTATAAAAACAAGTGTTGAATGGAATATCAAAGACCACCCTGCACGTGACACACACACAGGGCAACACCATTGCTACCAGACGTGAAGGATTTGGTACTTGACTGCTCCCAAAACCATGAAAATCACTAAAAGGTGCCATGTGAACGGTTAGAAACTCACTCCGCCATAACTTCAAAAACATCCAGGAAAGACAATGGTATTTTTTAGAATAGAGGTTCTTGTTTGCAGGGGGGTTACCATCATTAGAATTGTGGGGTTCCACTCACTTCTTGGGATGCTCTAGGCACTGCTGTGCAGAGAAGGTGAACGGAGGAGGAACCGGCAGCAATTTGAGTGCTGTCTGGATGAAAATGCCTCTGAATAGCACAAAGGAACCTTTCCTGTTGACCCTGCAGTTCATTTGAGGAGCCATGAGTCTAGCATGACTGAATCGGGCATCAACCACCTGGTGGCTGTGGGAGAAATTGTTTTTGGAAACTATGTGCAACGCATAGAAAGTGCTGTGGTTGGCCTCCCCAAGGGCAGGATTGCATGTAGACGCATTTTATTGTGTCACCCTGGTTCCACCAGCCCTTGTGGCACATTGATTCAGTATCAGCATTGCTTTCCTCTAGGGCAACCTTGACTTAAGCCAAGCAACAGCAGCCTCATTGTGACCCTCTTCAGCCGCACTTCTGCTTTCACGTGCCTGATCCAACATAGCCTCTTTCACTGTGATACCAATCAACATTACCAGTCACACTTGCTCCATGGACTGGTGTACGTTCACCATGACCTGATACTTTTAAGTGCAGGTTGCTGCCAGACCACTTTCTTTCAGTAACACTTGCTTCTGCCCCGCTTTCATGGCTGACACCCTGGTGAAGAAGCTGGAAATTATATCTTTGTAGACAAGAACCCCCGGAGTGATTAGGGCAGGTGTTAGAAGTAAGGGCACAGGGGGCTTGCACTGACATCAACAATAGTCACATGGTTCTGGCATGCTGGATCATGTTAAACCTTCCCGTATGTGCAAACAAAAGACTCCTCTACGTATGACCACTCAAATGGTATATGGGTTTATATGCAAAATCTGGCTCAACATAAGAAGTTGTAACACAGGATTTCTAACAGTGCAGACGATAGTGGTTGTGGCATAATGGGCATCTGAGGGCTGGGGATGTGGTGGTATTCTAAGGGATAATAGGAGCTGTAGTGCCTATCACTGTATGGGTACTGCCTGGATCCCTTGCCCGATTGGCAGTGTCCTATGACGTAGACCCATTCTTAGGGCCCTGTATGCATCTATAAATGATAGTATGGTTCTAGTAAGCACATGGGCACGTGTGTGCACCTTACAGTCAAGTACAGTTGGGTTTCGAGTAATTGTGTGTGCATGAATTGCAGCTCACCTATGATGCCCAATGAGTTTGAAGTATGGTTGGGGCTATTTGTGGTCTCAAGCAGAAGGGATGTGACTAAGCAGTTCAGACTGGACTGCCCCTTTTGAGGTATGGTCACGCCTGATTTGCATGTGGTGTTTGCACTTTCTCATCATAATCAACCTTTACTCGGCAAAAAACCTTTTAGGCACATTGTAGAACTACAGTATGAAGTGATATATAACATTTTGAAAACACATATAACAAAACACATTCTTTAAACTCCCAAGCCAAAACAGTCACTTAACACTTGTCCCATTCCAATGAATACATGTCAGGGCAGCACTATACAATACTTTTTGGTCCTCAGCCATGCCTTGTGAATATACTTTGAAAAAAGAAAAATCACATTCAAATCATGAGTCATTTTACTAAACTGCAATGCTTCCCTGGCCATCGTGATATGAAATAACTGAACAGTAGTTTCAAGTCCCTCACTCTTATCTCTTTTAGAGTTCCACAAGTTAACATAATATGGTCAATTGTTTCTTTGGATTTGCCCCACATCGGCCATTCAGAGCTACCCATCCCACTTGCTCGTATTTGCCAGCACTGGTAGGCAGCCCAGGAGAAGCCTCATATATAAAGCACGGGCATAGACTGGCTCAACAGTATTCAGGCATGATTCCATCTCCTGACAGATTTTAAGCTCTAGGTAGCTGGGGCCAGTGGCCAGGGCTAATGAGATCGTCTATGCCCTGGTCAATTGGTTTCTATAAAAGGCCACTTTAACTCTCTCTTCAGCAATTGGATCATGTGGCATCCCCCCAGTAACATACCATGCTCGAAAGCTTCCTGATAGTTCACTAGCTCTGAGTTACCCCAAACCCGGATCAAATAGTCAACAGGTTGAATACCTATTTCTTCATCAATAGGGGAGAGACCACACTCCATGCACACTCTGCTAGTTGGGGGAGCACCAAGATCAATTTGAAAAATATTTTCTCTGTAATCTTTAGGGTGGAAACATCAGCATGACCCCAGACTTCAGCCCCATGTGTTGTTAACCCCTTAACCTGTGCTTGATATAGTTTAAGGGCCAGGCCTATTGAGCCCTTACCATGTCTGCCCCACTATTCTTCTGTAGAACAGTATTGGCCTTGGGGATCTGGTCAACCCAACGACCCCCAATAGAGAACCGAATCCCCAGATAATCATACAGGCCAACCTGTTTTAAGACTTTGCACCCAACCTACAAGCTCAATTGTTTGAATCTGGTTTTAATGAAAAAAACATAACTTGCAATCCTTCCCCAATTCTGGTGGATCCGTGCTCACCGCTAGGAGTCTCACAATGATGGAATTAATAAACAGACAGAATTATACCGGGGCAAGAGCGCATCCCTGGCAAACACCTCTGTATACACGGAAAGGGTCTGTAATTTCACCTCCCCTCTCCCAATGGATACTTTCAATGATATTGTTATACAAAAGCTGAATTACTCGCAAACGTTGACCAGGTATGTTTAAGCATGCAAAATTTCCCACAAGGTATCTCTAGGGACACTATCAAACGCTGCATTGAGATCCACAAACACCCCATATAACATAGTGTTAGCGTGATCTTCAGTTGTCTCTGGACCACTGATGGAGCCTAAAGCATTGATCCGGCCTGAAGGTGACTCAGTTGTTTAGTGCAGTCCACCCAGGCCACAAGGTACCGCAGCAAAACCTTAGCAGAGGTTTTCCCTGCGGCATCCAGCAATGTTAATGTTAATGTTATAGGACATTTGTACCGCGGACTATCACCACCGGAGTGGTCCTCTGGGGCTCAAGGGTTGATCGCTTTCTGGTTCAGCATGGTCTCCCTTTTTTATACGGGGACTATCACCACTGTAGTCCAAGTTGTAGGCACCCAGCTAGTTTGCATAGCAGTATTGAATACCATTGTTAACACCGGAGTCCAGATAGCAAGCTCGCTTTTATTGAGGTCCACCGGCACCCCATTGGCTCGTGGCACTTTTCCAGCCTTTTTTGCTCTTAGTGCCTTCTGCACTTCCGCCACTGTGAATGTTAGATTGCCAGGTTCCTCATGATTAGCAGCTATGCCCATCCCCATGTTAGGGTTCCTGCACACTCCCTCATGCTTGCTTTCAGAGGAATACAAGCCTTGGAAATGGGCATGTCACCTGGTTGCACTTATGCTTTTAGGGTCAATTAAATGAGCCTTTACGTCCATGTCCATAATACACCACCAAAATCCAATCTGGTCCTCGCTCTGTACAGATTAAGTCAGATTTACCCACCACTCATACTGTTTTGGCACATACAGGTGAATAATAATGCTCTGAAGGGATGCCCAGAGCAATGCCAGTGGTTAGGAGTAATATAACATCTTCAAGCCATCACTCCTTTCATTTTCTTTAATTTACCCAAGTGGCCCGAGTGGGAGGGGGATGCCCAGACATGGGACACTAGACTGCTTTGGACCCAAGCTAAACTTGCAGATGATGCCCAATGTGGCCCAACCATGTATGGGGTTGCATTTGGCCCTGTGCAGAAGGGATGCAACCAACCAGCTTGGGCTGGGCTACTACTTTTTTTGTGTTTCCAAGCATGATTTGCATACAATCTTTACCCTTTCTTTAACACCTTGGTAGGCTGAACAATGATGGTGTAGAGGACTACCCAGAGCAGTGCCAAAGGTCAAAATTACTTCCCTTGACACAGCCACACTTACAATCTTTCACACAGATGCTGCTACATTTGTGCACTCTGCCCGAGTGGCCAGTAGGTGTTATGGTTGACCTAATGAATAATACGTCCTTCCTCCTCACCTCCTTCCCTGTATGAGTTGATCCTTGTCTTCTTTGAGCACACTACTAAATAACATTCCTTGCTTACAAGCCCGAAGCCCTTCAACTCTTTCTTCCCTGACACGGACTTGCCTCTTCACACTCATGCAAATATTGTTCAAATTGCTCTCATGAGGAACTCCACTCTGTTAAATGTATCCACCTACCAGAACCTTGAGGCCCGCATTTTACCTCACCTCCCTCATAACCTATTTCCACCCATTCAAATTAAATCACTTGATCTCCTCATTCCATCACCCTCATTCATCATTAGCGAATTACCTATTGACATTTCCCTTTCGGAACCATCTCTGTCCACTTCAATGCATCTGTTTGTACCATGTTTCCCCTTCTCCCACATCATCTATTACCAAACTGAAAGTTAAGCCTGATTTGTGGTCCCCTTCCTATCTGTGATCAGATCTTCCTCCCATGATATTTTCCAGCCACAAACCGGTCCATTGAACGGACATTAAATGACTTCAACCTTGATCTGACATTCCCCATTGAAAACCACTATCCTGTCCAAACCTTAAATCCATCCACTACTTTCCGCCAAGCCCTTAATCCCTCATTATTGAACCATTATTACTCATGCAGAACTGTGATTATGGTTCAAGTTATGTCCCCCTCCTGTTCTTATAGCATACAAGAATTCTCTACTTGCAATTACTATGGCCTTGAGACCTACTACATCCTTCTACTTTATCAAGTGCATTTTATTTCTTCATTTGCAACGCTCAATCTCTCTCTACCTTCAAAATTATGTAAGGTAATCCATGCCCTTTCTTGTTTATTTACTCACATTCAGGCAATTACATTTCCAAATAATTCTCTTTCAATAACTTAACATCTGTGACACACTCACAGCCTGTATCTCCTTGCCCCTCAGTCTGCCTTTTCCTCACCCCATCTTGACATCTCTTTATTGATTCCATTGATTGATTGATTTTATTGATTTTACAACAATATTAACCCCTACCCCCTCCGCTCCCCCTGAGGCAGCGCGTCGATTCTGTTGGCAACTAGCATATGGAGGAAAATATCAAAAGTAGCAAAAGCAGTGCAACTGCAGGAGGCGTGGTGTAAATACCTTGACCTCTCTTTTATCCTGCCATTGCTCCATATCCTTTACCTCAACCACTGACAAACATAATTTCTTTGGACAGTCATGTGCTCCCCCTGTGCTTCTCTTTACTCACTATTCAACCCAGTGAAATGAAGCAGTTAGAGCTGCAGAGTCCTCTTTTTTTAGGGGGCTGTGTGGCAAAGGACTAATATAAATCTATAAGACAAAAAAGGAATACCACAAAAACAGCTACCCGCCTACACACGTGCCAGGTGTGTCTAGTTGCACAACGTGCTACCTTTCATGTCGGTCAATTATTTGCGACAGAAAACATAGAGAAATACATATTTTAATTCATGGATACAAAACACTTAGAAACATTTATATTAAAACAAGAGGGACAAAAATGCATTTTGTTTACACATAACATTCCATAAAAGAACCTATACTGAAAATCAATTATCTTGACCCGTTGGTTTTAACTGAACACATTCGTCAGATACTGGTGATGTAGAGAGGTTAGTAAACAGATAAGGCAAAAGGTGGTTAAACAGGCTCAGTAGCTAGTTATTTAATGCTATCAGGCATGCGTCGGACCCGTCTTCAGGAATCCTGTCAGCACTTGTTCTAAAATCAAGGCCACACACGCCAAATAAACTACGAAAAGGTTAGTTGAATCAGTTGCATGTGCACACACATAGAGACATTACACTTTGTTTTTATCTTGTTACCAACACAGTTTTTTCGTTTGGTTTTTAGGAAATTAACCAATGAACTATTTCTGAAATTCCAATTTGGGAGATCTATATAAATCAAGTCCTGAAGACGGGTCCGACGCATGCCTGATAGCATTAAATAACTAGCTACTGAGCCTGTTTAACCACCTTTTGCCAGGACCCAGAAACACACTCTTTGGTGGCGACAAAGTCAAGGACAGAAAAACTGACAAGTCAAGGATAGTCGAGGATCGTGAATTGTATCAAGGTTTCATTTAATAATAGGATGTCACCTTATCTGTTTACTAACCTCACTACATCACCAGTATCTGACAAATGTGTTCAGTTAAAACCAACTGGTCAAGATAATTGATTTTCAGTATAGGTTCTTTTAAGGAATGTTATGTGTAAACAAAATGCATTTTTGTCCCTCTTGTTTTAATATAATTTAATATAAAGTGTTTTGTATCCGTGAATTAAAATATGTATTTCTCTATGTTTTCTGTCACAAATAATTGACCGACATGAAAGGTAGCACGTTGTGCAACTAGACACACCTGGCACGTGTGTAGGCGGGTAGCTGTTTTTGTGGTATTCCTTTTTTGTCACTATTCAACCCTCAACCTGGGATCTTCCCTGCATGTTTCCAAGTTGCTACTGTTTTTACTTTACTTAAGAGGCTCTCTGTAGTCCTGGACAATACTTCAAACTATGAAAGTGCCTCTCTTCTCTCCCTATTCCTGGAATCTTGGTTTTCAACAGGAACACCTATTATACGGAAGCCTACGAACCACATAAATGCAACATCATTTCTGTAGCATCATTCAACTGAAACAACTTTAATCACTGTTGCAGAATTCCTCCCCAGTGCACATCAAAGCAAACTACTCTCCTCCGTACACATTATCCTCCACCACTCTGTGGTCTTTTGCACTTTTGATCACATACTCTCTAGTCTGACCATGGAATTCAAATCTCAGCAATCAGTTGGATCATGGCCCACCTTTCTGACAGCTAATTTGCTTGTTCGTAGAACATGCAAAATCAGATGAAATTGTTCTTTCAGTGGCTACTTCTAAAGGCTCCAATTGTGCCCCACGTGTCTTTACCCTATTATTATTCTCTCTTGGTAAGCATATCTCCTCTTTTGGATGTTCCTCTCACCACTTTGCAGACTACACTTATATCTTCTTCTGATGCCCTGTCTCATTCACAAATGAACACTAGAATTTCTGGCTACTTCTCAGCAATCAATGACTAGATGGCTCTTCAATGTCTTATGCTCAACATATGTAAGACTGAAATCATCTATCTCCCTAGCCTGAATGTACCACCACACTTCCCCTCATCCAATGTCCTTTCCCATGATCTCCTCGCCCCATCCCACAGGTCTTGAAAACTTGGGATCCTCTTTTAGAACAGTCTGAAGTTCCAAAATGCACCCTTAGTGCACCTCCTGCTATATTAAATGGCTGAAAATATGGCAGCTGTACCCTCTATTCACAACACACTTAATTGACATCACTGCTGATCAAGACTCTCTCTCTAATCATTCATCCTCTCCTCAATACAATATTATGCCATCAAGATCATAGAACATTCCTTTCTTCCTAATGTATGTCACCTACTTGTGGGATTGCCCTGATTACTATATGTACCTTTGTATATGTACTGTTCAAAATTGAATGTCCCAAATACATAAAATAATTAAAGAAAGAATCCACATACATACAAGGCTAGTAATAACTAGATCCACACACCCTCCACGTCCCACCTAATCAGAGACTGGGTAATCTGTGACCCCCTGTTTCCTACCATTGTTAATCCCTTGCTTCCAAATGGTCCACCCTACCCCACTGTTAGCGCCATGCTCAATTTGGTGATCCCCTGTAAATTGCTTCCCTTTCTGTGTACTTCCTCCCGTGACTTGTGAATCACTTTGTTGCTTCCTAAAGCTAGATCTTCTAGGCCTCCTGCAACTCTCTGCGAGTGAGCCGTTTCTCCAAACTGATTTGGTGGTAGATCCTTATCCTCTGCAGGTGCTTCCCTCTGGAACAGCCTCCCTACCTCTCTGCATCTTGAGCCAGACCTCCTCAAGTTCTGGAAACTCCTCAAGATATTCCTCTTCTCCCACCCTTTCTCTCTTCCTCTCCCCTGCTAACCCCCCTCTTTCCGCCTGTTTTTCCTCTACCTCTTTCTCTTCCCTCCTGCTCAGTTAGCTGACTGGTTGCCTGATGCACCTCTAGAACCACAGAGGTCCCAGGTTCTCCCGCCAGTCCTGCACTTGCTTCTGGGCCTCTACACTGTGCTTAGCGCTACTGCAATATCCCCTATGATAGGGGCAACCGCCATGCACTTAACTCTTGCCTTTGCTGGTCTGGGTGCACTTTTTCCCCCTCCACCTCCCTCTCACTTTCTGTTCTGCACACTTACTCAACCTTGAATGTTCTAGGCCCAGCAAGTCTGTCTATCCTATCCAATCCTCCCTTGTGTGTCCCCCTGTAGTACCATAGGTCATGCAGTTCCTATAGTCATGATCTGTATGCCACGCTTCTGTATTTTCTCCCTTCACCGTCTGTCGAGCACTTCACCAGTAGATATGCCTCTGTGCCTAGTATGCTCGTTATTGTTGTCAGATAATTCGGAATCTTCAAGGCCTAAGAATGACGAGTGTATTCCCTTGTTCCCTTCCCACCTTGAAGCACTTTGAAACACTTCACTTGTGTATAAGCGCTATACAAATAAACAATTACAATTACAAAAATACCATAATAACAATAATAAGCTTAAGACTGACCTTCATGTTCTGTCTCAATGATTCCAACTCCCTCTATGCATGACAGGCCAATGATGATTATGCCATTTTCCTCACCACACTACAGTTTCGTTTGGGGTGGGGAACTTCTTACTGTAGCAAGACACTGCCTGCAATGGGACCACCTCTTATGGTCATTCCAGGTCCTTTTCTATAATTATCCTGTGGTAGTTACTACATTTTCTGTAGTGTGGATGACTGCTCACAGTTGTGTGCATGAAAGCAGGGGGCTTTTTCGTCACCTTAACCACAAAAGAATAGGGCCTCAATTTACATCATTCCATCCACAGGAATTCAGCTGATTTTTATTAAACCGTTATCTTGCGCCCTTAAGTCTGATGACTACCTGCTGGAATAGGGTAGTGAAGTAAATTGGGCAGGTCAGACACAGAATGCTGCACAGGTATATATCAAAGAAGCAGAGATTAATAAATCTAGAGGCCTAGCACAAGTTGAGATGTTAAGGAGAATGGGAAAAACAGGTAGGTTCCCAAGAGCAGAAAACAAATGGTGGTATGGCATGAGCATGGTGAGCTGGTGGGGAGGGTGGAACAGTAGTTATCATTAGTCATTTTGGATTACAAGAGGATACAGTACTTTCCAAGAGTTTATTTGAGAATTTGGATATTCTGAGGTTTTCGGCATTGCTGTTTGGACAGTTTGAATGGCTTAGCAATAATTGGTTAAAAATCATTGCAGATGCATGACTATCAGAATGAGCCTTCTTGTTCACTCTAATGCAAGGGATTTTCCAATTGATATCTGGGATAAATGGAGCATCTGTTCTATTGTTGCTGTTGTCACGCAAAGGCTCATCTCAGACCAGACAAAGGTGTACCATTCTTCTAATGTAAAGTAAGGAGCTATCAGCTACTGTACTGACCATAGAGGACATCTGCCAATGACTAATTCAGAGCTGATTTTGTGCTCAGACTGCAATGATTAGATGTATTATTTGTGGGCCTCAAAGTGTGTTTATCATCCCCACTCACTGTAAGAACAATTTTCAATTCTGACAAACCTGAAAATTCACTCACGGATTCTGCAACCATTCTGTAGCAATTCTTGTGTTACTTCCTAATGCACATATAGGGATTGAGAGATTGACAGAAAGACTTCAAAGAGAGGCAAAATGCAACACATAATGCAGTGCTGTTAATGATCTTTTCCCTGTACCAATATATGTCTGAGTCAAGAACGACCAGCATTTTATATAAAATATGTTTTTATTTACATTTACAAACTCTTAGTTCTTCTCAATAATTCGACAAATTGTTCAAACACATTTGGCATCTTCGATGTCCCTCGGTTCTTCTCACTAGTTCAATCTAAGTTTCAAACAAATATGTTTGGTATGTATCAAGTCACTTTTCATTAACTACATCAATTAACATCAATACTCCCATCCTGGGCCTTAATTCATATTCCCTATTCAAAAAGCCTTGTCCATCCTTTATCCTTTTTTTAAGGAAAGAAACAACACTTCTAATGTCAAATCACAATGCTCAAATATCTGCAGCAATATTGTCAAAAGGTATTGAAACCTATTCTACTATTTCCAAATTAAAACAAAAGGTTAAATCAATAAAGCAATTATATCCATCTCAATAAATGAAATGTTGCCATGCAAAGCACAAAATCACAGCATCAAAGGTCCAAGTACCAGAATCGTACAATGTTTAATGAAGTCAAAACCTTTTGTATCGTAAAGACAATATAAAAATATATTTTAGGTGTAGCTCAGAGCTCACACCCCCTGTAATCCCTGGCAGGGCTTCAGCAAAAGCAGCAGTGCCATTGTGTGGGTAAGCAGCATATGTAGGGTCCCTCACTTGGAAATCCCCCTTAAGAAGAATGATGTCACTTAGTTGGCAAATCCCCTGCTTCTGACTTAGAAGTTACTTCCTTTTCTTCTTACGCTAAAGGTAAGCAATTTGATTCATACTGCCCCTCAGCTTGCAGCCGAACTATTAAGTGTTGGCTTCCGGACAATTTATCTCTTCAGGCCCTACATGTCCTCATTTCAAGGCTTCTACATGACACGGTGTTTTGTCTTTAGCTTTTAAGCAATATGCTGTTTATTGCTTTAACATAGAACATGAAGCAGATTTGATTTCACTGCCTACTCATTATAGCTATGTGTTATATGTATGCATTTAAGGTTAATATACTAGCTTGCTCAAAACTACATTTGTAAGTGTGTTTGCATGAACATAGGTATGGTATGCTCAAGCTATCAAGCTTCTTGGTGCTTTGCTATATTAAATGGTTACATGAATGAATACATGTTAACACGGAAACACACTTCTCACTGTGTGTTTGTGACACTACAAGGAAAGCTCCCTTGCTGTGTAGCTGTTTTTAGATATAATGCTCATAATGGCCTCTAGGAGCCTCTTTGAGCATTAACGCACTTTCAATATACTTTTACTGTTTGTAGCACTACTGTTGCTAGTCTAAATATTGCAGTCTACACTGCTCTTCAGAATGTATCACACTACTTGAAGTTTCTCTTCAAGGCACTAAATTCTACTCAGCCTTTTGAAGCCAATGCTAGTTCAATTATTATGAAGCTACATTCTCAAATGAGATGATGTCTCACATGTTGCTCTTATCCCCGCAGGGCCGAATGTGGTGAAATACCAGGACACTGTGAGAAGATTAATGCAAATCTCTTTACAATCATCCTTTATAGTTGAAATGTGTTAATATGCATATTGATTACTTCTCTTGTATACTAAACTACAGCCAGTTTTCCTTGTACATCTCAAGCAACAAAGCAAAAAATAATCCAAGTAATTATTTCTCGTAGTATTATTATTATTGTTATTATTATTAATGTTATTATTAGTAGTAGTAGTATTATTACCATCTTCATCATAGGAGTGTTTGGTTTTACAGAATCCCCTCCTTTGCAATATGTCCTTTGATTCATCGCTGTGATTCATCACTGTGGCATGGAGATTAGAGCCTAAAGGCCTCTTGCAGTACCTCATTTGGAAAAAAATAAGCTTCAAGCAGGTGTCTTTACGTATTCATCTAGCATTCAGTTATTTACAGCACATACGAAAGTGTTCAACTTTTGCTGCAGGTGAAATATAACAACTAACACAATACCGCCACTGCACACAACTGTCTAAATTATATATATATATCAGTAAAAAAACTTTGTTAAAGGGACGTTATGGTTCCAAGTAAAACTGAAAAACTGCTGAAATTCGCCAGTTATGGTAAAATAAGCAACCATAACTCGCGCCACCACCTTGCACTGCTAAGACTAACAGATGACATCACAAAAGTCATTGATGACATAACTGATGACATCACATGTCTGGCTCTCTATCTTTTCCTTTACTGATATATCTAGGCCAGTAACAATCAGGAACTACAAATTCAAAAAGTACTATATTTAATTTAAAAAAGATAAGGAAATGCTATCTTCTTCAAAATTAACAGTATTACTGGAACCAATGTTCTCATTTTTACAGAAGAACATACCAGCTCTAAGCATGAAAGCACACATGCCTCGGTTGATTGCACACCTAGCAATGATTTGGTGAGGACAAAAAACAGAACTATTGTCCCATATTGCCCTAGGTACTAATCCATAAAACATCACTTTGCAATTTGGAAGGATGTTCATTACTGCTTGAACCACGTGTTCCAAATTTGCCAACAAAGTAGGGGCACTGACATAGCTCAAATGGAAAACTCCATAATGCAAAACTACCACATGGGGACTGTTCATCCTGCCCATATCTTCACAAACTTGTACAATTCCCAGTACATTGCAATCAGGCAGAGTGCTCCACACCACCTCCACTCCTTTAACATCAACATTACTTGCCACATGCATGCATTGAGCATACTGTTGTAAACCATGCACAAACATATCTCCAAGCACCAACACCCTGACTTTCTCCACCTCTGCCATCTTCACTACACTCACTCTCTTTCAACACAAATCCACAACCTCAACATCTGATTGGCTGATCCCTAAAGTCCCCTTTCCATGCTGGATTTGCTGGAAAACCCTGGATGTAGCACGCACTGTCCACGGACATCCACGGTGCCTGCGGACAGCATAACTCTTGGACAGCCCTTCTACCCTTTCCACTTCATTTCATCTGCCATTCCCTCATTGGATACAGCTAAGCAGTCACACAACCATCCACCAATCACATCCAAAACCTCTACATCTATCTCCATCATCAGAGTTCAGCACTTCAAATGTACTGTTGATCACTCTGAGTACAAGTCTCAAATCATTGGAAAGCACCTACTACAAAAAGTATTCTGCAAGTCTCCAAGATTTCTACTTGCAGCTGCATGCATATCCACATGCATGAATACAAACTACAGGTATGCATATTATCTGCACAATACATGTACAACTCTTGTAAATGCATATAAACAGAGTAACTGCCACTTAACCTGTATAACCTATAAAAATGAACTTAGTGTCATTTTTTCCATCTGCTATAATCAACTGTCACTTACAAACCTGTCTGCTATCTATTGTTTTTTTACACACACACATATCTAAAAAAGTCTAATATTAGAATATGGAAGAAATAACAATATAATTGTGGAAAAGCACTTAGTAGTGTATCATAAAATTACACACAGCCAGTAAAATGTAATGCATCTTCATACACTCACACACATAGACACTATCATTGAAATGCTCACAGCTGTAATAACACCACTACCTGTAAATCACATCCTTCGGCTGTATTACCCACACCTTCATAAATACATATATTCCATCATTTTGTATACAGTTTCTGCCATTTACCTTATAAAAATTGCAGTACAATAATACCTTAGTTTCTCTGCCTAGTCTTTAAATCTCTCCACGATCTTTCTCCCCCTTACCTCTCCTCTCTCCTCTCTTTCTACACTCCCTCCCATTTCCTTCACTCTGCTGACCACTTTCTTCTCACAGTTCCTCCTTCCCCTTGTGCCACAATCTGTTTCCGCTCCTTCCATCTCCTAGCCCCCCTGCACTGGAATTCCTTACCTCTCTCATTCCACTCTATTTCTTCCTTTTCCTTATTCTGCACTTTCCTCACATCGCTCCTTCTCCATTCCCCACCATGAAACCCCTCCCCCCTTCTTGCCCCTACCCCCTTGCCTTATCTCCTTAATCATCTGTCTCCCCTCCCCATCCCCCATTCTCACCTGTCACTCCATCCGTTTCCCTACTCCTCCTCTTCCACACCCCTCCATCTCTCTCACTTCTACTGCACTACTCTCCTTCTCCCCTTCAGTTTAATTTCTCTACTTACTGTTTTGTTGGTCTGATTCTAAATTTTAAGTTGCTTCCACTGTTACTGTTATAATGTAAATTGTTATATGTATCCTTTTGTTGTTAAAATGTGCAGCTCTTTGGTGTAAAGCACTACATAAACTAAACAAATACAAATACAAATATTCTTACTGTTACTCAAACATACTGTGTGGGTGATTCATGTAATTTGTGCACCAAAAACATGAAGATTTGTGCACCATTCTGCCAACAAATCACCATTAGCATGCAGAATGGCACACAAATCCCTATTTTTCGGAGCACAAATGACATAACTCAGCCCCTAGAATATTAGTATTACAAAACAAAGAATTGTTTTAATGTTATACCATTTGATTTACTATTAGTGCTTATCCTCACCTCTAGCTCATTTTCTACTGTCATCTGAACCGCAGTATAGTAACACACAAAAAGAAGAATGGCCTTCCCAACTAATTGTAGCTGTCCAATGCACAAGCACACACCACTAGATACATCTTTACCATCATACTCAGACACTAATGCATACAGCACACATACATTGCACAACAGCCTAACCCATACCTTCTTTTTTTTGTTTCAACAGACCCCACATAACGCCTACCAGAAAGCAAGTCTGTAGAAAGCAATGCAGAAATGTAGCAAATGAAAGTAAAAATATCCAAAATAAGCATCCATCTCTAGCAGAGTTTCTACAAAAAGTTCAAACAAAACAGCTAATACAGACATTTGGCAAAACAAAACAATCTTCCAGTACAGAAACTTTGCCTCCTCCATCAAAATGTAAAAGAAAACAGAAAATGATTAACAAGAATGCAGCTACCACTACTGCTAAAACTGCTCCTATAAATCTTGATATAGTAGGAAGTAACCATACCATACCAAAAAAAGTCTATTAGCAAAAAATGTCCACCACAGAGTCCTTCACAATCTTATAAAAACAGGAGACAAATCATGCACAACCCTTAAAAACTACAGTAGAAAATTAATCATAGCAGCTTTGATAGACTACTCAAAAGAAAGTTATTCATTTTAATCTTAAACAGAATGAAACCACTAACAAAACTAAGTACTAAATTACAAAAAAGACTTCTTAATGTCAACAAAAATAACTTCTTAAATATCTGTGGAGGTGCATGGAGTAACAACACAAACACAGAACCATAGTTAATGAAGAAGCATAGAAACAAAATCAAACAAACACAATTGCCATACATAGCAGTGGACAAGGTTATGAAAAACGTAATAATACCATAACGCAACAAGAAATACTGCTTACAAAAATATCCCCAGAAAACTCAGTATCAATTCTCCATTCGACTGAACTAGAACATCCAGTATACAAATGGCCATGCACGTCAATGTGTAACATTGCCAAAAAATCTTTCAAATCTTTACACCAGTTCGTCAATCAATATGTGAAAGGCAAAGACAAAATCAAAATAAACTGCTGCAAAATATGGATACCTGTCCAGTGCGCAAATACACAGGACTGCAAGGACATTCATTGGCCTGCATTTCAGGACCTATTTGCAAAAGCACTTTACATCATATCAAAATGATATCAACACATCATTCAACTAGAAGAAATCTAGTCTATACACTATACTGTGCTAAAAGTCCTGCTTTAGCACTAGCCAATTTAAATAACAATATTCTACAAGGTACAGCCAAAGACCTACTCGAAGAAATCGACCATATAAAGAGAAAGTATTTTGGAAGTGAAAGCCACTTACGAAATGCGATAGCTTTAAACAGACTAGCAACAATTCTGCACATGCCAACCTTCTACTATGCACATACAAAAAAGAATTACTAAAATTAAAAAGTACATCCGCTGAAGAACCAAACCATGTGTGTTTGTGTTGGTGCAGAACCTTTTATAAAAGTAACATAAAAACTATAGACGTAACATACAACATAGAAGACAATGAAGATTGCAAATGGTTTGAATTAGCTCTATACCTTATAGCAGAAAACAAATACAAAATAACTGACCCCTTAATACTTTGCAGTTACTGCACTATAAAACTTGACAACAATCAAACTCCTTCACATGCTATCACAAATAATTTGGAATTATTCCCACTACCAAAACCCCTGCAACAACTCAATTTATATGAGAGCATCATAATTCAAACAGTGCACCCATTTCAAGCAATAATATGCATTCAACGAAAAACAGCAAAATTACCTCCCTCTGAATTGGTGAAAGGCATTCGGGGCAAAGTAGTGTATTTACCATTAGATCTAAAAGAAAATGTGCACACACTGGGAGTGCAACGTCCAATAGAGCAATCTTTAATTGTCTTAGTAAATGGTGTACCGACAAAAGATAAAACAATGTGGCAACAACTGGTAGACTTACATAAAGTTAGACAAGCCTTGCAATATCTAAAAGACAATAATGAAAACAACAAAGAAATAAATATTGAAGAAAACATAAGGGAAACAACTGAAATAATTCAAGAGTCAGCAGAAACTGTTCAATTTGAACTTCTAGATCCAGCTACAGTATCCAATATTTTAGACCATTATACAATTCATCCATTACACTCTAATGACACCATAAAAGATGCACCAGAAACGTACCAAATGCAACAAATGAAAGGATCACCAATCAGCATATGGGAAAAAAGTATAGAAGCACATGCTTTTCCTCTACTCTTTCCTTCTAATGTATTCTGAAGATTCCAGATTTAGAGAAAATGTGGAATACATATTCCACCTACTCTTTGAAAGAGAACTAGCAACTCTATGTTACGGAGTTGCACACACATTAAAATCAGGAACCCACATTCAAAATATGTCAGCTACGCAATTACTACAAAAAGTGCAAGAAAAAGATGAGGTTTTATAATCAAGCAATACAAATCTATTAGCAAACATGCGTGGTACTAAAGAGTACTGGTTCCGACATCACAGAGATGTACGTAGTATGATAAGAAACCTTGGCCCACCCACTTGGTTTGTTACATTAAGTTGTGCAGAATATGCATGAGAAGATTTACATGATTTCCTACGCATATCAAACAAAAACAAAACAAACATATATATATACTAACACCGGGAGAACTTTGCTCTCTAGATCTTGTTAATGTTTCAAGATATTTCCAGCATTGCTTCATTGCTATGCTACACTTCACTTGTAATAAAACTGTTCCTCCCCTCGGAGAAGTACAACACTTTGGAGAAAAGAATACGAAGCCAGAGGAGCACCAGATATCCACATGCATTTATGGATTAAAGATGCTCCTAAATTTGTTCAAGACAGTGATACTACTGCGTTACAGTTTATCGAAAAATATGTCACTTGTGACATTCCATCAGAAGCAACAAACAGTGATCTTCATGCACACATTGTACAATTTCAAAGACACACACGTGGCAAAAATTGTTGTCGCAAATACAAAAACAAAGGGAAATACTACAACAAATGCCGCTTTGGTTTCCCTAGACCGGTTACAGAAACAGGTGAAGAGAACAACTTCATGTCTTCAGTTAGACATAGTGTTAAAGGTAAATCACCTAAAAATACACATTACATAAAAAGAACAGAAGAAGCAAAATATATCAATGATTACAGTGCATTAATTGCCCTATTATGGAATACAAACATAGATGTGCAGTACATTGCAGACAATTCCACTGCAGTTGCACGATATGTTGCAGCCTACTTAACCAAAGCAGAAAAAACAGAGCTTCAGACCTCTGGAAGGACCTGTCATCAGACAAAACACTGTCACAGAAATTGTACAGTTTGGGCATAAAAATGCTCTCCCATAGAGAATGTAGGTGCCATGAAGCTGCAGATCATTTAACCGATACTGCTTTGTATGGACAATCTGAAAATATAGTATGGTTAAGTCTTGGTCCTGCTAAATCTAGAAAAAGAGTTCTCAAATCATACGATGACATAGAAACAATAGCCGAAAATGATCCCAACAGCCAAGACATTTTGAAAAACAATTTACTAGACACATACTACCCAAACAGCTTTGGAAACCAATTGTCTATACCATATAGCCCAAAAGTTCACACACAAAAATAATATAAAACCCGATGAAAAAAGTGACAAATTGTGAAGGCAGCTTAGTAAAACTTACCAAACCAAGTTTGATTAATCACATCAAATTGTCATTAAAAACTCCTCAACATAAAGAACTATATTACATGTCCCTGCTACAACTCTTTAAACCATGGAGAAAAGAAGAAGAGATAAAAGATAACTATGACTCCTATGAAGACGCTTTCATTGCAAATGAAAGCACTATAACTGATGTAAACTTTACACAGTACAAACAATGTTGCACAATGAACAGCAACACGAAGAAGAACTGCAGGCCCAACTAGATAAGGACACTCCCGACAGTATTCAACCTTCTGTAACAGGATGCCAAGAACCACTGGGACAGCCACTAATAGCAAATGAGGCAGAATTAGCTATGACAGAAGTAGAAAACACCATGTGTCAGAATGAAGATACAGAAGACTTAACTGTACTACAATAAAAACTAAACAATGAGCAGCAAAGCATTTTTCAAGAAGTAACAAAAGAAATTGCACATGGTGTACAACATGCAAATAAAGAATGTACCTGCCAAAATTACAAACCTATACTACTATACGTCAGTGGTGAAGCTGGTTCAGACAAAACATTCTTAATCAAAATCATCAGCAAGTTCCTTCAACAATTGACAAACAACAAACTGTCAGCTGTTGTAACTGCCCCCACAGGTTTAGCTGCCTACAACATAGGCGGTGTCACTTTACACCGATTACTACTCCTGCCAGTAGAACAATAAAACAAATTAGAATATTACAAACTTTCTACAGAAGGCACAATGGAACTACGCAGAGTGTTAAAACAAATGAAAATGCTACTAGTAGATGAAGTGAGCATGGTCTCCAACTTAATGTTGGCTTTGATTCACCTCAGATTACAAGAAGTACTTAAAACAAACTACTAAGAGCTCTTTGGAGGAAAACACATTATTGTTTTCGGAGATCTTCTTCAATTGACACCAGTGAAAGGTGAACCTATTTTTAAAATCTTAGGACACAAACTCTGCCGTAAAACTGTTGGCAGCATAGAAAATGTTAACCTTTTGGCAACATTTCCAATACAGAGAATTAACAGAAGCACTAGCAATATTAAAAACCTGACACGCCCATACACGCCCATGGCCATAACTCATGTGCTACTGATGTCATGGAACAATTAGCACACAAAAATGTCAATTGTATGTCCTTGTTGAAATTTCCACAACAGACAAACTGTATGTACATGGTATGACACTACCCATGTGTGAACAAGCCACAACAAGACTAAATACCTTGGAAAATTCAATCTCCAACACAGCTGGTTTGTAGAAAATATTAAATTTATCTTTAAACTTGAATGCTTAAAAGTAACCTTGACGTGGAGCAAGTACTAGTTTATGGAGCACTGGGTACAGTTGTTGGCTTTCAAACATACCCACGTGACAACAACATTCAGTTTGTCAATATTCTCTTTGACAAACTTTCAGAAGTAAAAAGGATTGGGCGCTCAACAGCTCGATTCCTTCTTTTCAAAGACATGTATGTACACAGAGAACGATTTTCTCTAACTCTAGCATACGCAGTAAACATTCACAAATCACAAGGTCTAACATTAGATAAAGCGTTGATAGATATTGGGAACACAGTCTTCAAAGAAGGCATGAGCTACATAGCACTATCACGCTTACGTACACTTGACGGTCTATTTCTAATCAACTTTGATGCAAGTCAGGTAAACGCTAATATTCCTTGCATTTTAGAATACAGTAGACTATGTCCACTATACACCCCCATCTAAAAACATATCCTGTTCCACAAAAAGCAAAACGTAAAAGAAAACTACTTCAAACAGAAATGCAACAGGATGTCACTACAAATCCTCCAAAGAGAGTAAAAGAAACTAATACTTCATTAATTAGTACAACCAATAATCTATTACTCAAAGTAACTCAGGTACTTTTTCAAAGAAGCAACACACACTCCAAAGAAATGACTTGGACACAGAACTATCTGGTCCATTTAAATTTTCAATTGTAACTGGTGTAAGTTGCTACGCAAATGTAACAATCAATATTCTATTTCAATTGCCATCAATTATTGACAACATTTACTTACACAGTACAGACCAATTGTGTTTGCAAATGTTAGTCCTTCATAGAAATAAACCAACAATTCTGACAACACCTACAGTGTTCATGGAATAAGACAAGAATTGGACTACTCTGCTGGAATGGTGAAATTCACTATAAACTCACAAGAAGATCCACAAGAATTTCTAATGTACTTGCTACAAGTACTGGAAAACAAAAACATACCTATAAACATACCTATAAATTAAATGTTTGAGATTTCATGCATGTGGAAACATACATGCACTCTGTGCAACAATATGCAATACAAGCAAATCTCTAATGAACATTTTGTGTATGTATCCATACCTAACTGTGAATCCGTTCCATTTCAGCAACTTCTACAAAATGCAAACCATGGCAGATTATGTACTTCCTTCAATTCAGATAATCGCTCCACCTTACTAATACAAACACCTAGTAAATATGTAATATCAATGCTTCTACGTTACAATGCAGATGGTACCAAAAACAACTGCAAGCTTACTGGATTCACAGATGGTCAAGTATCGCTTGGTAAGAAAACATTCAAAACAATAGGTATAATCTACCACGCTGGAGCCACAACCAATGCAGTTCACTACACTGTATATATAAAAAAGAATTGTGGACGGTTCAAATGTAATGATAATATCATTACTCTAAAGCAGAGATTACCAGCAAATCTTATAAACGCTTATTTAATCTTCTTAAAACCAAAATGTTATCTTCTTAAAACCAAAATTTAATAACTAATCTGTACTTAAACATTAACAAAAGTTCAATTACAAAACTATAAACAGTTAGAATATACCAACAGGTATCTAACTGCCCTAAGATTCTATAACAACCAAACAGATAAAGCAATACCAGTATATTATAACAAGAAATAAATAGTTTGAATATGCCAACAGGAATCTAACTGTGCCAAGATTCTGCAACAATTAAACAGATAAATCAATACCACTAAATTATAACAAGAAACAAACAGTTAGAATACACCAACAGTTATCTAACTGCTCCAAGATTTTTCAACAACCCAACAGAGAGATTAACAACTTCAGAATATAAATGAAAAGTATAATCAGATAATTCAACAAGTATCTAACAATCTGCAAAAAGCCAACATTAGCCAGAAACAACAAGTAAACACTTAAAACACAACAATAAATGTACTGTCCCAAAACATCCAACATGAATTTTGTTTTCTCCCACAGACCCAAAGATTTAACAACAAACACAGACACTGAGCAAATTGCACAGTACACTGGTTTGTAATCTACTAAATATGAGGGTCAAAATGAATAAAAAATGTCTATTATTCAATTTTATAAGTCCTTACAAACTACCGACACTAACATGATCTTTTCTTTGATTAAATAAATTGACAAATAATATATGTACTCCAGTTATCAAACCAAACAGTAAGTATATTATAGTAAGTACAAATATTGCTCCATAACACAACCATCGAAGCAAACATGTAACCATACACCACAATGCAAAATGTTTACTTCCATGGATATGTTATACTGCAGTGCTTGTTACCAATCTCTACAATCTTAATGGCATGATGTAGCCAAAACTTCAAATACAAACTATACAAATCAAACAGTGCATAAACTGTAGATTTGCAAATATTTCATACATATTTGATTCTTCGGCCATGCAACCAAGACTCAAGGCCCTGGCCACAACCACCGCAGCATATCACACCCATAGATCACCCCCATAGAATCAAACTTTTATTTTGCTAGCGTACAGTACGGACAAGAACAGTGTTCTTAGGACACCCCATTTTCGTTAATTGCGGACATCCCGGACACCAGGCCCGTTCTTAGAACAGTTTAACTTGCCTGCGAACAGTACGAACAGGAACAGTGTCCTTAGGACACCCCTGTCTGCCCAATTACGGACATCCCGGACACCGCGCATGTTCTTAGAACAGTTTCAACTTGCATGCGGACACTACGGACAGGAATACTGTCCTTAGGACACCCCCATTTTGGCATGTGCGGACATCCCAGACACCAGACCCATTCTTAGAACAGTTTCAACTTGCCTGCGGACAGTACAACCAGGAATAGTGTCCTTAGGACACCCCGTTTGCTCAATTACAGACATCCCGGACAACGCAGCTGTTCGCAGACATGGCAAATACAACGGGGGTGCCTGCCACTTAAATAAATACAGCATTTGGCCCATCTCTTACTCCCCTACCCTCCCCAAACGCTCTTACTCACCAACACATTTGCCAAAGTTGTATTTCTCCACCATTTGTCACCGCGCTGTCCGCGGATGTCTGCGGATCAAGATGGCGGGTGCTTCCAAAAATCTGACGCACTTCACGCTCTTCACCATCCAATCAGCAAACACGTCACATGTCCGTGGACATGACGCAACTTGATTAGCCAATCAGGACACTGTCCGCGGAGCGAAAAGGGAATGTGTCTGCGGAGCGGACATAGATATCACTAATATTTTGTGACCTACTTTTTGGTCATTATTAACTTTGCCCCCCCTGAACCAAACCTCATCAAACTTTGCAAAATCATTCAGAGTGGGCCATATACTTTTATTGCAAAGTTTGGTGAGGATTCGTCCAGGGAGAGCAAAGGTATATGCCGCCCAAAAGGTGCTCTTCCTATGGGATTAGCAATTTAACCATAACTCCAGAGGTCTTGAAGCTCAGTTTTTTCTGCTTTGGTTAAGTATGCTGTAACATATCGTGCAACTGCAGTGAAACTGTCTGCAATGTACTGCACATCTATCTTTACATTCCATAGGAGGGCAATGATTGCATTGTAATCATTGATATATTTTATTCTTCTGTTCTTTTTATGTAATATGTATTTTTAGGTGATTTACCTTTAACACTATGTCTAACTGAAGACATGAAGTTATTTACTTGACCTGTTTTTGTAACTGGTCTAGGGAAACCAAAGCGGCATTTGGTGTAGTATTTCCTTTTGTTTTTATATTTGCAACGACAATATTTGTCACATTTGTGTCTTTGAAATTGTAAAATGTGTGCATGAAGATCACTATTCGTTGCTTCCGATGGGTCACAAGTGACATATTTTTCAATAAACTGTAACACAGTGGCATAATTGTCTTGACCAAATTTAGGAGCATCTTTAATCCATAAAAGCATGTGGATATGTGGTGCTCCTCTGGCTTGGTATTCTTTTCTCCAAAAGAAGTGTTGCACTCCTCCGAGGGGAGGAACAGTTTTATTCCAAATAAAGTGTAGCATAGCAATGAAGCGATGATGAAAATATCTTGAAACATTAACAGGATCTAGAGAACAAAGTTCTCTAGGTGTTAGTATATCTATGTTTGTTTTGTTTTTGTTTGATATGCGTAGGAAATCATGTAAATCTTCCATTGCATATTCTGCACAACTTAATGTAACAAACCAAGTGGGTGGGCCTAGGTTTCTTATCATACAACGTACATCTCCATGACGTCAGAACCAGTACTCTTTATTACCACGCATGTTTGCTAATAGATTTGTAATACCTGATTGTAAAACCTCATCTTTTTCTTGCATTTTTTGTAATAATTGTGTACCTGACATATTTTGAAAGTGGGTTCCTGATTTTAATGTGTGTGCAATTCTGTATCATAGAGTTGCTAGTTCACTTTCAAAGATTAGGTGGAATATGTACTAAGCATTTTGTCTAAATCTGGGATCTTCAGAATACATTTGTAACGAACGGTATTCTGATGCTGTTATTTGAATAGGTCTATCATTGTACCTTCCTCCTTTGCCAATAGGAAAGAGTAGAGGAAAAGCATGTGCTTCTATACTTTTTTCCCATATGCTGATTGGTGATCCTTTTGTTTGTCGCATTTGGTACGTTTGTAGTGCATCTTCTACGGTGTCATTAGAGTGTAATGGATGAATTGTATAATGGTCTAAAATATTGGAAACTGTAGCAGGATCTAGAAGCTCAAATTGACCAGTTTCTGGTGATTCTTGAATTATTTCAGGGGTTTCCTTCAAGTTGTCTTGAATATTCATTTATTTGTAGTTTTTATTATTGTCTTTTATATATTGCACGGCTTGTCTAACTTTATGTAAGTCTACCAGTTGTTGCCACATTTTTTTGTCTTTTGCAGGTACACCATTTACTAAGATAATTAAAGATTGCTCCATTGGATGTTGCACTCCCAGAATGTGCACATTTTGTTTTAGATTTAATGGTAAATACACTACTTTGCCACAAATGCCTTTCACCAATTCAGAGGGAGGTCATTTTGCTGTTTTTGGTTGAAGGTGTATTATTGCTTGAAAGGGGTGCACTGTTTGAATTATGATGATCTCATATAAATTCAGTTGTTGTAGGGGTTTTGGTAGTGGGAATAATTCCAGATTATTTGTGATAGCACGTGAAGGAGTTTGGTTGTTGTCAAGTTTAGTAGTGCAGTAACTGCAAAGTATTAAGGGGTCAGTTATTTCGTATTTTTTTTCTGCTATAAGGTAGAGAGCTAATTCAAACCATTTAGAATCTTCATTGTCTTCTATTTTATTTGTTAGGTCTACAGTTTTTCTGTTACTTTTATAAAAAGTTCTGCGGCAACATACACACACATGGTTTGGTACTTCAGCAGATGTATTTTTATTTCTTTTTTGTATGTGTGTAGTAGAAGTTTGCCATGCATAGAATTGTTGCTAATTTGTTGTAAATCTATTGCATTTTGTAAGTGGCTTTCACTTCCAAAATATTTTTTCTGGATATAGTCGATTTCTTCAAGTAGGTCTTTTGCTGTACCATGTAGAAGAATGTTATTTAAATTGGCTAGTGCTAAAGCAGGAATTTTAGCATAGTACAGTTTATAGACTAGATTTCTTATATTAGAATGATGTGTAGCATCATTTTGATATGATGGAAGGTGGTTTTACAAATAGGTCCTGAAATGCAGGCCAATGAATGTCCTTGTAGTCCTGTGTACTTGCACACTGGACAGGTATCCATATTTTGCAGTAGTTTAATTTTGATTTTGTCCTTGCCTTTCACATACTGATTGAGGAATTGGCGTAAAGACTTGAAAGATTTTTTGGGAATGTTACACATTGACGTGCATGGCCATTTGTATACTAGACGTTCTGGCTCAGTTGAATTGAGAGGTAATTCTATGTTTTCTGGGGATATTTTTGTAAGCAGTATTTCTTGTTACATTATGGTGGTATTAACTTTTTCATAACCTCGTCCACTGCTATGTTTGGCAATTGTATTTGTTTGCTTTTGTTTGTATGCTTCTTCATTAAAATATTGTTCTGTGCTTGTGGTGTGACTCCACTCACCTCCACAGATATTTAAGAAGTTATTTTTGTTGACAAGACTTGTTTGTAATTTAGTCATTAGTTTTGTTAGTGGTTTCATTTTGTTTAACACTAAAATAAATAACTTTCTTTTGAGAAGGATTGCACTGTCTATCAAAGCTTCTAAGATTAATTTCCTATGGTAGGTTTTAAGGGTTGTGCATGATTTTCTCTCCTGTTTTTATAAGATTTTGAAAGACTATGTGGCGGAACATTTTTGCTAAAATACTTTTTTTGGTATGCTTAATTGGCACTTTATCAAGATTTATAGGAACAGTTTTAAAAGTAGTGTTAGCTGAATTGTTGTTAATCGTTTTCTGTTTTGCTTTACATTTTAATAGAGGAGGCTAAGTTTCTGTACTTGAAGCTTGTTTTGCTAAATGACTGTATTACTTGCTTTGTTTGAACTTTTTGTACAAATTCTGGTAGAGACGGATGATTATTTTGGACACTTCTATTTTCATTAGCTCCACTTCTGCGTTGCTTTCTACGGACTTGATTTTTGGTAGGCATTCTTTAGGGTCTGTTGAAAAAAATAAAGAAGGTATGGGTTGGGGTTTTCTGCAATGCATGTGTGCTATGTGCATGAGTGTCTGAGTATGATGATAAAGATGTATGTGATGTGTGTGATTGTGCATTGGGCAACTACAACCAGTTGGGATGGGTATTCTGGAATTTATGTGCTACTAAACTGGGGTTCAGATGACAGTAGAAAGTAAGCTAGTGGTGAGGAGAAGCACAAATAGTAAATCTAATGGTATAGAATTAAAACAGTTGTTTGTTCTATAATATTAAAATTCTAGGGGCTGAGTTATGTCATTTGTGCGCCGAAAAATGGGGATTTGTGTGCCATATTGCCTGTAAATCCCTGTTTAACAAATGGGGATTTGTGTACAGAATGGTGCACAATCTCTGTTTTTAGGCGCAGAAATAGCATGAATGAACCCCACAGTGTGTTTGAGTAATAGTAAAAATATTATGGTGGTATTTAACTTACTTTTTTTGTGAAATGAACAGGTTTCTTCTGAGTTGTTGTTTGTACTTCAAATTCTGCTGCTGCTTTTCAGGAGAGTGGTCTTCACTACGATTGTAAAGGAAACAAATTAGTAATTTTGTGTGTTTATAGCACTGGTGTTAATTTAGGCATTGATGTTTATGTTTTTGTACAAGTATCCTTGTTTGAAATCTGAACATAATGTGTGCATGCAATTTTGTTTGACTATGTGCAGTCTTTATATTTTACTTTAAATATGTTAGTGCAACATGCTTTGCAAATTTGTGTGTAAAAAGAAATTAAATAGAAGACAGGTTTGGAAGTGACAGTTGATTATAGCAGATGGGAAAAAATGACAGTAAGTTCATTTTATAGGTTATACATGTTAAAAGTCAGTTAATCTGTTTATATGAATTTATAAGAATTGTACATGTACTATACAGAAAACATGCATACTTGTAGTTCTTGTTCATGCATATGGATATGCATGCAGCTGCAAGTAGACATCTTGGAGACTTGTAGAGTATTTCTTGTAGTAGGTGCTTTCCAATGATATGACACTTGTACTCAGAGTGATTAACAGTACATTTGAAGTGCTGATCTATGATGATGGAGTTAGATGTAGAGGTTTTGGATGTGATCTGTGGATGGTCGTGGGACTGCTTAGCTATATACAATGAGGGAATGGCACAGAGATTGAGGTGAAAAAGGTAGAAGGGCTGTCCATGTTACGATATGTCCACGGACCTGGCGGTAGTCCGCGGACATCGCGTGGTACATTCAGGGATTTTGGGGTGGGGAGGCATGCAAATGAGAATGGGCAGAGCAAGGGATTGGTCAGTAAAGTTTAGTGGGTGTGTTTTGCCAGGAGATAGTTTGTCAGATAGTCTTTTTCCTGAGAGAAGAACAGATAGCTATGGCTGTGAGTTTCAGAAAACAGATTGTTTGGATTTTGTGAGTCTCGTCGATACATTGGTTGAAGGTGCATGCAGAAAGCTGTGGAGTAGCTGTAGATCTTGGATTCCCGCATGTGAAAGTGCACTGGCATGGAGTACGTGGAATGAAGTGGTTGGACTTGTTACCTCTCTGTGCTGCTTTGGAGACAGTGCATCATCCAGACATAATGATAATTCATTGTGGAGGGAATAGTTTAGGACATGTGTCTGGAATTTCTTTGAAATTTGCAATGAAAGAAGGATTTGGGAAGGTCATGGACATGTTTCCAAATTCTCAAGTAATTTTTTCTCGGATTGCGCAGAGACAAATGTGGCTGCGTTCTTCTTCATTTGGTCCACAAATGGAGAAAGCGAGGCACAATGTCAATAAGGCTGTTTGTGCCTTTCTAAGAGATGTTGGCATGTCCTCTTTTCACAATGAAAATATTATGTTTCGTAGTACATACATTTTTTGCAGAGATGGAGTCCATCTTACTTATGCTGGCAATCAGATTTTCCTGAGAAATGTACAAAATGCATTGCAACCTTTTTTGGAATTACAGCCATCCATTTTGCAGTAGGTGTTGACCATTTCAAGTTTTTGAAACACAAACACCACCAAAAGGCTCTTTTCAGAGCCACCACTTCCTCCCAGAGAAAAGTCCAATGGTTATGATAGGGCAGCACCCCAAAATTTTAGATGTCCGCGAACTGTCCACGGACTTCTAAAAAATACACAAGGCCCTGCTCCATTTATTTTCCACTTCTATTTTTAAACTTTGAAAGGCGGCTCTTTTGATTTTTGTTGTTTGATATTTTCTTTGGTTTTTTACACACGACACAGTAGGGGAGTAGGGGAAAGGAGTGTAAGGGGGGACACCAACCACGGGGATAAGAAAGGGTGGCTGGAGAGAAGAAGATGTAGGGTGGGCCTTACTTAGGTAGTGGGCAGGTCTTCTCATGCTGTGAGACCGTAGTCTCAAATGCGCTACAAAGTCTCCCCCCCTGCAGAGTACTGTGTCACAGTACATACACAAAACTGTGACCCTCAAAAGGTAAGGGTCATCAGCATTATGAATGGCCTGTGAGGCAGTGGAGGGATGTGCTCTCCAACAGGAGTGTCCCTTGTGGTGAGAGGAGAGGAGAGGAGAGGAGAGGAAATGGAGGATGTAGTAGAGGAACTCAACCTACTATGCACCTTGCAAGGTACAACCTTGCGAACGGCCACACCGTGGAAAGACTTTAGGTGTCGCTTCATAGTTGTCGTACCAAAGCTTTACGAACCAGGTCTCCCGTGACTGGGCACCATTTTGCACTCATTGCAGGTGACTTTGTTTGCACACGCCTTGGGTATGTTACCAGGAATGGTAAATAACCGCCACACCCAAGAGTCACGGCTTGTGCTGGTAGTATGGACTTCCACTACGTCATCCTCTTCATCCTCTTCATCCTCCTCTACAACCTCACTCCTGTTCCCCTCTTCAGGCTCTTGGGGAGGTGGTGGTGGAGGGGGTGGGGGTGGTGCTGAAGCAGATATAGCACCAGGTGGCAGTGGAGGAGCCATGGATGCCATCAGGTTTCAGATGAAAGTTGGCAGCAAAATGCACTGTGTTCTGTAAGGTAGCAAGAAACACAATGAGAATGAGTTCTGGGGGCTGGTACAGGTCTGCGGCACCCGCTTCATCTGCGGACGGATCGAACACCAAAAAAAGGTTAAAAAAGTCCCAAAAAGTATGTACAAAATCTGGATTATTGTCTGGGACTTGTGCTATGGTGATTTATTATTATAAAAAAACGTGGATTGCCTGAAAAAGTTCTTTTAAATTGTTCGCGGACAAGAACAGTATCCTTAGTCAGAATGCACGCTCAGCGTGGGCGCAGTCACATGATGGCATCGCGAACATGTCCGCGAAGGGAACAGTCCGCAGGACACCAAATGCACTGAAACTGTTTTGCGCATGCGCGTTGGTGTTCTACGGACAGTGTTGGGGTCCTGAAACTAATTAAAAGTGCGACACACGTGAAATGAACAGTTACGGACAGGCGTTTGTTCTTAGAACAGTTTCAACTTGCCACAAACAGTATGGACAGGCATAGTGTCCTCAGGACGCCCCCATTTTGTTTATTTACGAAGATCCCAGGACTCTTGATGTGTTCTTAGAACAGTTTCAACCTGCCTACGAACAGTACAAACATTTATAGTGTCCTCAGGACACCCCCAGTTTGTTCATTTACAAACATTTCAGGATACCACCTGTGTTATTAGAACAGTTTCAACCTGCCTACGAACAGTACAGACAGGTATAGTGTCCTCAGGACACCCCCATTTCGTTTATTTATGAACATATCAGAACACCCGTGTTGTCCGCGGACACCAAAACTGACTTTTAAAAAAAACACACAGGACAAAATTAACACATACATAAAATGTATTTTTCATTATATTATACATATGTACAATTTATGATAGAGAAGGGGTAGCAGAAACTGACACAAGCACAGGGGAATTGGGGTTTTCAATAGGATGGACAGGAGAAGATGAAGGGATGGAAGTCTCATCAAAATGTTTTTGTTTGTGGAGAGGGTTTGGGGATAATTGACTGGGATATGGAGAGGGGGGACAGGAACATGTTGCACAATGGTTTCTATTTTTTTCTTTTAAATGGCCCTCCACAAAATCTTTCAAAAGGTGGAAATTTGTCATGAGCGTGTTCATTTTTTCTTCCATTCGCTGGAGAGTTTGTTCTAAAGTATCTTGTTGAGTATTATGTTCATTGGTTGTATGGTCTGTTAACAAAATATTTATATATATATATGTTAAGTGCACATAAAGTAATCCTTATTAATTTGGTGATAAAGAGAAGTGTCTACCATTCGTTCAGACATTTTACCATGTGGGAAATTCTCCTCAAGCCATTCTAAAGTAGTTGACATTTCTGTGAGGTAAAAAAAGTATACATTACTTGTATTGTATCTAATATAGACATTTTAGAAATATATAAGAAAAAAAAAAGTTTACTTACTAGATTGTGGCAAGTTGTCTTCTCACTGTTCTGTAGATGTGCTGCTGCTCCTAGTTGTGCAGTTTCAGTGAGGTAATTATGTTAGAAGCATACCTTTCTTGTTTTGGTATATTCCATTTTACCATATATGGTATTTAAATGGATGTTTGATGTGTTAGATATATAAGTTCTACTTCTTATTTATTACTATATATAATGTGTTTGTGTGTTGGTTTTTCAACTTGTATAGTGTTCATGTGGCATGCTATAACAATTTAAGATACCCCTGAGTTTTTGGGTTGTATTGGTGTAGTCCACGTACGTCCGCGAACATGCGCACAGTCCGCAGACATCAAAATCACTAGGTGGGAGTGCAGTATGTTCTATGTTACATGTATATAGAGTTAGGGATATTATAGTTAACTTGTCCTACTAAAAACCTATGAAATTCAGTAAACCAGCTTTGTTAAAGGGATGTTATGTTAAGTTGCGCTACTAAAAACCTATCAAATCCAGTAAAAAAAAATGTTGTTAAAGGGACGTTATGGTTCAAAGTAAAACTGAAAAACCTCTGAAATTTGCCAGTTATGGTAAGCTAAGCAACCATAACTCGTGCCACCGTGTACTGCTAACATTAACACCAAGGACATCAAAGATGACATCACAAATGTCATTGATGACATCACTGATGACATCACATGTCTGGCTCCCCCTTTTTTCCTTTACTGACATATCTAGGCCACATGGTTCTGTTCAGTAACAGCGAAAAACTAAGCATTGAAAATATGCTATATTTGTAGACTTATCCTTCAATTAAGTTCTTACAATAATTCCTTTAGGTTCAAGCCACATCATATGAAACATATACATAGCGGAAGACACAGGCTTGAAAGAAAGTAATCCTTTCTGTGCATGAAGATACTCATTAGGATTATCAGCACTTTCTCATACTGTACTTTCCTGTATATAACCATATTTGTATACATTGTACTCACACTTCTTTCCTTAGAGTCTAGTCACATCATGTGATACACATACATACAGTAAGTAGCGGCTTTGAAACAGAGCAATCATTTCTCTGCATATACTCATATTTGCATGTGCTGTTGTCTCTGTGTTTTGTCTGTAATAATGCAATTATGTATTAAGTGAGGTTTATTAGCTACTTATTACATGTTTCACACTACACAAAACTCTAATAAAAAAGCAGATATTCATTGCACTATTCAACATGGCAAGATTATGAATATTGCACCTTCATCATGTATGCTGCACACACTGCTTATGTTTCGACATGAGTAGTTTAGTATACTGGATTGAACTTCAGATTTGAACTTCAATTTCCTAAAATCAACTATCACTTATACACCTTTATACTTTTTACTTTCTTTATACACACACACTCAAATCATGTTAAACTAACATTTTTTAAATTAAATATATAGACTACATATATTCAAACAAAATTGCATGCAAACACAATCTATGTTTAAACCTTTACAAAAATACTTATACAATTTCATATTTTTTGTTTTTATTTATTTATTTACTTAATTACTTTAAATTAGACATGACATTGAGGCGCTATTACCTAGAACAGTTTACTTACAGAAATAGTGGTATTCACTAATATATTATAAATTTCACAAGACATAGTAAAGATATTTTATTTTTGCTACAGTTAGTCATTCAATTCAATTTGTTCATTAAGAACATATCATATGTACTGAACTGATGCAATGTATCTTATGTAAATACATTAGTTTAATGGTTTTACAGAAGGCACTGAGGATTTCAATTAAAAAAATCAATATCTAAATTAAAAACAGTGCTATATACAAACAAATTTACTAATTTGAAGCTTTTACAGTTGCAGTGAAGACCAGTTTCCTGAAAAGAAGCAGCCGAATTCGAAGAAGAAAGAAAAAAAGAAGTTACCTGTTAATTTAAAAATAAAAGTAAGTAAAATTTCACCATAATATTTATATTATTAATCAAATATACTATAACATTAATACCAGCTATTTTGGTTTCTTAAAATAGAGATTTTGTACCATTTTGTCAAAAAATTTCCATGTCGTAAACAGCGATTTACAACCAGAATGGCCCACAAATTTCTATTTTTGGACACACAAATTAGCCAACTGAACCACTACAATTTTCATATTATAGAACAAACAACTGTTTTAATTGTGTACATTAGATTTACTATTTGTACTTTTCCACACCACTAGCTTACTTTTCTTTGTCATCTGAACCCCAGTTTAGTGACACATGAATTCAAGAATACCTATCCCTACTAGTTTTAGTTCCCAATGCACAATCACACACCATTACATACATCTTTATCATCTTACCCAAACACTCATGCACACAGCACACATACATTCCAAACATCCCAACCCATATCTTCTTTATTTTTTTCAACAGACCCTAAAGAATGCCTACCAAAAGACAACTCGGTAGAAAGCAACGCAAAATTAGAGCAAATGAAAATAAAGGTGTCCAACATAAGCATCCATCTCTAGCAGAATTTGTAAAAAAAGTTGAAACAAAACAGCTAATACAATCATTTAGTGAAACACAAGAAGTTTCAAGTACAACAACTTCGCTTCCTCTATCAAAATGTAAAACAAACCAAAAAACAATTAACAGAAAATCAGCTATCAGTACAGATAAAACTACTTCTTCAAATTTTAATATAGTGCAAAGTAAGCATACCAAGAAAAGTATTTTAGCCAAAATATACCGTCACAAAGTCCTTCAAAATCTTATAAAAACAGGAGAGAAATCAGGTTCAAAGCTTATAACCTATCGTAGGAAATTAATCTTAGAAGCATTGATGGACAGTGCAATTCTTCTCAAAAGAAATGTATTTATTTTACTGTTAAACAAAATGAAACCACTAACAAAACTAATAACTAAATTACAAAAAAGACTTCTCAATAAGCGAAATGTCAACAGAAAAAACTTCTTAAGTATCTGCGGAGGTGAATGGAATCACACTACGAGCACAGAACCATATTTTAATGAAGAAGCGTACAAACAAAAACAAACAAATACAATTGCCATAAATAGCAGTGGTCGAGGTTATGAAAAAGTGAATAACACCATAATGGAACAAGAAGTACTCCTTACAAATATATGCCCTGAAAACCTAGAATTACCCCTCCATTCAACTGAATCAGAACGTCTAGTGTACAAATGGCCATGCACGTCAATGTGCAACATTCCCAAACAATGTTTCAAATCTTTACACCAATTCCTCTATAAATATGTAAAAAGCAAAGACAAAATCAAAATTAAATTACTGCAAAATATAGATACCTGTCCAGTCCGCAAGTACACAGGACTACAAGGACATTAATCGGCCTGCATTACAGGACCTACTTGTAAAACCACTTTCCATGATATCAAAAGGATATCAACACATCATTCAACTATAAGAAATCTAGTCTATAAACTGTACTATGGTAAAAGTCCTGCTTTAGCACTAGCAAAGTTAAATAACATCCTTCTACATGGTACAGCAAAAGACCTACTTGAAGAAATTCACTATATCCAGAACAAATATTTTGGAAGTGAAAGCCATTTACAGAATGAAATAGCTTTACACCAATTAAGCAACAATTCTACACATGGCAACCTTTTGCTAAACACATACAAAAAAGAAATACTAAAATGTATAAGTACATCAGCTGAAGTACCAAACCATGTATGTGTATGTTGCCGTAGAATGTTTTATAAAAGTAACACAAAAACTGTGGACCTATCATACAAAATAGAAGACAATGAAGATTCTAAATGGTTTGAATTAGCTCTCTACCTTCTAGCAGAAAACAAATATGAAATAACTGAGCCCTTAATACTTTGCAGTTATTGCACTACAAAACTTGACAACAAACAAACTCCTTCACGTTCTATCACAAATAATTTGGAATTATACCCAGTACCAAAACCTCTACAACAACTTAATTTATATGAGAGCATCATAATTCAAACAGTACACCCATTTCAAGCAATAATACGTCTTCAACCAAAAACAGCAAAATTACCTCCCTCTGAATTGGTAAAAGGCATTCGTGGAAAAGTAGTTTATTTACCATTAAATCTAAAAGAAAATGTGCATACTCTAGAAGTGCAACGTCCAATGCAGCAATCTTTAATTATATTAGTAAATGGAGTACCTACAAAAGACAAAAAAATATGGCAACAGCTGGTAGATTTATATAAAGTTAGACAAGCCTTCCAATATCTTAAAGAGAATAATGAATATTACAAAGAAATTAATATTGAGGAAAACTTGAAAGATACAACTGAAATATTTCAAGAAACACAAGAAGCTGGTCAATTTGAGCTACTAGATCCTGCTACAATATCAAATACTTTAGACCATTATACGATTCATCCTTTGCATTGTAATGACACCGTACAAGATGTACTAGAAACTTACCAAATGCGTCAAACAAAAGGATCGCCAATCAGTATATGGGAAAAAAGTATAGAAGCACATGCTTTTCCTCTACTCTTTCCTACTGGCAATGGAGGAAGGTATGATGATAGACCTATTCAAATATCAGCTTCAGAATACCGCTCATTACGGATGTATTCTGAAGATCCCAGATTTAGACAAAATGTGGAATACATATTCCACCTACTCTTTGAAAGTCAACTAGCAACTTTATGTTACGGAGTTGCACACATATTAAAATCAACAAAAGGATGAGGTTTTACAATCAAATATTACAAATCTATTAGCAAATATGCGTGGTACTAAAGAGTACTGGTTTCGACGTCATGGAGATGTACGTTGTATGATCAGAAACCTTGGCCCACCCACTTGGTTTGTTACATTAAGTTGTGCAGAATATGCATGGGAAGATTTACATGATTTCCTACGTATATCAAATGAAAACAAAACAAACATAGATATTCTAACACCTGGAGAACTTTGTTCTTTGGATCCTGTTAATGTTTCAAGATATTTTCACCATCGCTTCATTGCTATGCTACATTTTATTTGTAATAAAACTGTTCCGCCCCTTGGAGAAGTGCAACACTTCTTTTGGAGAAAAGAATACGAAGCCAGCGGAGCACCACATATCCACATGCTTTTATGGATTAAAGATGCTCCTAAATTTGTTCAAGACAGTGATGCCACTGTTTTACAGTTTATTGAAAAATATGTCACTTGTGAAATTCCATCAGAAGCCACAAATAGTGATCTTCGTGCACAAATTTTACAATTTCAAAGACACAAATGTGGAAAATATTGTCATCGCAAATACAAAAACAAAGGCAAATACTACACCAAATGCCGATCTGGTTTCCCTAGACCAGTTACAAATACAGGTCAAGTAAACAACCTCATGTCTTCAGTTAGACATACTGTTAAAGGAAAGTCACCTAAAAATACATATTACATAAAAAGAAAAGAAGAAGAAAAATATATCAATGATTATAATGCAATCATTGCCCACTTATGGAATGCAAACATAGATGTGCAGTACATTGCAGACAATTCTACTGCAGTTGCACGATATGTCACAGCATACCTAACTAAAGCAGAAAAGACAGAGCTCCAAGACCTCTGGAATGACCTGTCATCAGATAAAACAGTATCTAGAAATTATACAGCTTGGGTATAAAAATGCTCACCCATAGAGAATGTGGATCTTATGAAGCAGCTGATCTTTTAACTGGTACTTCATTGTATGGTAAATCTGAAAATATAGTATGGCTAAGTCTTGGTCCAGCTAAATCTAGAAAAAGAGTTCTAAAATCATATGAAGATATAGAAACAATAGCCAAACATGATCCCAACAGCCAAGACATTTTAAAAAACAATCTATTGGACACATACTACCCAAACAGAAGTAATACTTTGGAAAACATGTGTCTATACCACATATCCCAAAACTACACATACAAAAATAATATGAAACCCGATGAAAAAAAAGGTAAATATAGAGTGACAGACTGTGAAGGCAGCTTAGTTAAACTCACTAAACCAAATTTAATTAATCATATCAAATTGTCATTGAAGACTCCTCAACATAAAGAAGTATATTACATGTCCCTGCTACAACTTTTCAAACCATGGAGAAAAGAAGAACAATTACTAGATAACTATGACTCATATGAGGATGCTTTCAAAGCAAATGAAAGCACTATAACTGTTGTAAACTTTACACAGTACAAAACAATGTTACACAATGAACAGCAACATGAAGAAGAACTCCAAGCCCAACTAGATAAGGATACTCCTGACAGTAGTCAACCTTCTGTAACAGGAAGCCAAGAACCACTGAGAGAAACACTAATAACAAATGAGGCAGAATTAGCTATGATAGAAGTAGAAAACACCATGTGTCAGTATGAAGATAAGGAAGACTTAACTATACTACAATCAAAACTAAACAATGAGCAAAGTAGCATTTTTCAAGAAGTAACAAAACAAATTGCACATGGTGTAAAACATGAAAATAAAGAATGTTCCTGCCATAATTATACACCTATACTACTGTACGTCAGTGGTGAAGCTGGTTCTGGCAAAACATTCCTAATCAAAATCATTAGTAAGTTCCTTCAACAATTGACAAACAACAAGCTGTCAGCTGTTGTCACTGCCCCCACAGGTTTAGCTGCCTACAACATAGGTGGTGTTACATTACACCGATTACTACTATTACCAGTAGAACACCAGAACAAATTAGACTATTACAAACTTTCTGCAGAAGCTGCAATGGAATTACGCAGAGTATTGAAACAAATGAAAATGCTACTAATAGATGAAGTGAGCATGGTCTCCAACCTGATGTTAGCTTTGATTCACCTCAGATTACAAGAAGTACTCAAAACAGACTATGAAGAGCTCTTTGCAGGAAAACACATTATTGTTTTTGGAGATCTGCTTCAATTAACACCAGTAAAAGGTGAACCTATTTTTAAAACATTAGGGCACAAACTCTGCCGTAAAACTGTTGCCAGCATTGGAAATGTCAACCTTTTGCAACATTTCCAATACAGAGAATTAACAGAAAACATCCGCCAATCTGCAGATCTAACTTATGCCAACATTTTAAAAAGTTTGAGAGTTGGTATACTTTCTAAAGAAGCAGAAGCAACATTGAAAACCCGGCACATTAATGCACTTTATGGCGATAATGCATGTGCTACAGATGTTATGGAACAATTAGCCCACAAAAATGTCAATTGTATGGCCTTAATGCCAACTCTTGCAAGCTGTTTCAAATTCAATCAAATCATGCTAAGTAAAGAAATGCAACCAATAATGGAAATTAGCGCCACAGACAAACTAGATGTACATGGTATGACACTACCCATGTGTGACCAAGCCACAACAAGACTAAATCATTTAGAAAAATCAATCTCATACACAGCAGGCTTAGAAAAGATGTTACAATTATCCTTAAATTACAGAGTAATGCTTAAACGTAACCTTGACGTGGACCAAGGACTAGTTAATGGAGCACTGGGTACAGTTGTTGGCTTTCAAACATACCCACGTGACAACAAAATTCAGTTTGTCAATATACTCTTTGACAAACTTTCAGAAGTAAAACGGATAGGACGCTCAACAGCTAGATTCCTTCTCTTCAAAGATATGTATGTACGCAGAGAACAATTTTCTCTAACTCTTGCATACGCAGTCACGATTCATAAATCACAAGGTCTTACCCTAGACAACGCAATGATAGGTATTGGTAACACAGTCTTTAAAGAAGGCATGAGCTACGTAGCACTATCACGCTTACGTACACTTGACGGTCTATTTCTAATCAACTTTGATGCAAGTAAAGTAAACGCTGATATTCCTTGCATTTTAGAATATAATAGACTTCGCTCACTATACACTCCCCATCTAAACACATATTCTGTTCCACAAAAACTAAAACGTTGTAAAAGAAAACTAAATCAAACAGAAATGCAACAGGACGTCACTGCAAATCCTCCAAAGAGAGTAAAAGAAACTCATACTTCATCAAGTACCACAAACAAAAAAGAATCAATTAGAGAAAGTAAACCAGGTACTTCTTTAAAGAAGGAAGACAAACTCCAAAAAAAGCAGTTAGATACAGAACTACCTGGACCGTTTAAATTCTCAAATATAGTTGGTGTAAGTTGCTATGCAAATGTAGCAATGAATATTCTATTTCACTTACCACAAATTGTTGACAACATTTACTCACACAGTACAGACCTATTGTGTTTGCAAATGTTAGTACTTCACAGAAATGCAGCAAACAATCCTGACAACACATATAGTGTTTTTGGAATAAGACGACAATTGGACGACTGTGCTGGAATGGTGAAATTCACTATAAACTCACAGGAAGATCCACAAGAATTTCTAATGTACTTACTACAAGTACTGGAAAACAAAAACATACCTATAAATGAAATCTTTCAGATTTCATACATGTGGAAACATACATGCACTCTCTGCAACAATGTGACACAAGAAGAAATCCCCAATGAACGCATCATATATATATATATCAATACCAAATTGTGAATCCATTCCATTTCAGCAACTTGTACAAAATGCAAACCATGGTAGATTATGCTCTACCGGCAATTCAGATCATCGCTCCACGTTAGTAATACAAACACATAGTAAATACGTAATACTAATGCTTCTACATTACAATGCAGATGGTACCAAAAACAACTGCAAGCTGACTGGATTCACACATGGTCAAATATCACTTGGTAAGAAAACCTTCACAACAATAGGTATAATCTACCACGCAGGAGCCACAAGCAATTCAGGGCACTACACTGCATACATAAAAAAGAAATGGGGATGGTTTGAATGTAATGATAGTACCATTACTCTAAAGCAGAGATTACCAGCAAATCTTACGAACACTTATTTGATGTTCTTAAAACCAAAATTTGATAAATAAACTGTATTTAAACCTTTAAGTAAATTTGTGTTACAAAAATATAAACTGTTAGAATACTCCAAAAGCTATCTAACTGCTCAAAGATTCTACAACAACTAATCAGATAAATGAATACCACTAAATTAGACCAGAAAATACACAGTTAGAATACGCCAATTGGTATCTAACTGTCCCAAAATTATAAATTTGTGTTAAAATAATATAAACTGTTAGAATACTCCAAAAGCTATCTAACAGCTCAAAGATTCTACAACAACTAATCAGATAAATGAATACCACTAAATTAGGCCAAAAAATACAGTTAGAATACGCCAATTGGTATCTAACTGCTCCAAAATGTTATAATATCAAAACAAATGAAGAATCTGTTACTGCTCCAAAAAAAATACAACAAAGCAAAGTATAAAGCATTAGCCAGAAACAACAAGTGAACACTGAAAACAAACAAACAAATAAACTGTAACATAACAGAAAAAGGTTTTTTTTTTAATCCAACATGGATTTTTTTTTCTCCCACAGACCCAATGATTTTAGCAACAAATACAGAAACTGAGCAAATTGCACAGTACTCTGATTTGTACTCTACTAAATATGAGGGTCGAACAAAAATAAAAGTATATTGCTTATACAATGTAATAAGTCATTACAAAATACAAATACTAACATGCTATTTTCTTTTATCACAGAAATGAAGAAGAAAAACATGGACTCCCATTACTAGACCAACCAGTAAGTATACAATAATAAGGACAACCATAGCAGCATATCACATCTATAGTATCTAATACCTTTGTTCCTTATACATTTGTTTTTCACCCAAAGTTATAAGCAAATATGAATGTGATATGCTTCGGTGGTTGTTGCCAGGGCATAGAGTCTTGGGTGCATGGCCATGCACCCAAATGGCCATGCACCCAAGACTCTATGCTCTGGCAACAACCACCGCAGCATATCACATCCATAGAGTCAAACATTTCAACTATGATCTATGGGAAACTTTTAATGTCCGCGAACAATGTGAGTGTTCTTAGAACACTTTGAACTTGCCAGCGAACAATACGGACACTGTTTTCAGGACACCCCCTACGAACATTTCAGAACAACGCGATAGTTCGTACAACACTTTCAACTTAACAACGAACAATACGGACAGCGTCCTAAGGACACCCCCTACGAACATTCCAGGACATCGGGAGTGTTCTTAGAATCGTCTTCAGAACACCGCCATCTTGTTTATTTGCGAACATTTCAGGACACCGCGAGTGTTCTTAGGACACATTCAACTTGACAAAGAACAATACGGACAGCATCCTCAGGACACCCCCTACGAACACTCCCCGGACACCGGGAGTGTTCTTAGAAGCGTCTTCAGAACACCACCATCTTGTTTATTTGCGAACATTTCAGGACACCGCGAGTGTTCTTAGGACACATTCAACTTGACAAAGAACAATACGGACAGCGTCCTCAGGACACCCCCTACGAACACTCCCCGGACACCGCGAGTGTTCTTAGAAGCGTCTTCAGAACACCCACATTTTGTTAATTTGCGAACATTTAAGGACACCGCGAGTGTTCTTAGGACACATTCAACTTGACAGAGAACAATACGAACAGCGTCCTCAGGACACCCCCTAAGAACACTCCCCGGACACCGCGAGTGTTCTTAGAAGCCTCTTCAGAACACCACCATCTTGTTTATTTGCGAACATTTCAGGACACCGCGAGTGTTCTTAGGACACATTCAACTTGACAGAGTACAATACGGACAGCGTCCTCAGGACACCCCCTACGAACATTCCAGGACACCGGGAGTGTTCTCAAAAACGTCTTCAGAACACCCCCGTCTTGTTTATTTGCGAACATTTCAGGACACCGCGCATGTTCTTAGAACACATTCAACTTGACAGAGAACAATACGGACAGCGTCCTCAGGACACCACCTACGAACACTCCCCGGACACCGCGAGTGTTCTTAGAACAGTTTCACTTTGCTTGCGAACAAAACGGACACATATTGACTCCTTAGAACACCCCCTAGTCAGTTTATTTAGAAAATTTCAGAACACCCGTGATGTCCGCAAACAAATCAAACACAAAAAGAACGTCTAACACATAAAAAACACAGCTTTCATCCTATCTCACACACTCCCACCCTCCCCAAACACTCCTACACACCAACACACTCTACAAAATACACATTTTGAACAAAGTTTCACCGCGCTGCCCGGGGAAGTCCGCGAATCCAATCTGGCGGGCGCTACCGAAAAATCTGACGACCTTCACGCTCCACGCAGTCCAATCAGCGAACACTTTGCATGTCCGCGAACATCACACAAGACGATTGGCCAATCAGGACACTTTCCGCGGAGCGAACAGGGAAGTGTTTCCGCAAACCGAAAACAGATATCACTAATTTTTTTTGACCTACTTTTTGTTCATTTAAAAAAAAAAACTACTGGACGAATTTTCACCAAATTTGCAAAAGCACGCTTTCGGGAGCAAGCCGCTGCTCCTGGTCCAAATTTGGTGGAAATCCGTCCAGCGGTTTGGGCTGTAGACGCGAGCACATTTTTTTTCCCATTCACTCTATGGAGAGTGAGTATAGTGTATACAAATATGAGCATATAGAGGGAAGGTAGAGTAATAAAAATAAAACTATGACAAAGTGCTGATAACCATAATGATTATCTTCATGCACAGAAAGGATTGCTCTCTTTCAAGCCTGTATCTTCCGCTATGTACATGTTTCATATATGATGTGACAGGACCCCAAGTCTACAAATATAGTACCTTTTCAATTTTTACTTCCTGACTGTTACTGAAGAAAACTATGTGGCTTCGATATGTCAGTAAAGGATAAAAAGGGAGAGCCAGCCATGTGATGTCATCAGTTATGTCATCAATGACATTTGTGATGTCATCTTTGATGTCCTGGGTGTTAGTGTTAGCAGTGCACGGTGGCGCGAGTTATGGTTGCTTATGTTACCATAACTGGCGAATTTCAAGGGCTTTTCGGTTTTATTTGGAACCATAACGTCCCTTTAACAAAGTTCTTTCACTGAATTTCATAGGTTTTTAGTAGCACAACTTAACCATAATATCCCTGACATGTAACATAGAACATATTAACCCCCTCGTAGTGATTTTCATGTCCGCGGACTACTGCCATGTCCGCGGACACATCGAAAATCTGAGCGTGGTGAATGTAAATTCAAATAGTGTGCCCCATTTCCCCTTTGAAGTTGGCTCTGAAAAGAGCCGTTTTTTTTTTACAGATGCTTGACAGACACCTGTTATTTTATATTTCTTTTCTTGTTTTTTTTTTTTTACTTTACTCCTAAAATCTTCACATAACCTTCTCCAAAGCAACCCTTACATTCCAAAATAAAAAGGCATTTCCGGTAAAAGATAAACAAATGCCATCTTCTTTAAAATTAACAGCATTACTGGCATCAATATTCTCATTGTTACAGAAGAACATACCAGCTCTAAGCATGAATGCACACATGCCTCGGTTGATGACACACCTAGCAATGTTTTGCTGAGGACAAAAAACTGAACTATTGTCCCATATTGCCCTAGGTAGTAATCCAGAAAAAATTACTTTCGCATTTGGAAGGATCTTCACTACGGCTTGAACCAAGCGTTCCAAATCAGCCAACAAAGTAGGGGCACTGACGTTGCCCAAATGGAAAGCACCATAGTGCAAAACTACCACATGCGGACTGTTCATCATTGCCATATCCGCACAAACTTGTACAATTCCCTGTACATTGCAATCAGGCACAGTGCTCCACACCACCTCCACTCCTTTGACATCAAAGTTCTTTGCAACATGCCTGCATTCAGCGTACTGCTGTAAACCATGCACAAACATATCTCCGAGCACCAACACCCTGACTTTCTCCACTTCTGCCATCTTCACCACACACAGTCTCTTTCAACACAAATCCACAACCTCGACATCTGATTGGCTGATCCGTACAGTCTTCTATCCATGTTGGATTTCCTGGAAAAAACCGGATTTAGCATGCCCTGTCCACGAACAGCCGCGGTGTCCGCGGACGCCGTCCACTTTACTCTCTGTGCCATTCCCTCATTGCATACAGCTAAGCAATCACACAATACGAATAACGTCCTCAGAACACCCCCATTTTGTGAATTTTCGAACATTTCAGGACAATTATCATTTCATTATTCTACATATTAACATTACAAATATTATATTTCTATCTTGTACTCTGCACACAATGCTATCTTTCTCCATTAGTAGCTCAGTATACTACATAGAATCCCATAACACAATGCTATTTATTGATATAAATGCATCGTTCAAAGCACTAATAACGGTATGATATTTATTGCAATATCCTTGACACTTTTTTCGGAACATTATAATAAAAATCCCTAGTACACAAATTCCATGAAAAGTACATACACATGTGATGTCATCAGTGATTTCATCAATGACATTTGCGATGTCATCTTTGATGTCCTGGGTGTTAGTCTTAGCAGTGCATGGTGTTGGCGCGAGTTATTTTTCATAGCTTACCATAACTTGCTATTTTCAGGGGTATTTCGGCTGTACTTAGAACCATAACGTCCTTTAAACAAACTTTTTTTAATATCACGCAAACAATATACAAACATGGCGTGCAAAAACCAACTTCTACAGATGGCGTTAAACAGAATGTTGCAAAGTAAGAATTTATGCTCGTTCACAGTGAAGGTCAGCTGCTTCCATTTTTTTCTCGGGCCCCGGAGAGGCTCACGAAGCAGACTATAAGGTTGTATTGTGTTTTGACCTTGACAGACAGAGATTGTGATGAAAGACTTCTCTTGAAGGAGTGTTGCTAAAACGTAAGAGAAGATAAAGATGAAATTTCTGAAACGAAACCACTTTTACATATTATATCACTATGCGAAAGATCGTTGGCACACGCGGAGTCGTATTTTGGGACTGCACCACTCATAGACAATGGAAATTGCAATTGTACTGTAAGTAACCCTTTAGATTACTTTATACCAAATATAATTACAATAGCGTTGCATTAAAGACCGCTGAATTTGAACTTGTTCGTTGAAAGTGGCATAATGTTTTCTACCGCGCACTATCACCGCCGAATTGATCCCCTGTTGTTTAGAGGGCTCTGAAAAAGGCAGACGACACAGAGTGGGTTAATATAAATAATTTAACCGGTCTATAGGTGGTCAAGCGCTCTACTCGCTGTGCCACTTCACTGTAGCCTGTCAAGTGGCACAGCGAATACAGCGCTCGCTATGACATCGGTGCACAGCTTGCTAACGCAAGTTTGAATCCCGGCAAGGCGAAACTCAGCCTTTCATCCTTCCGTGGTCGATAAATGAGCACCACACACTGTGGTTAATAATAAGCACCACTTACATACCTCACAGTTCTTAGCGCTATTTGAATGGGAAAATATTATTATTTTATTATTAACATACTCTGTTGCACTATATTCGATAGCAAATAGTTTCACGCCCTAATAAATCAAATGATGATTTTTAATGAAGATCAGCTGGTGAGACTAATTTATGTTTTTTAAAACAGGTACGTGGCCCCGTTTTGTCTATGTCACGATTTACAGACTCCAGCGGATGTGGTCTTCAACTGCCAGGTGCAAGTCCAAATATGCAACTTCATGACCCTCACCATTTTATGGGACAATCGCCAAGGACCAATATGCCCTTGCACAGTACTAGCGGCTACAAACAAAATATCAACCAATACAGTGGTCTAAAGGCTCGTTGTTGGAGCAACCTTCCGATTATCAGAGAGACCATTTACTGCTTTTATCATAAACCAACAGCCTATCTATCGCAAAGGAACAATGCGTGGCTCCAAATAAACTTTTGCTGATCGACAGCAGAGACAATAGCAAATTGCTGAATATTCACTAAACATTTCATGTGAAATAAATGTACTTTACCAAATGTACAATCCTGCTGTTTACTTTTAAACCACAGTTTCATATTCCGAATTGTGGCGCACTGAGTTGTAACCTGATCTAACACTCTCTGTACCGCAAAGGAACATCGCGTGTCTCAACATGAACTTTTGCGGATCGACAACAAAGACAAATGCAAATTGCTGAATATTCTCTAAACATTTGATGTCAAATAAATGTACTTTACAACATTTACAATCTTGCTCTTTGCTTTTAAATCACAGTTTCATATTCTGAATTGTGGCGCGGTGTGTTGTGACATAATGTGTGTTGTCTTCCGGGTTCTGTGTAAAGTCGCGTAGTACTGGAGACGACTGGGCATGTTTCATTACGCACCCTGTAACGTCACGGAGAAAGGCGGGGAATATGAATGCTTTGATAATATCAGGCTTAGGGGCGGGAGATATGATTTAGTGTTGCAAAAGCAAGTCAGCCAGGTCAATAGCGGCAGTCATAGGATTATCACATAATGTCGACGCACACCAGCCGGATTTATCGTTTCTTTAGTGGACAAAAAGTCGGTTGACGCCCCTAGGAAATTGTACTATTAGCGAACAAAAGGAGTGCTCTTAAAACACTTTCACCCTGACAATGAACAATACAAACAACGTTCTCAGAACACCCCCATTTTGTGTAATTGCAACCATTTCGGGACACTGCAAGTGTTCTTAGAACACATTCAACTAGACAGATTACAATACGGACAGCGTCCTGAGGACACCCCCAGTTTGTATATTTACGAACAATTAAGTACACCGCGAGTGTTCATAGCTCATTTTTACCTTCTTTGCGAACAAAAATGACGCATACTCCCTTAAACCGCCCCACCATTTAGTTTATTTACAAAATGTCAGAACAGCCGTGTTCTCCGCGGACAAATCGAACGCAACAAAAAGGTCTAGCACATAAAAAAAAACAAAGCATTGAACCTATCTCATACTCCCCCACCCTCCCCAAACACTCTTACACACCAACACACGGCACTAAATACAATTTTTTATCCACGTTTCACTGCGCTGTACGCGGTCGACTGCGAATACAAGATGGCGGGTGCCACAGAAAATCTGACGCGCTCCACACCCCTCGCCGTCCAATCAGCGAACACGTTGCATGTCCGTGGACATGACGCAAGCCCATGGGCCAATCGGGGTGCTGTCCGCAGAGCGAACAGGGAAGTCCGTCCGCGAAGCGAACGCAGATATCACTAATTTTTTTGCCTTACATTTTGGTCATTTTTAAAAAAAACTACTGGACGGATTTACACCAAATTTACAAAAGCACGCTTTTGGGACCAGGCCGCCGCTCCTGCTGCAAATTTGGTGTAAATCCGTCCAGCGGTTCGGGCTGTAGCCGTGCGCAAAGTTTTTTCCCATTCAGTCTATGGGAAAAAAAAAAAGTTTTGGGACCCCCCCTATAACTTTGACACCCCTGAACGAATCCTCACCAAACTTTGCAAAACATTTCAGAGTGACTCAACCACTTTTCTTGCAAAGTTTGGTGAGGATCCGTCCAGAGAGAGCGAAGTTATAAGCCACCCAAAAAGTGCTCTTCCTATGCAAACAGCAACTTAACCATAACTACATGGCCACTACTATGGCCATGTAATGTATATATATATATATATATACATATATATATATATATATATTCACTACAAAAAAAAAAACTTTGTTGAGGGGATGTTATGGTTAAGTTGCCCAACCAAAAACCTGTGTATTTCAAGAAAAAAATTACTGTGCACTGCTAACACTAAGACCCAGAACATGAAAGATGGCATCACAAATGTCATTGATGACATCACTGACGACATCACATGTTTAGCCCCTTTGTTTTCGTTCCCTGCCACAAATATATATGTACATTCAGTAAAATCTTTGTTAAACAGATGTTATACTTCACAGTGAAACCAAAAAATACTGCACATTCCCGAATTATGGGAAAATAAGCAACCATAACTCACACCATCTATATGCATTGCTACGACTAACACCCAGGACATCAAAGATGACATCACAAATGTCATTGACATTTGTGATGCCATCTTTCCTGTTCTGGGTGTTAGTGTTAGCAGTGCACAGTGGTGATGGCAGGTATGGGGGCTTAGTTTACCATAACTGGCGAATTTCAGGGGGTTTTCAGTTTTAATGTGAACCATAATGGGGAGGTAGACATTTTTTTTTTAATGAAGTACATATGTTTTTGGTAGGGCAACTTAACCATAACGTCCCCTCAAGAAAGTTTTTTTTTTGCAGTGAATTTTTCAGGTTTTTGGAAGGGGAATTTAATCATAACATTGTGTCAATGAAGTTGTTGTGCTGAATATACACTGTCATCATGTCATTGTGGGAGATATGTAGTATAATGTACATACTTGATATACATTTAACATAGAACATACAGAACCCCCACCCTATTGATATTAGAAAGGGACGGACTGAGCGCCTGTTTGTGGACAGGGGGCAGACGGGATCAAAATTACCCAAAGATGCAGGGGGTATCTGGAAATGTACTATTGTCTTACACAAAAAATCTGCAACGTAGAAGAAGGACATAAAGACATTATAAGTAGTAATAAGTAAATATGGAAACCTAAAGGTGTGAAATGAAAACGACACATTTAATAACCATGTAGAATGAAATGGATGGTACCATAAATAAAAAAGGATGCCTCCATCGTAAGCACTTCACAGAAACTCTGCAGCCTGGAATGACAGTGGACGGATGCAGTAGAACGAAGGGAAATTACATCAAAATAGTGAGTGAAGGTAATTTCTTTGTATGTGTGTGTAATTTTTTTAGTAAGTGGTGCAGAAATAATAATTTCTTTCTGTTGTTTTGACACAGAAATGGCAAGTACTTTGGAGTGGCTGGAGGAGAATTTTCTGCATGGGGGAATGTCTGAAGACAGCGACAATAATGGTACACACTGCTCTGCGTAGCCTAAATACTGATCAGTATTTAATAGGCATTTAACATATGTATATTATTTTTTGTACAGACCAGGGAAGAAAAGAAGAAAGGCCAACAAACGAGACAGAAGAAGACAGGATGAAAAGGATTGAGCAGAAAATGAATGTACTGAATGACAATTTTTAAAGTTTAAGGGAGATTGTGGAGGACTGCGTGAGAAGAAAAGTATGATACCATTGTCCCACCTGTACCTGCCCTGCTTCTCCATTCCCTAATGAACCATCCCCAAACCTTCAGGAAGAAAATAGATGTTTTGACGAAATATCCATCCCTTCTTCCCCTCACAAATCTTATCCTCATAACCAGCCCGTGTTGAATCCTAATTCCCCTATATTTGTGTCAGTATCTGCTTACCCCGCTATTTCTTTGGATTGAAGTGTGTGTGTGTGTGTGTGTGTGTTTGGAATGTTTTTGTATAGTAGTTTTAGTTACAGAGTTTTGGGAAATGTTCACGAACAGTGCGCCTGTTCAACCTATCCGCAAGGAATGGAATGTGGGTGTTGTAAAGGCAGTACACCTACCCTTACTAATGTCAAGTAAGGTGGAGTTGATGTTTGACCACAACATCTTTTCAAGTTGTGCGTACATAAACAGAAAGGGGCGTACTAAGGACATTATACCTCGCTGTGCAGATACATACGAGATGAAACATGTTCGTAGAACATACCAGGGGTCCGGGATGGTTGTAAATGAGTAAAATGGGAGTGTGTTAAGGACAGTATACCTGTCTGTATCGTCCGCTGCCAAAATGGTGGCGTCTGTAGAACAGGCGCGGTGGCCGGCAAGTTCGTAGTCAAACAAAATGGAGTTGTCCTAAGGACACTGGACCTGTCCGTACAGTAGGCATATCATGTATACACATGCGCAGTACAACCGTAAGTATAGCGAACATCGCGCCTGTCCCTAACTGTGCGTCTCACTTGTGTCGCACTTTGAATTAGTTTGAGAACCCGAACACTGTCCGTAGGACACTTGCGCGCATGCGCAAGTTTGTTACTCTGCATTTGCTGTCCAGCGGATTCCCATTTCTGTCGCAGATGTGTTCAGGATGTCATCATGTGACCGCACTGTTAGGCGGAAACCTGTGCAGTTCCCTCTGGGACCACTGCAAAAGATTTAGGACTACAGGTGTTTGGCAGTAAACCCACTTGGTAGCAGTCTGTACCACACAGATTCCCTTGGTAGCTGTGGCTGAGCAGTCAGACTTCCCTCAAGAAGAGTTAGGCAGTATGTGGAGTATACAAAATAGGGCAGTTTACACAGCAGAACAAGCAAACACGGAACAAGGCTTCGGTGTAAAGATATATAGTTATTTATTTATATAAAACACATCTATGAAAACACCCTGGCACTATTACGGTAAACAACTCCACTCACAATTACTATCAGAAAATCAATCCCTCTAACAATAGTTCGACAAGTCTAGGTTCAACGGCACCACTTATTTGCAGACAGAGGTGAATGCTTTAACCTAGATAGCACTCTAGTATTCGTTAGGACGGGAGAGAAAAGGCAGGGTATGAAATCAACTCGGTACCAACACTATTACGAACAAATGCAAGGCAAGTAAGGCAGGGTCTTCTGTAGATCGCAAAGTTCAGAGGTCAGGCCCACTCGGAGAGAGGCAAGGCGATGTGTCCCAAAAAGTATCACAGTGGAAATGCACTTCGAGTCTTTGTCGCAAATTGTTATAGAAAGATTGGACCAGTTCATAACAGAAAGTTAAGAAAGCTTGGAGGCGACCCAATGGAGAGGCGAGGATTCAGACACCTCACACTAACCGACACAAGGGAAGCCAGGCGGTCACGGTACCTTGTTTGTGGAGAGTCAGCTCCGGCGGGGGTAGTTGTTCCTGGTGGTGGATGCACGTCGGGTCTTTGCCAATAGAAGAGAGGATCTCGTCGTCGAAGGAAAGTTGAAGATCGTTGCACCACCAGGGAAGAGACCAGCCACGGAGTGCTCCGTCACAAGGCACCACCTTTTGGTCGCGGTACAGGGGTAGTGGCTATCCGGTTGCCAGGGTGCTCTGCACGGGCAATTCGACCACTACGTCCTGGAACGAAGAAAAAGCAAAGTGGACTGGTTGTTCCCACCAGTCAGGGGAAGAGACTCTCCGGCGGGGAGATCTCCTCTGTCGTCGGGAAGTGGTGAGTCGGTTCAGCAGGGCTCAACCAGAGGTGTCGTCGTTGCAGGTCGGCTCAGCTTTACCCTCGTTGGATTCTTAGGTCCTGTGGCGACTTCTGAAGATCCAGTCCCAAAAGCCCTGCTTTTATGCAGAAAACCCCCATTCATTCAGCCTAGCTGTCAATCAAAACACGCTAAGTGGTGAGCGGGGTGGCTTAACACTTGGGCCAATCACACCAGAGTGCGACTTGAGTTGGCAAGGCAACTCAGTCCAGGGTGCCTAAATCCCCTCCCACACCCCCTGTGGTACCCAGACAGAATGGCACCACTTTGGAGGGCTTCTGTGTAGAGGCCCGCCAAAAGTGGAACAAAGGGCTCAACTTTTGGTTTAGGAGTCACAGAGACGAACACAGACGCCATTTTAAAAACCGAGTTCTGGCAGAATATACCGGCCGATAGATTTATTTAAGATAAATAAACCGGTGGTATGTTAGAGATTTAACGAGAAAAAGTGTTAACCTCCAACAATGGGAAGAATCCCATAGAGTGATATTCGAGGTCAAATATAACAAGTAGTTTCCACTGCCACCAGCCAAAACTGGACGAGGGGGGACGGGACAGTGCCCCCTCAAATAACAGACCCAGGAGTAATCGAATTACCCCTACTAGTACGTCCACAATAGGATGGTTTGTACTAGTTCTGTTAGTAAATATAGGTCTAGTAAAGCCAATGGTGACTTTACATGCCCGGGGAGACAGTAGTCAGTCCCTGGGTATGGAGTCTATGGTGGGGGTCCGCTAGGACGCCCCAGTGTTACGGCATGGAGGGTGCGGTGTAACACACATAGAAAAACATATGAGACCCTATGGGGTAAAAGACCCCATAGCCCATCGAACACATTGACATCCAAAGGAATTACACACATTCATGTCCAAGAGTGGGAGAAAAAGAGTCTCACTCTTGGCAGGATGGAAAAAAACAAACTCCAGAAATCCAGCAAAGCTGCTGGGGGACTCACTAGGTTAGGAAATTCAGCCTAAACAGAGAATTCTCCCTAACACGCACCCACGCTGAGAGTGTGGACTAATTTGCCCAGTTTGTGTGCTTCCACAGCAGTACAAAAGAACTTGTAGACACAAGGCAAAATATTGTAGAGTGTAAAAATATAATTTCACATATCCCAGACAATAGCTTACCTGAGGACTTCTTCTGTAAAATGTTCATACCACTTTGCAGGGATGAAAACGGTCACGAGGCACACCCCTCCACCCCTATAAATGGCCACACCCCGAGCGCATCTTCATTGTCCTTCTAGCTGTAGCAGATTGAGGTGTATTGCCTTTACTGTTGTAGTGACCAAAAGGAAAGTTATCGGTATGGCTTCCATGGCTGCTGCTGGTTCATTAGCCTCTGCACCACCCCCAAACCCACCACCACGACCTCCCCAAGGGCCTGCAGAGAGATATACGGGTGGGGATGTAGAGAGTGAGGAAGTAGTGGAGGAACTCCACACTAGGAGCACTCACCGGGAGTCGTGGGTGTGGCAGTTGTTTTCCGTTTATGGGAATGTATCAAAAGCATGTGCGAACCTGGTGAGGTGTAACCAGTGCGAGGTGGTGCTGAGTCAAGGGAGATTTGGTGCGTACAGCTTTGGTACGACAACCATGAAGCGACACCTCACTTCGTTTCACAATGGGGACATTCGCAAGGTTGTGCCATGTGAAGAGCGTAGTCGATTGAGTTCCTCCACAGCATCCTCCGAGTCTGATCCTCCCACCACAAGAGACACTCCTGTGGGGGAGCGCCTCCCTCCAGCTGCCTTACAAGCCATTCGCAATGCTGTTGACCATTACCTTTCAAGGGTGACATTAGTGTGTATCTATTGTGACGTAGTACTCTGCAGGGGGGAGAGTTTTCAAAGTGCTTTTGAGGCTACGGTCACGGAGCACCAGAAGATCTGCTCCTTACCTAAATGAAGCTCACCCTATATCTTTCTCTGTCCACATGCCCTTTCTTATCCCTGTTGCTGGTGTCCCTTCCTTACCCTCCTCTGGCCTCCTCTCCTAGTGTGTCATGTGTTGAGAAGCAATAAACGTGAACACAACAAAAATTACAGAAAAGACTCTTTGCAGAGCCACCTTTCTCAGTTTAACAATAGAATTATGAAGTGACCGTTGTAGATCCCCGCAAAGTTGTGGAAAAGTTTGCAGACATCCTAGGAAAAAAAAAAGGAGGGTGCAAGAGGAGCAAACACAATGAAGTGTATGCTGGGAGTAAGTGGTGGCTCTGAAAAGAGCCTTTCGGTGGTGTGTTGTGTGAGTCAAAAACTGTGGATTGGAGAAAATGGATTGTCACATAGGTTATTGTGAATCCAAAAGAGGTTGCAATGTATTTTGCACATTGCGAAGAAAAATCTGATTGCCAGCATATGTGAGATGGACTCCATCTCTGTGGAAAATGAAAGAGCTGCGAAACAACATGTTTTCATTGTGGAATGAGGACATGCCAACATCTCTTAAAAAGGCACAAACAGCCTTATTCACATTGCATCTCGCTTTCTCCTTTTGTGGACCAAAAGCAGAAGAACGCAGCCATATTTGTCTTTATGCAATACGTGAAATAAATATTTGACAATTTGGAAACATGTCCATGAGCTTCGCAAGTCCTTCCTTCATTGCACATTGCAAAGAAATTCCAGAGACATGGCCTAAACTCTTGCCTCTGCAATGAATGATAAGTATATCTGGAGGACGCTATGTCAGTAAAGTAACAGAGAGAGGTACCAAGTCCAGCCACCTCATGCCACGCATGCCATGCCAGTGCACTTACACATGAGGAAATCTGTGATCTGCATATAAAATGCAACTTTCTGCATGCACCTTCAACCAATGTATCCATGAGTCTCCCAAAATCCAGATAATCTGTTTGTGAGCATGAAAAGCCATGGCTGTGTGGTCTCCTGTCTGGGAGAAGACGGTCTTGCTAAATCTCACCATTCAGAACACACCCACTGCACTTTATTGACCAATCCCTAGCTCCACTCATTTTCATTTGCATGCGTCTCCACCCCAGAATCCCCGTTGGTGATATGCGCTGGCTGCAAACTACCGCCATGACTGCGGACATGTATAGGATCAGAGCATGACGACAAGTATTATTCCCCTTTTTCCCCTTTAAGGTGGGCTCTGAAAAGAGCCGTTTTTTTGTGTGTTTTTGGGCAGATACCTTACAGACATCTGTTATTTTGTTTATTTTTTTGTATTTTTTTGTCCTTACTTTACTCCTACAACCATTACAGAACAGTCTCTAAAGCAAGCCTTACGTTCCAAAAGAACATCGCATTTCTCAAAGAAGATAGCGCAACACTATTTGCTTCAAAATAATCTGCATTACTTGGAACAATGTTTTCGTGGCTGCAGAATAACATACCAGCGCGTAACATAAACGCACGCATGCCGCGATTAATAATACACCTCCCAATACTTTGATCTGGACAGAAAAAAAATGGTTGTCCCATTTTACTCTAGGGAGTAAACCACAAAAAATTACTTTTGCAGTTGGAAAGATGTTCATGAGTGCTTGAACCAACTGGCCCAAATCTGCCAACAAAGTATGTGCAGTCACATAGCCCAAATGGCAAGCACCATAGTGTAAAATTACCACATGAGGAATGGTCATCGTACGTATGTGTCTGCAAACTTGCAGAATTGCCGCAACATTGGCATTAGTCTCAGCGTTCCACACCACCTCCACTCCTCTCACATCGAAATGGTGTGCCACATGCCTACTCTCTGCATAATGTTGTAAGCCATGGACAAAAATGTTCCCAAGCACCAAAACCCTGACCCTCTCCACCTCTGCCATCTTCAGTGTACGCACCGTCTTTCGACACAAAAGAGTAATGTGAACATCTGATTGGCTGATGCCTACAGTCCCCTTTCCATGCAGGATTTGCTGTAGAAACCCGTATGTGACACACCCTACCCGCGGACAAGCGTTGCCTACGTGCGGCACGCAACTCTTACCCAGTCCTTTCACCTTTTCCACAGCGGTAGCAAATCGAGTCTTTCATTGGACACAACTAAGCAGTCACACAACCATCCACCAATCACATTAAAAATTGCTAAATGTAACTCCGTCATCAACATTGTGCACGTCAAAATTACTGTCGATAATTCTGAATGGAAGTCGCATATCATTGCAAAACACCTACTTCAGAAGCTACTGTGCAAGTGTTGCAAATTTCTACATACAGCTCCATGCATGCGCACATGCATGAGTATAGAGTACAGGTATGTATATTTTAATCAGAAAACATGTGCAACCTTTATGATTTAATTTAAAACAAATTAATGCTGCTAAATGTGCATAGGCAATACATACCAACGCTCCCCCTTTTAAGTGCAAGATGTTCGATTTATCATTGACAAACTGCACGACTTCTTAATGTCTTCCGCATAACCTATATAAACGTTGCAAGCATGCCTATTTGACAGTCAAGTGACACAGCGAGTAGATCGCTCGCTTTGATGCCCGTGCAGAGCTTGCTAACACAGGTTCAAATCCCGGCATGGCCAAACTCAGCCTTTCATCCTTCCGAGGTCGATAAATGAGCATCACACACCGTGGGTAATAATAAGCAGGGCTCAGATATCTGAGGGTTTGTAGCGCTATATAAATGCCAAATTATTATTATTATTTAGGGTGAAACTCGATTTTGTATGAGAAAATGTCAGAGTTGTATACTGTGTACGGCCTACAGTAATACTACTTGCAATGTAATCGTATGACAAAAGTAAGCGCTCCTGATTGCTGTGTTGACATCTCCCTCTGAGGGTCTCCCGATTTTTCGGTATCGTGATTTTAAATTGCAAGTAGAAAATGTTTTCCCATCTACTACTATGCCCTGTTGCTTACAAACCTCTCTCCTATAGATAGTACACCTTGTAAAAAAACAGGCATTTTCATAACCTTAAAAATGTTAGCAATTTTGAAGGAATTACAAGTAACATATTACAAATACCATGCAAAGCCTGCGCAGAGTGAAGTGAAATGCGCACATGCACTGGGTTCAAAAATGAAAGGAGAATGCTCTGACGAACGATGCACAATTAATGTGTGCAGTATCAGCACTGCTGTAAACACACAAAGTAATTAATTTTGTTTTTTTTTAATCGCAGTGAAGACTACTCTCCTGAGAATCAACAGCATCTACACTGCAGACGACATATCCGAAGAAACCTGGTCATTTTGCAAAAAAAAAGTAAGCACAGTACTACCTTTATAATGTAACTACTCCTCAAAGAGGCTGCATGGGTTATTTGTTTAATTTGGGCACCAAATCAAACATTGATTTCTGAACCATTCTACCTACAAATATCCATTTATTGAACCAAGAATAACAGGCAGAATGGCTCACAAATCCCTGTGTGTTTGGAACTCAAATAACATACGTAATCCTTAGAAGTTTAGATTTAGAAAAGAAGTTGCTGTTGCAAGTATATGGCATTTTGTTTATTAATAATGCTTCTAGTCACCACTATCCCACTTTGTACTCTCATCTGAAGCACATTGTAGTAGTATACAAACACTAAAATAGCCTTACCAAATCATTGCAAGAGTTCAATGCACATTCACACACCATGACAAAGAGCTTCCCGATCAGACTCATGCACGCATGCACACAGCACACATACATTGTACAACAGATCAAAGTATGCCTTCTTTTTTTCAACAGACACCAAAGAATGCCTACCAAAAAGCAACTCCTTAGAAAGGAACGCAGAGTAGAGCAAATAAAAATAAAAGTGCCCAATCTAAGCATCCATCTGTTGTAAAGTTTGTAGAGAATGTTGGAAGAAACCAGCTAATGCAGTTGGGTAGCAAAACAAAAGAAGCTTCTACTACCGAAACTTTACCTCCTCCATCAAAATGTGTCACAAAACACAAAAATGTAGGCAAAAATTTGGCTACCAGTACAGCTAACAATGCTCCTACTAATCCTGATAGTGTAACAAGAACCCATAGTAAAAAAGTATTTTATCAAAAATGTTTTGTCACAGAGTCCTTAAGAGTTCTACTCCGAAGAGGACCGAAATCATCCTCACCCCTTAAAACCTACCGTAGAAAGTTAATACCTCAAGCTCTTGTGGACAGTGCAATCCTTCTCAAAAGGAAGTTGTTTATATCAGTGTTAAATAGGATGAAAGCACTAACAAAACTAAGTACCAAACTACAAAAGAAACTCAGAAATAAACAGAATGTGAACAAAAATAATGTTTTTAATGTTTGTGGTGGTGAATGGAGTCACACAACAACCACAGAACCATATTTTAATGAAGAAGCATACAAACAAATCAAACAAACACAATTACCATCCATAGCAGTGGACAAGGGTATGAGAACATCAATACTATCATCATCGAAAAAGAAACACTGCTTACAAAAGTATCCTCTGAAAGCTCAGAATTACCTCTCGATTCAGCAGAACTACACCGTCCAGTATACAAATGGCTGTGCACATCAATGTATGCCATTCCAAACAAAGCTTTCAAATCTTTATGTCAGTTCCTCAATCAGTATGTAAAAGGTAAAGACAAAAGTAAAATGAAAATGCTGCAAAATATGGATATTTGTCCAGTGCTCATACACAGGACTACAAGGACATTCATTAGTCTGCATTTCTGGGCCTATTTGCAAAAGCACCTTCCATGATATCAAAAGGATATTAATTCATCATTCAAATGTAAGAAATCTAGTGTATAAAATAAACTATGCAAAAAGTCCAGCTTCAGAATTAGGCAATTCAAATAACACTCTTCTGCATGGTACACCCAAATACTTACAAGAAGAAATAGACTGTATTCAGAGAAAGCATTTTGGAAGTGAAAGCCACTTATAAAATGCAATAGTTTTGGAACATAGTAGCAACAACTCTGCACATAGCAACCTTCTATTACACACATACAGAAAAGAAATAGTAACATTTAAAAGGTCATCGGATGAAGTACCAAACCATGTGTGTGTGTGTGTGTGTGTGTGTATGTTGCCACAGAACGTTTTACAAAAGGAAATGTAGACATAGCATACAAAATAGAAGACAATGAAGACGCTAAGGGGCTGATTCATGGAATTATTTGCGCTGAAAAACAGGGATTTGTGCGCCATTCTGCCCGCAATCCCTGTTTAACAAATGGGGATTTGCAGGCAGAATGGCGCACAAATCCCCGTTTTCGGGGCAAATAATTCCATGATCAGCCCCTAAATGGTTTGAATTAGCTCTCTACCTTTTTAGCAGAAAACAAATATGAACTAACTGAACGCCTAATATGTTGCAGTTACTGTACTACAAAATTAGACAACAACCACACTCCTTCACGTGCTATTACAAATAATTTGGAATTGTTCCCACTACCAAAAATCCTGCAAGAACTCAGTTTGTATGAGAGCATAATAATTCAAACAGTTCACCCATTTCAAGTAATTACACGCCTTCATCCAAAAACAGCAAAATTACCTTCCTCTGAATTGGTGAAAGGCATTTGTGGCAAAGTATCTTATTTGCCATTAGATCTAACAGAAAATATACACACTCTAGGAGTGCAACGTTCAATAGAACATTCTTTAATAGTCTTGGTAAATGGTGTACCAACAAAGGACAACAAGATTTGGCAACAACTGGTGGACTTACATAAAGTTAGACAAGCATTGCAATATCTAAAAGACAATAACGAGTACTACAATGAAATAAATATTAATGAAAGCTTAAGGGAAACAACTGAAATAATTCAAGAGCCATCAGAAACTGGACAATTTGAAATTCTGGATCCTGCTACAGTATCCACTCTTTTGGACCATTACACAATTCATCCATTGCATTCCAATGAAAGCATAGATGATGCACTAGAAACTTACCAAATGCGACAAACCAAATGGTCACCAATGAGTATATGGGAAAAAAGTATATAAACACATGCTTTTCCACTGCTATTTCCTACTGGCAAAGGTGGAAGATACAATGATAGACCCACACAGATTGGGGCATCAGAATACCGCTCTTTAAGAATGTATTCGCAAGATCCCAGATTTAGACAAAATGTGGAATACATATTCCATCTACTCTCTGAAAGTGAATTAGCAACACTATGTTACGGAGTTGCACACATTTTGAAATCTGGAAACCACTTTCAAAATATGTCAGCTATGCAGTTAATACAAAAAGTACAGGAAAAAGATGAGGTTTTACAATCAAGTATAACAAATTTGTTTGCAAACATACGTGGTACAAAGGAATACTGGTTCCGACGGCACGGAAACATGCGTTGTATGATCAGAAACCTTGGACCACCGACTTGGTTTGTTACGCTAAGTTGTGCAGAATATGCATGGGAAGATTTACATCAGTTCCTATGCATAGCAAACAGCAACAAAAACAACATAGATATATTAACACCTGGAGAACTTTGCTCTCTAGATCCAGTTAATGTGTCAAGATATTTCCATCATCATTTTATTGCCATGCTACACTTTATTTGCAATAAAACTGTTCCTCCCCTTGGAGAAGTGCAACACTTCTTTTGGAGAAAAGAATATCAAGTGAGAGGAGCACCACATATTCACATGCTGTTATGGATCAAAGGTGCACCGTAATTTGGTCACGACAGTGATAGCACTGTTTTGCAGATTATCCAAAAATATGTCACTTTTGAAATCCCTTCACAACAGACACAGAGTGAGCTACATAGGCAGATTTTACAATTTCAAAGACACAAATGTGGCAAATATTGTTGCCGCAAATACAAAAACAAAGGTAAATACTACACCAAATGCTGCTTTGGTTTCCCTAGACCAGTTGCAGAAATAGGTGAAGTAAACAACTTCATGTCTTCAGTTTGACATAGTGTTAAAGGTAAATCACCTAAGATCGCGTATTACATAAAAAGAAGGGAAGAATCAAAATATATCAATGATTACAATGCAATCATTGCCCTCTTATGGAATGCAAACATAGATGTGCAGTACATTGCAGACAATTCAACTGATGTTGCACGATACGTTACAGCCTACTTAACAAAAGCAGAAAAAACAGAGCTTCAAGACCTCTGGGATGACATAGGATCAGACAAAACATTATCACAGAAATTGTGCAGCCTAGGCATAAAAATGCTCTCTCATATAGAATGTGGCGCCTATGAAGTAGCAGATCGTTTAACCGGTACTGCTTTGTAGGGAAAATCAGACAACATACTATGGCTAAGTCTTGGTCCTGCAAAATCTAGAAAAGAGTGCTGAAATCATATGAGGACGTAGAAACAATTGCCAGAAATGATCCCAACTGCCAAGACATTCTAAAAAACTATTTACTGGACACATATCCGAACAGGAGTAGCACTTTGGAAAGCATGTGTCTATACCACATAGCTCAAAACTGTGCATACAAAAATAATGTAAAACCCGATGAAAGCAAACGTGAATATAGAGTGACCGATTGTGAAGGGAGCTAGTGAAACTTACCAAACGAGGCTTAATTAAGCATGTAAAATTGTCATTAAAAACTCCTCAACAGAAAGAACCATATTACATGTCTCTGTTACAACTTTTCAAACCATGGAGAAAAGAGGAAGACATACTAGAAAACTATGACTGCTATGAAGATGCTTTCATGCAAATGAAAGTGCTATCACCGATGTGATACAGAAGACTTAAATGTACAACAAGCAAAACTTAACATAGATCAGCGCACCCTTTTTGAAGACTTAACAAAACAAATTGTACATGGTGTACAACACGGAAATAAAGAATATACCTGCCAAAATTACAAACCTATACTGCTGTACGTGAGTGGTGAACCTGGATCAGGGAAAACATTCTTAATCAAAATCATCAGCAAGTTCCTTCAACAATTGAGAAACAACAAACTGTCAGCTTTTGTAACGGCCCCCACAGGTTTAGCTGCCTACAACATAGGTGGTGTCACTTTACACCGATTACTACTGCTTCCAGTAGAGCATCAAAATAAATCAGACTATTACAAACTTTCTGCAGAAGCTGCAATGGAATTACGCAGAGTATTGAAACAAATGAAAATGCTACTAATAGATGAAGTGAGCATGGTCTCCAACCTAATGTTGGCTTTGATTCACCTCAGATTACAAGGAGTACTTAAAAGTAACAACGAAGAACTCTTTGCAGGGAAACACATTATCATTTTCAGAGATCTTCTACAATTGACACCAGTGAAAGGTGAACCTATTTTTAAAACCTTAGGCCACAAACTCTGCCTGAAAACTGTTGGTAGCATAGGTAATGTCAACCTTTGGCAACATTTCCAATACAGAGAATTAACTGAGAACATGCGGCAATCTGCAGATCTCACTTATGCCAACATCTTAAAAAATATTAGAGTTGGTGTACTATCGCAAGAAGCACAAGTTGTATTGAAAAACCGGCACATTCATGCACTTTTTTGGCGATAATGCATGTGCAACTGATGTTATGGAACAAATAGCGCACAAAAATGTCAATTGCATGGCCTTAATGCCAACTCTTGCAAGCTGTTTCAAATTCAATGAAACAACGTTAAATAAAGAAATGCAACCAATAATGGAAATTAGCGCCACAGACAAACTAGACGTACATGGTATGACAGTACCCATGTGTGACCAAGCCCCAACAAAACTAAATAGTTTAGAAAATTCAATCTCCAACATAGCTGGGTTGGAGAAAATATTAAAATTTTCCTTAAATTGTAGAGTAATGCTTAAACGTAACCTTGACGTCGAGCAAGGGCTAGTTAATGGAGCACTAGGTACAGTTGTTGGCCTTCAATCATACCCACGTGACAGCAACATTCAGTTTGTCAATATTCGCTTTGATAAAGTTTCAGAAGTGAAAAGGATAGGGCGCTCAATTGCTCGATTCCTTCTCTTCAAAGACATGTATGTAGGTAGAGAGTGTGGGATGTATTTACCCATGCATCCGAGCCCTACCTCAAAACTGTGCAGTATTGACATGGAAAACATCATGATGGCCAGAGCTTCCCAGAAAATGCACAGGGAAATGCATGAAGAATAGGCTGCCACCCATTTTTGCCGATGTTATGGGCACAGAAGGACACTGCCTAAAACCACCATTGGACTACCCACACAGTAGTCTGAAAGCATTGGGAATGGCAATGCTGATTGCCAAAAGCAAACCCATAACTGTTGGGAATTCATTTTCTTAAATCCCAAAAATGGGTGCAGTACCAGTACTCACCACTATCCAAAAGCCGGCGTTTTAAAACAACACCAGATTTTACTTTTTGCAAAACTGAATAAATGAACCCAAAACAGGCCAAAGAAAGACTTACTGAGAGGTGGATACAATGTAAAGTTATATTCTGAAGTGACTTGAAGGTTTATAACCAGACTGGTTGAGCTGTGGATTTCAGCAATTTAAGTAAATTTGCACTGAAAGACACTACAAATCTAAATGTTTAAAAGAAATGAGTGACCTACTTCTGAGTGTCACATAGGTTGCAATTGTTTAAATGTCATAGTTTTAAACTTAGAATCAGCATTCTAGCTGCATATGTAAAAAAATGTCTTGACTTAAACTGGGGAACAAAAAGTGACATTTTATCTGTAACCTGGCTTAAGGAACTGAATTCTGCCTGGCAACTACCCCCATCAGGAGTGAAACTTGAGTCACAGCTGTGTTCCCAGGCCTAGCTGCCCTTTTGCTGTTCACACCAAAAGGGATATGACACTTCCCTGATTGAATTACCTGGGCTCTGCAGGAAATTGAACAAAGCCCTGTCCTGACTCAGGCAAATGTTTTATTGGCGGGAGTCGTAAATGGAGCTTCCTCTTGGCAGAAGCTGGGAGGGGCAGGGTCTCTGAGCTTGGCAGAAACTGGAAAGACTGGTTTCTGTACCATGTGACCTGAAAAGACACACCTCTATAGCCAGAATATGGTTTTAGAAAAAGATGAATAACTCATAGAGCGGACATGTGAAAATTGTATAAATGACACCATAATTCTTGTGATTTTTCTGCCCACATTTTAAGAGGTTTTTCGAACCGGTGGCATGTTCAGGGGGGTTTTAGCGGAAAAGAGGATATTACTCAAAATGTGTGCATGTGAAAAATCTGACACTTCATCAATTAATGTCCATACTCCTTGCGCACAAGTGTGTAAATTTGGGGTAATGTCCGGAATTGCAAACCAGTTAAAAAGTGCAAAATATTGCCATTTCTGAATGCAAGCTCCCAGGAAGAGCAGAGTTTGAACAGGAGATATCTCCTGTGATATGTGATGTGTGCATGTAATTTTAAACCAATGTTTACCTGTGCAAATATGTATTTGTTTCAAATCTAGATTTGTGTGTAAGTTGACAGGAGGAGTGGACTTTCTGCAGGCTGTAAAATGACATCACTCTGACACAACTTAGCTCCCCCAATCAAGTGAGAAATGGAAGTTTGACCAATTAGAAGCTGAGAGAGGGGTAGGGTCTAGTGATGCTCACACACACCCATTTTAAAAACACATAAAAGCAGACAGTCAGGACAGATAGGGACCTTCAAATCCATTTGCAGCTGGAAGCTCTGCCGGGAAAATCCATACTTTACCTCCATCAATCTCCAGAGAAAGCTGTGCAGAAAGATCCAAACTTTAAATCCCTCAATCTTCAGAATCCAGAGAGAGAGCAGACCCAGATCACTGTGAAGTGCAGAGACCAGAGGCGAGTCTAAAACCTGACCAGATCCGTGGCGTGGCCCATTTCACTCAAGAATATAGTGTGAGTACATAGCAAAACTGTGCAGAACCCAATCTCTTAGTTAAAATAATATAATCCAAGCTATTTTAATCTAAGTAGAACTGCCTCCTAACTGTCACCTGTCATTTGTAAAGCTGTCACTTGTCATTTTCTAGTTGCAAGCTGCACTTGTCTTTTTGAACTTTAAAATTTCAAATCTGAAAAACGACCTTTATTTAATCGCTCATATCTCTGCAACCGTTTGTGCTAGAGACTTGCAGTAACTTTCCCCTGAAAGCTGAGAATCGTGGCTTTCCTACGAACCTAGAACCGCATTCCCCTATAGTTTTGCCGTAATCGTGAAAAACGCACTCGCGAATTTTGCCGCGATTTGCAAATTTCTCCACGTGTGAAAACAGAAGCTGCTTGCCTTCCATTTGCTAAAAATTCGTTTAAGCTGCTAGTTACACCCTAGATCCTTGCTAAAGTGAGCCTGGACTAATATTAACTTGATTTCACTCACCCTGAACCTCCTAGAGGGAATTAAAAGCAATTTAGCATCTTTTTCACTTAATTGCCAGCACATATAAAAGCATTTTGCCTGTGTTTTCAACGTCTGTTGTCTAAGCTTGCTGGGGTGAACTGAATCACATTTGATTGCATTTCTGAGAACTGTGTGCTTCCCTCCATTTCCTTGCATTGCATAAAAAGGGGGGGTGAATTGTCCAAGAAAGTGATTACATTGTTTTTTGCTGAAATCCTATCAAGTTATTTTCTATACTGCATTTCATTCCACATTGCATTCATTTGAAACCATAAAAGTATTGTTGCTATCTTATCCATTTCATGTCAACTCCTTAGTGATTATAAAGAAGTGTGCTAGTGCCAGATTCTCCGTTGTTAATCTTTATCATATCAGATTAAGTGTGCTATTCAATTATTAATTTATTATAAAGCGTGATATAATATATATTGTTTAAATTATCAAATAAACCTTTTAACTTGCAAAACAGAACTACTTCTTGGCTCAGTGGGGTCAGGAGGATTCCAAGAGAGGGGTGTTATATAGGGGTAGTCATCCAGAACGCATGAACTGGACATAAAGATATATCAATAAGGGTTTTCATTCAGTATTATAGACTAGGCGTTGACTTAGCTGTAGTGTTGAATTGAATCCTCTTACAAATTGGGGGCTCGTCCGGGATGTTTGGGTTAGATTTACCATTTGTGCAGATTAATACAGCGTGCCAGCTGACCAGATACACATATCCGGTCGGATCACCACGCTGTGTTACGCTGTAAAGCACTCCTCAAAAGGGACACTCCAAGAAAAGTTCTGTTTTGCAAGAATAAAATACAAACTTCTGTAAGTCAGGACAGAGACCAATCTCTAGAATGACGACCTTAGTAGACATGAAAATAGCCAGAGAGCACCTCTTGCATAAGCTATTTGTGAGAGGTGAATGGACCGAACAGGGCCAGGATGCGTGGTTGCAGGCCATCACACAACAGGTCACTGAAACAGGGTCAGATATATATAGAGATCAGGGTCCCTTACATGTGGCCCTGAGTGAACTATATATGGCTCCTAAAGCCAAAGAGGAACACAATAAGATTGCCAGGATAGCAGCATACCTGTACCTATATATGGGAGACATGCAGGATAGATGTGCTGAAAGCCAAAATCTGGCAAATAGGCAACAGATGCCATTACAGAAGGCCCAATCTGATCTGGACTCTTCTGAGCAAAGGCTGCACAGAAGCCAGGAGTCAGAAAATGAGACCAGACAGTACATCACTAAAATAAAGGAGGATATGGATGTGCTGCAAAAGGAAAAGTCAGAACAGGATACCAGATTTCTGGCCTTGCAGAAGGAACACCAAGAAGGTTTGGACTCCCTACTGCAAAGCCAGAAAAAGCTGGAGCAGCAACTGGACGTCAACAGGGTATGTGCTGAGCAGGTAGTCACCCTGCAAGGCCATCTAGATAGGGAAAAGGCAGAGAGCAACAAACTAATTCTGAAAGACCTGGATACCCAGGCAGAGTTTGATCAGGAGCGCCAGAAAGCTGGTGCCTTCCAAAGGCAAAGGGACGACCTGGCAGCACAGATGCAGGCTCTCAGTCAGGAAAGAGACACCAGAGGCCAGGAAGTCTGCCATTTAAAAAGGAAAATGGAAGAAAATCACCTGGCCCTCCAGGGGCTGGGTGACCTCCAAAAAGAAAACCAGAACTTGTTAGAGCACACCAGGAGGGTGGAAGAGGCTCTGGCAAGAAAGGAGCAGGCCAATAGGGACACAGCTCAGGAGGTAAACCTCCTGCAGCAAAGACAGGCCCAGTTCTCCAGGACCAACCAGGAAGCACAGAGGGAAAATGAGGCCCTCTGTCAACACAATGATAGGCTCCAACAACAGGTAGCGATGCAGGAGAGACTGATAGAGTCTAGTAAGGCCTTGACTGAGGAACTGAAAGCACAAATGCAGGCTCTTGCATTGCAACAGGGAGCAGGGGCGGATAGAGATGAGGTCCGCTGGGAAAGAGAGACTCCTGACCATAACAGCAGGAGCCCTAACATCAGGGGCCTTCATCTCCCCCAGTCCCTGGACTCTACTACCCCCATGTCCCCTGGCGCACATGAGCACAGGGCCACAGGGATGGCAGATTACTATCCAGCTAAGAGTATGGGGCTCATAGGCCAGTACCACTCAGGAATGGAGGGGTGGGCATCCGGGTATGGGCACCCAAGTACAGTACAGTTCAATGGGGAACCCCAGGAGAGTAGGCCCATTAAGAGCATCCTGAAAACCACCGCCCAGTTAGGTCAGTGGAGGGGGTACCCATCAAATCCTGGCAGCAAGGAGGAATCTGAAGACTCCTCTGAACTGCACAGGACACAGGAGACCAGGTCCCCACATTCTGCCAGCCATTCCCAGGCTCGCAGAATCCGGGAAAACCTGGAAGAACAGACGGGAACCTCTGGGAGCAGTGCCTCTGAGTCCGAGGACGAATGGACAAGGGTTACCCGAACCAAAAAGGCCAATAAGGCAAAAAGGGCCTTGCTTAAGGACCCCTTAAAGCAGATTAAGGCGATCAGGAGCGTCATCACGCCTTACCATAAGAACGCTAAGTATTCTGTTTGGGAGCACTTAGAGTTGTTTGAACAAATGATGGAGACTTTCCATTTGAAGGACAGCCAAAGCTGTATTCAATATGTAAAGTGGACCTTCTCCCCGGAATACTCCAGTTTCTTTGCGGGGCTGGAGGACCAAAATCATTTAAGATGGTCCACCTATAAGGCGGCCATCTTGAAACATTTTTCTGTTCACAGAAATCCTCAAGAGGCTCGCAAGGCAGCCTACAATTTGCAATGTGGGGAGGATCAGGCCCCACAAGAATTTGTGCAGGAGTTAAAGCGTGCTTTTGCACAGACCACAAGAAGGGTGCGCACGGATAGCAGAGAAATTATAAATATGTTTTTCCATGCCTTGCCCAAATATATCATGACCCAGCTCGTGAGGGATTTTCACGAGAAAAGATCTTTAGACTGGGTCATTGAACAGGCTACCCGGATCTATGAGGTGCAGAAACCGATAGATAGCAAAAGTAATGCCCAGAAAAACCCCAAAGCCAACAGCACCCCTGCTGCTGCCAAGGTGGCAGAGGTAAAGGTCACCCCCGTTTTGGATTTGGAGATGGGGGGGCCTAAAAACCTACCTGCACCTAATAATGCTAGGCCCAGGAGGTCCTCGGGTCAGTCACAGACAGGGAGCCAAGGAGGCAGCCCCACAAATGGGGTCCCTCGCTCTCCTGATTATGTAAGTCCCCGTTACAAGGGAAATCGACCCATCCTTGGTTATGTGTGGACTCCTCCAGCCCAAGGGGGGGGATCCAGCCAAGCACCTAACCCAGGGAACTTCCCTCCAAACTTCCCACAGGAGGGCAGAAATTTACCAAACCCTGGGCAGAACTTTTTCCCCAGATATCCACCCGACTTTCAGCCCCAAAACCATCCATCCTTCTTTCCCCAATTCCCTGAGCCCAGACCACTGAATCCGGGAGAGGGGAGGCCAAGGGTGGAGGGGTACCCAAATCTTCCCAACCCGGGGTATTACCAGAGGAGGGACAGCTACCCTTCCCGGGATCAGCCCAGGGGAGAAAACAGGGCCCCGTATCAGCCTGAGCGGGTTTCCCAGTTAGAGCGCCAGGTTCAAAACATGGCGCGGGATCTGGGTCACATACTGAGGGCTCAGCAGAACCCTCAGGTGGGCGTGCCGGCGCAGAACGCACCCAACTCTGGACCTGGTGCTCCAGAACAAGCACCCCGATAACTCACCAGTTCCCAGGGAGGAGGCACAAAGGGAAGGGGGGTGTACAGCCTTGGAGGAAGCTTCCTTCCTCACTTGTAAACAGCCCCTGGAAACCCAGGAACCGGAAACAAAATCTCTTGCCCCTGAAAGTCTGCCTCCTAAGGAGCAGAGGGGGGGTAGGAGAAACAAAAGACCCAAACAGACTCAGTTTGAGGAGGAGGTACAGATCTTCCAATTTGAGGGAGAGGGATCCTCAGAGGATCCTGGGAAAAGGATCTTCTCCTTCAGAGAGGGGGGAACTCCTCCCAAAGAAAAATCGGTCCCTAGGGATGCACATCCAGACTGGGGAGATGTGGAGACTGAGCTACCGCCGCCCACCATCTCATCCCAGAACCAACAGCAAGAAAATCCCCTGGTTCAAACCCATCCTGGTGACTGCCTCCAAAAAGGGGGGGGCGGCCCAGAACCAGAGCCAGGGGAACCCACAATGGCTCTGATCTCCAGTTGCCAAATTTTTCTTTCAGATTCCCAAGGCTCTCCACAGAATTCTGCCCAAATCTCTTCGCTAGCGATGTCCAAAACCAGAAAATTAGCCCACCAGTTGTCCAAAAATGTACATTATCTGTGCCCCCTTGAGGAGAAGGAGGGAAGATATTATGCCCCGGTACAAGTACAGGGGCAGGGTACAATTTTGGCACTGGTGGACACTGAATCTCAAGCTACCCTTCTGTCCAGAAGGGCCTTTGACGAACTGAATGCAGGAAGGGGAGAGAATTACCAAATTCCTCTCACCTCACTTCCTGGACAACTCCAGAACTTTGACGGGAAGGAAATTCCCGTCGAGGGGACGGCAGATTTGGACATTAAAATTGGGCGACACAAGTTGAAACACCCGGTCATAGTTGTGACTCCAGAGGGCACCCCTTGTTTACTAGGGAATGACCTCCTGAGAAGGTTGTCACCCCTAATAGATTGTGTAAACAAGGTCCTCTGGACCCAGACTAGCCGACCAATAAAATTAAAACGGAGTGTCAACCATGTTAGTTTAAACGGCACCTGCCACATGGTTGAACAAAAATCTGACCAAGTAGAATTTCACTTCCAGAATAGCCAAATTCCAGACGTGACAGTAATAGCAGTAGGACAACAGACTGGTGATGGGGGGTCCTCTCTGTTTCTGAAAATCAACCTTCCTTCCAGTTTAAGGTGGTATTCCACGCTGGAAGGAAACACTCTGAAATTCTTTACTAATCCACAATCAGAAACTCCCACTCCTATAGTCCAGAAAGATGTGAAATCACCTCAGAGCCTGGCTGATATTCAGCAAATTGGAGAGCAGTTGTTCATCCCTGTTCAGTTAAATGAGGGGAAGGACTCTGTTCTCGCTCGAGTGTGTGTGAGCAACGGTAAGAGCTTCATCAGTGAAGCCATGTTTCGCCAACTCCCAAAAGATCCAGCCATTCCCACCTTCAAACTGATAGACAAATGGGAAATGGACCTGGAAGCACCTGATTCCAAACATCTCCTGCCAAGCAGGTGTATGCTCAAAATCTCCATTGGCAACAAGAGCATAGTCCACAATTGTTGGGTCGTGCGAGACGTCCCTGCCGCCTTTTACTTAGGCAGTGACATTCTCAATCGCTTTGCCATTAGTTTGGACCTAATAAACTTCAAAGCTTAGTCCCGATTAGCGGATAATCCCATGGGCTTTGATGATCCAGAAAAAGCATTTAGGTCAGCTCAATTACTACCTTATGCAGTTGAAATTCAGATCAAAGAGGAAGTCACCATCCCGGAAAGGACCCGACAATTCTCCCTGGAAGTGAAAGTTAAAAGAGGACAACATTTGAAAAACCCTGATGCTTACATACATCTAAACGCTGCTCTCCAACAGCAAGGGTTGGGGGTAAACCCAACACCATTAGTCAACACAGAACATGACACCATTCTAATAGAGGTGGATAACAGCGATTTAAAGAGTATTACTCTAGCCGCAGGCACCATTATTGGAATGGCGGTTGATGACCGACATTTTTCCATAGATTTAGTTAATGAGCTGTTAGGACCAATCCCCAAGGACTGTTTTGACAGTGACAGTGATGACAACGCAACACCAGACAGGATCTTTACCCGGCATGGGGGGAACTTCCTGGTGTACACTTCCTGCCCCTATGGTAAGGAAGATGTGACTTGTGACTTCAGGAGGGATGAGGTGATTTTCCAGGTCCATGAGGGCTGCCTTTCCCACCTGAAGCCTCCAGTCCAAATCAGCACTCTGACCAGGGACTTCTCCACCCAGCTGGAGGAGGCCGCTGAAATAGCCAAACCAGAAGTCTTTCCAGGCTTCAGGCAGATGGTGGAAGAGAGAGTCAACCTAGCTGATGCCTGTGTGACTCTGGAACAAAAGAAAAAGTTGAAACAAGTTTTCTTGGATTTCCAAGATCTCTTTGCGGTAGACTCATATGACTGTGGCCGCACTGACATCCACAGAACAACAATCCCCACGGACCCTGGCATGACTCCTGTGTTTGTGAAGCAATATCGCTTGCCTCTCGCATCAATGGATTCCCTTACTGAAATAATTAAGAACCTTGAGTCCCGGGGAATAATCCGTCCAGTCCACAGCACCTTCAATAATCCGGTGCTGGGAATATTGAAGCCAAACGGCCAGTGGAGACTCTGCGCCGACCTCAGGGAGCTCAACAAACGGGTCCATACTTCCCGATGGCCTCTGCCCTACATTGACCAAGGGCTGGCCCAGATTCAGGGGTCACAGGTATTCACTGCAATAGACCTGACCAATGGATACTGGACCGTGCCTGTCAGCAGGGAGGACCAATACAAACTGGCTTTTACCTTTGGGGGCCAGCAGTACACATGGACCCGGACTCCCTTCGGATACCTCAACTCCGGCAATGAATTCAACATTTTCCTACATAAGGCCATGCCCGACCTGGGTGCGAGGGGTAACCTGGCTTATGTAGATGATGTCCTCATCAAAAGTTCATCTGTGGAGGAACACATAGCGGAGATCCGTTATGTTCTGACACAGTTGAGGGCCGCCGGAGCAAAACTTTCCTTTCAGAAAGCACAGTGGTGTAGAACCCGTGTTAATTTCTTGGGGCATGAGATTACTCCTCAGGGCCTCTGTCCCCAGGAAAAGAAAGTGGAAGCACTTCAGAAACTGAAAGACCCCACAACTCTGCGAGAACTAAGGAGCCTCCTTGGACTGACTAATTACAGCAGAAAGTTCATTGAGGGCTACGCAGAGATCACCAGACCCCTGATTCATCTCCTGAAGGGGGGGGTCAAGTGGGAATGGGGTCCAGAACAAGCCGAGGCAGTAAGACAACTCAAGAGAAGCCTCTCACAAGCGCCTTGCCTAGCTTACCCTGTCAGAAACAAGGAGTTCTTCCTGGAGACGGGGTTCTCTAATACGTGCTTGACGGCAGTATTATACCAAAAGCATGACAAGGTCAATAAAGTAATCTCCTATGCGAGCAAAACTTTATCCTCTGTGGAGGAAAAATTCAACGATTGTGAGAAGGCACTCCTGGCAACGGTGTGGGCATTGAAGAATTACCGCCCGTTTATACAGGGGGAACACATCATAGTGGAGACTCCACACCAGCCTCTGCAATATCTCCAAAGTGACAGAATCCGGGCCGCAAATGTGAGTAATTCCCGAATTACTTCCTAGATTCTGTCAATGCAAGGCTTTCCTGTGGAGGTCAGATATGGCCAAAACAAGAAGAGTCCACTCGCGCAAGGTCTGGCTGACTTGCATGATTGTGCCAGAGAAAACTGTCTCGAGGACGAAAGTCTAAAAATCAAGGACAACACGGAGGCATACCTTAATTCCCCACACAAAGTCTTTGAAGAGGACAAGTGTGAGGGAATGCCCACTGTCTATGTGGATGGATGCTCTTACCATGTTGACAACAACGGGGAGAAAGAACTGGTGGCTGGCGTAGGGAATGCATGGGTGAATGAGTCCCCAGAACCCCCCGCTGGATACAAAATTGGTCCCCGAAGTAGTCAGGTGGCAGAATTGACGGCTGTGCATCAGGCCAAGCTCACTGCTGTCCAGCATCAACTCCGCGAACTGGTCATAATCACAGATTCGGATTATGTACGGAACGGGTTCGTGGAGCACCTGGTTAATTGGAAAACCAGAGGCATGTTAGGTGCTAACAACAAACCCTTGAAACATGGGAAGTTGATCCAAAACATTGATGATCTGGTCACCTCAAATGAGATGACCATCTATTGGAAAAAGATCAAGGGTCATTCCAAAGTAGAGGGACCAGACAAAACTGGAAATGACTTAGCTGATCAGCTGGCCAAAACCGGGGCCATCCAAGGGGATCTAATTGAGATTGAGTCCCTGTTGGGGGAAATCCAGGTCACTGCTATCACTAGGTCCCAGAAAAATGCTCACAATGACCTTTCAATTGTACAATGGAGTAAGGAGACCCCTGATGCTGATTTGATTACAGCTCAGAAGGGGGATCCAATTATTGGAAAATTTTACCAGCACCTTGAGGACCCTGAGAACTTTCCCCTGACGGATACCGATTACATTGGGAAAGAGGACCTAAGAGTGTTGATGAAATGTCCAAAAATGTTCCGAATCCAAGACGGTTTGCTGGTAAGGAAATCCAAAGCTGGCCACGATCAGTGGGTGGTTCCTACCTCATTCCGAAGCCTGATGTTAAGTCACGCCCATGATGCGGCCACTGCCGGTCGTAGGGGGTTTCACACAACATTGGAAATCTTAAGATAGGTTGCATACTGGCCACACATGGGGCAGGACCTCGACCAATACTTGAATGGGTGTCTTGTGTGTGCACAATTTCAGCCATCCTCCCTCACGCACCGTGCGCCTCTCCAAAAGAGGGGGATGACACTGCCATGGTAGGATTTACAAATCGACTTTGTAGGCCCTGTGATTCGCTCGGCTAGGGGGAATAAGTACATGTTGACTGTGACATGCTTGTTTACCAAGTGGGTGGAATGTCTCCCAGCCCCAAATTGCAAGGCAGAAACGGCAGCTGCCTTGATGATTAACCACATCTTTTCCCGTTTTGGTCTACCTCAAAGGATTGAGTCAGACAGGGGTAGCCACTTCACCAGTGAAGTAATGACAAAGATGTGGGAGATACTGGGGGTCAAGAGAAAGCTACACATTGCTTACAGGCCAGCTTCTTCTGGGGCAGTAGAGAGATATAACCGAACCATTGTGAGCATCTTAAAAAAGTTTGTGGCAGATTCTGGGCCAAGTTGGGATATCCGACTACCTCTGGTCCTAATGGCCATCAGATCTACCCCTTCATCTGCAACCAAAATGTCACCATTTGAGTTGATGACTGGACGCAAGATGGTGCTTCCGCAGCATTTGCTCTATAGGACCCAAGAGCAGACACTGATAAATGCCTCCACTACTCATGAGTATGTGGAGAATTTAAGGAAACACCTCCAACATGCTTTTGCTTACGCTCAGCGGAATCTAGAAAGATCGGCTGATAGCATGAAGACCCATTATGACCTGAAAACTTCCAGGAAGGAATATCAGGTGGGGGACCGGGTCTATCTATACAACTTCCAAAGGAACCAGGCCAAGCAGCGCAAATTTTTGCCTACATGGAAGGGACCCTTTGAGATCATCGACAAAATCTCCCCTGTGGCCTACAAAATCCACATCCCCAAAGGTCCTTTGGCAGCGGGGGAAGACAAGTGGGTCCACATAAACCAGTTGAAATGTTGCCATCCCAGGCACACTCTGCAACAACTGGAGGAATCCTCTGGAATCCTAGCGGGTACTGTCTCAGACTAATTCCGTTCCAACTATAAAACATACCACATCTAGTCTCTAAAATATTGTGATTTGCATGAAACTGTCTCTTAGTTATACTGTTTTTTTTTTCAAAATAAGAATGTAATGTTTCGTTATGATGAAATGCATATGCTGCCCCACTATCTCAACAGTGGTGGAAACACGTCTATGAATAGGTATTGCCGCTCTTCCTTTGTCGTCCTAGGAGAAAGAAAACCGGGAGACGGGCCAAGGAGGACGATCCGGAGACCGGGAGCAGAGACGCAACGGGCCCAGTGTACCGCCCAATCTTCCCATCAGGACCGGCGAGGAGAACTGATCGATCAGTACCGGATGGAGGAAAAGATGCTGAACTGTGCCATCTATTGGAAGAAGATGAGGAAACATCCCAGGTCTTGCGAGTCCCATTCGTGAAATAGAATGGCCATCGCAAGAGGGGGGCTTGTGGGATGTATTTACCCATGCATCCGAGCCCTACCTCAAAACTGTGCAGTATTGACATGGAAAACATCATGATGGCCAGAGCTTCCCAGAAAATGCACAGGGAAATGCATGAAGAATAGGCTGCCACCCATTTTTGCCGATGTTATGGGCACAGAAGGACACTGCCTAAAACCACCATTGGACTACCCACACAGTAGTCTGAAACCATTGGGAATGGCAATGCTGATTGCCAAAAGCAAACCCATAACTGTTGGGAATTCATTTTCTTAAATCCCAAAAATGGGTGCAGTACCAGTACTCACCACTATCCAAAAGCCGGCGTTTTAAAACAACACCAGATTTTACTTTTTGCAAAACTGAATAAATGAACCCAAAACAGGCCAAAGAAAGACTTACTGAGAGGTGGATACAATGTAAAGTTATATTCTGAAGTGACTTGAAGGTTTATAACAAGACTGGTTGAGCTGTGGATTTCAGCAATTTAAGTAAATTTGCACTGAAAGACACTACAAATCTAAATGTTTAAAAGAAATGAGTGACCTACTTCTGAGTGTCACATAGGTTGCAATTGTTTAAATGTCATAGTTTTAAACTTAGAATCAGCATTCTAGCTGCATATGTAAAAAAATGTCTTGACTTAAACTGGGGAACAAAAAGTGACATTTTATCTGTAACCTGGCTTAAGGAACTGAATTCTGCCTGGCAACTACCCCCATCAGGAGTGAAACTTGAGTCACAGCTGTGTTCCCAGGCCTAGCTGCCCTTTTGCTGCTCACACCAAAAGGGATATGACACTTCCCTGATTGAATTACCTGGGCTCTGCAGGAAATTGAACAAAGCCCTGTCCTGACTCAGGCAAATGTTTTATTGGCGGGAGTCGTAAATGGAGCTTCCTCTTGGCAGAAGCTGGGAGGGGGAGGGTCTCTGAGCTTGGCAGAAACTGGAAAGACTGGTTTCTGTACCATGTGACCTGAAAAGACACACCTCTATAGCCAGAATATGGTTTTAGAAAAAGATGAATAACTCATAGAGCGGACATGTGAAAATTGTATAAATGACACCATAGTTCTTGTGATTTTTCTGCCCACATTTTAAGAGGTTTTTCGAACCGGTGGCATGTTCAGGGGGGTTTTAGCGGAAAAGAGGATATTACTCAAAATGTGTGCATGTGAAAAATCTGACACTTCATCAATTAATGTCCATACTCCTTGCGCACATGTGTGTAAATTTGGGGTAATGTCCGGAATTGCAAACCAGTTAAAAAGTGCAAAATATTGCCATTTCTGAATGCAAGCTCCCAGGAAGAGCAGAGTTTGAACAGGAGATATCTCCTGTGATATGTGATGTGTGCATGTAATTTTAAACCAATGTTTACCTGTGCAAATATGTATTTGTTTCAAATCTAGATTTGTGTGTAAGTTGACAGGAGGAGTGGACTTTCTGCAGGCTGTAAAATGACATCACTCTGACACAACTTAGCTCCCCCAATCAAGTGAGAAATGGAAGTTTGACCAATTAGAAGCTGAGAGAGGGGTAGGGTCTAGTGATGCTCACACACACCCATTTTAAAAACACATAAAAGCAGACAGTCAGGACAGATAGGGACCTTCAAATCCATTTGCAGCTGGAAGCTCTGCCGGGAAAATCCATATTTTACCTCCATCAATCTCCAGAGAAAGCTGTGCAGAAAGATCCAAACTTTAAATCCCTCAATCTTCAGAATCCAGAGAGAGAGCAGACCCAGATCACTGTGAAGTGCAGAGACCAGAGGCGAGTCTAAAACCTGACCAGATCTGTGGCGTGGCCCATTTCACTCAAGAATATAGTGTGAGTACATAGCAAAACTGTGCAGAACCCAATCTCTTAGTTAAAATAATATAATCCAAGCTATTTTAATCTAAGTAGAACTGCCTCCTAACTGTCACCTGTCATTTGTAAAGCTGTCACTTGTCATTTTCTAGTTGCAAGCTGCACTTGTCTTTTTGAACTTTAAAATTTCAAATCTGAAAAACGACCTTTATTTAATCGCTCATATCTCTGCAACCGAGAAACCGAGAAAGCTGAGAATCGTGGCTTTCCTACGAACCTAGAACCGCATTCCTACCCCCTATAGTTTTGCCGTAATCGTGAAAAACGCACTTGCGAATTTTGCCGCGATTTGCAAATTTCTCCACGTGTGAAAACAGAAGCTGCTTGCCTTCCATTTGCTAAAAATTCGTTTAACCTGCTAGTTACACCCTAGATCCTTGCTAAAGTGAGCCTGGACTAATATTAACTTGATTTCACTCACCCTGAACCTCCTAGAGGGAATTAAAAGCAATTTAGCATCTTTTTCACTTAATTGCCAGCACATATAAAAGCATTTTGCCTGTGTTTTCAACGTCTGTTGTCTAAGCTTGCTGGGGTGAACTGAATCACATTTGATTGCATTTCTGAGAACTGTGTGCTTCCCTCCATTTCCTTGCATTGCATAAAAAGGGGGGGTGAATTGTCCAAGAAAGTGATTACATTGTTTTTTGCTGAAATCCTATCAAGTTATTTTCTATACTGCATTTCATTCCACATTGCATTCATTTGAAACCATAAAAGTATTGTTGCTATCTTATCCATTTCATGTCAACTCCTTAGTGATTATAAAGAAGTGTGCTAGTGCCAGATTCTCCGTTGTTAATCTTTATCATATCAGATTAAGTGTGCTATTCAATTATTAATTTATTATAAAGCGTGATATAATATATATTGTTTAAATTATCAAATAAACCTTTTAACTTGCAAAACAGAACTACTTCTTGGCTCAGTGGGGTCAGGAGAGGGGTGTTATATAGGGGTAGTCATCCAGAACGCATGAACTGGACATAAAGATATATCAATAAGGGTTTTCATTCAGTATTATAGACTAGGCGTTAACTTAGCTGTAGTGTTGAATTGAATCCTCTTACAAGAGCAATTTTCTCTAACTCTTGCATATGCAGTTACCATTCATAAATCCTAAGGTTTTAACCTAGACAAAGCATTGATAGAAACAGGAATCACAGTCTTTAAGGAGGGCATGAGCTACGTAGCATTATCACGCTTACGTACACTTGACGGTCTATTTCTAATGTGCTTTGCAAGTAAAGTCAAAGCTGATATTCCTTGCATTCTAGAATACAATAGACTGCGTTCACTGTGCACCCCTCATCTGAAACAATATCCTGTTCCAGATAAAGTAAAACGTGGTAAAAGGAAACTAAATGAAACAGAAATGCAACAGAATCCAACAGCAAATTCCTCAAAGAAAAGAAAAGAAGCTAAAGTTTCAGCAATTACCACAAACAAAGAAGAACCTATTAGGGAATGTAAACCAGGGACGTCGGGAAAGAAGGAACAGAAATTCTGGAAAATGCACTCAGATACAGAACTAGCTGGTCCATTCAAATTTGCAAATGAAAGTGAGGTAAATTGCTATGCAAATGTAGCAATGAATATTCTATTTCAATTGCCACCAATTGTTAACAATGTTTACTTGCACAGTACAGACCAATTGTGTTTGCAAATGTTAGTGCTTCATAGAAATGCAACAAGCAATCCTGGCAACACATACAGTGTTCATGGAATATGGCAAGCATTGGACGACTGTGCTGGAATGGTGAGATTCACTGTGAACTCACAAGAAGATCCACAAGAATTTCTAATGGACTTACTATTAGTATTGTAAAACAAAAGCATACCAGTAAATGAAATCTTCCTGATTTTGTACATGTGGAAACATACATGCACTCTCTGTAGCAATGTGATACAAGAAGAAATCCCAAATGAGCGATTTGTGTATGATTCCTGTAAGGATATTTGGCGTGTTACAGCACTACTACACAGGTAGCAAACAGCACAGAGTACAGCACTACTACACAGGTAGCAAACAGCACAGAGTACATCACTACTACACAGGTAGCAAACAGCACAGAGTACAGCACTACTGCACAGGTAGCAATTTTTTTTTTGCAGCACCACCACAAGGGTGCGGTGCATTGCTATATGTGTTACCAGATTAACAAGGAAAGACAGGCCATTCAGTCAAAAACGATTTTAACATATAAGATGCAAATCTATTTTTACAGTTAAAAGCACACGTGCACATTCAAAAATGCACACTATTTTTCACCTGAAATGCCTATGGTGCGAGAGACACATTTGAAAATAATAACTAACCTTACTGACAACTAACCTGACTAATGAAACATAATCCACTAATAAAAATGTGTCTCCACTGCAGAATTAGGCCTATTCTGAAAGTGAACTTTTAAACGCACATCCATTTTTTTTTTCCTCTCTGCTGCCCTGTCCACATAACTACAGGAAGCAAATGGGCTCGAAAGGACAGGAAATCAGTTGGTTACAAAGTATTACTATAAAAATGAGCCATTGTGTAGAGAAGGAGGCGATGGCGTGATTAATTCTGATTGGAGCAGCGTCATAGCAAGTATCATGCTAGAGGGAGTGATCAGGTTTTTGCTGGGGGGAGTTTGAGGAAGAGAAAGGCAGTCAAGATTTGGCAGAGCTGGGAGGAAGACCTTTTCCTGGTTGGAGCATTCCTATCTGCAAAAGCTGAGAATTCCAGGCAATGACCCCGGTTTGAGAAGGCAGGCGTTCCTTTTACTGGGGTTAATCTTCAAGGGAGCCACATTCAGAAAGAGAACAACTAAAGAGATAAGGTAATTACAGAAGTGTGGGAGCTGAGTGTGTGTGAAAATATGCAGTCAGTGTAGGGAAGGAGACTCCTGTGCGTGCCTTAATCAAATGCTAATGTTGCAATTTGAGTTCTGTTCTCCGCCACTCTCTTTGCAGTGTGTCATAGACAAAGCTGTTACTGTGTTATTGTATTTATTTCTGTAAAGAATGAGATCGTGTTTAAATGCAACTTTTATAATACAGAAAAATATTTGAAAGCAGACGGGTGGTGTGTCTTCTATTTACCAATACAGTGCTGATGAGGGGAGATTTTTAAACAATGCAATTGTCATTTTAAGACAGATGTGTGCATGACATATTCAGTATGGAGAGTTGAGAGTGATTGTTTGTAGCATAGCTCGTTGGAGGTACATGAGCCAATGGGAAGAGAGACTCTCTGAACATAGTTCCCTACCGTATATAAGGTAGTGGAAATTACCACAAAATTACCACATATAGCTCTCTGTCGTAGATAAGTCAGTGATATCGCCCATGGTGGCACACTAACACTAACACTGAAAATGTGGTATTCCTAAAATGTAGGTCTGAGGTCTCTCTAGTGATTACACGAAAAATCTAAGCAAAGATAAGGGATTCTGGACATTGGGGCCACAAATAAAACAAGGGAATTATGCTCACCAAAATACCACCAACCACGCATACCAACCACGCATACCAAATATGCATGTCTGGGTGCTGAAATAATGCATGTCCACTGTATTATTGTTGTACAGGACCCAATCTGAATACGAGGAGTGATTATTGCTAAGTTATTATTCGGTGGTAATAAAATACCGTCAGGCCCCAAATCTCCACAAAATACCCTACATATTTATGGTGCGTTGCAGGCCGGGAAAGTGATCATAGAGTACCTACTGGGCGTGGCAAGCGTGTCTCACACTGCCATTTGCACATTAAAGGGAACCCATTTTATAATAGCAGTGTGCCACTAAAAACGAATTTCAGAATGTCACAAAGGGAAACCACATTCTCAGATCTAGTGCAATATTTAGAGGCAAAGTTATTTGCACATGGGAATTGGTCTTCGAATAGCACGTTAGAATGGAGTAACCGCATTCAGGGTGAGGTGCAGAAAGAAAAACTAGACAATATTTTTGCAGAAGGCAGCATAATTCAGGTCTGCCTTACAAGATTATTGAATGCAGCCGATAAAAGTGCAGAGAAAGACTGTTTAATACGGCTATGCGGCAAAATATGGTTTATTTTAAACAAGTCCCTGCGAATGCAAGAGAATGATACTCAGCTAATTAACAGGTTAAAGACTGAATTAGAGGGGGCAAGTAAAAATCAGGAAATGTTGAGAGCAGAATTGGATGTATGCCAAAAAGACATGCAATTAAAATGCAGAGACTTTGATACTCAGTTATCCAAAAGCAAGAAACAATTTGAAGATAGTGAGCAAGAATTGGCACACTTAAAAGCCTTAGTGGATCACATTAGGCAGGATAAAGATGAGGTTGTTTCAGAAATGCAGATTTTACCAAAAGAACATTGTGAAAAAGAAGGTGATCTCCAGAGTGCAGAACAAGAAATGATTAAAATGATTCAAGAAAGAGACAAGAGAAATAAAGAGTTCAATGAATGCCAAATGCAAATGTGCGAAATGCAGGAGGTGATTAATAAAATGAGTGATGAAAATAATTATTTGCATGATGAAGCCAACAGACTCCTTAAAAAGTGTAAGGACTTAGAACAGCAAATGTGCATTCCCAGGTCCCAGGAGAGGCGGCAGGGTACCACATTCAATGGAGTGGAGGTGAATACTAGCTCTGCCCAAAGAGCTAGTGCTCCAGTGACTGGGCCGGTGACTGAACTTGGTTGCAGCGCCCTTGGGGGATTTGATACTCCCATTGGGGGCAGCCACCAATATCATACACCTGAAAACAGGATTGAATCACAAAATAGTGCAATTCCATGTATTGCAACAAGTAGACCCATAAAAATAATGAAATCCATTAAAGCCCTGATAAAACCATTTAAAAAGGGAGGTGAATGCTGCATTGAGGATCACTTAGAAGCGGTGCATGACATTTTTAAAGCACTCCAGATACCTAAGGAACAGTACAGACAATATTTTCATTTAACTTTAGATACCCCGACGGCCAGCATCATAAGGGGATTAAATGAACAGCAGAATATGACATGGCTGGAGTTTGAAAAAGAAATTAGGTGTCATTTTTCTCCTTTTCAGTCATTGCAGGAGGCAAAGAAAGTCGCGTACACAATTACTGCTGGACCTAATATATCCCCTCGCCAATTTTTACAAGACTTAAAAAGAGCATTTTCTCGCTTTGATGTATCTTTTGACTCAAATTCCAATGAGTTTAAGACTGCATACTTCTATGGGCTACAGAAAGACATCATATCCCAATTGGTCCGTGAATTTGACCGTGACAAGTCCCTTGAATGGATTGTACATCAAAGCACAAAACTATATGAGGTACTCTATTGTCAGGGTAGAGAAAGTGATAAAATGAAAGATACTAGACCTAAATCTAAAGAACCCTCAGCCACAGTAATGGAAATCAGGTCAGCCAAAATGTCCCTTGAGTCTGCTCAAAGCCAAGGTAAAAATAATGTGACACCTGAACAAAGGGGTAATCAACAAAGATCGCCATTTCCTGTACCAATGTTCCAATCACATGATCCTAGTAATAGAGAGAGCTACATCAGCCCTAGATATTTAGGGGATAGACCCCGGGTAAGATACCGGTCTGATATGGCAGGTATGAACAATAACCAGAGATAAAATCAAGATCAAAGAAATGATGGTCCCTACCAGTCATTGGGGACACAGAGCAGATTTGATCCCAGCACCATGATATATGGTAATCAGGATAGGCCCTGATATGTGGATCGATTTACTGATAATGGAAATCAACATAGGGGCCAGTACCCACAATCTGAGAGACAGGACATGAGGCAAAACGTGAACTACAGTCCACGCCAGTACAATGATTCCCCACCAGGGGACTATATTCAAAGGATGGGTGCAACCCGCTCCCCTCCACAAATGAATCAAGAGTTCAGAAACCATCCCAACCGACATCAATCACCTGAGAGGTATCAGAATAGATCTAATCAGGGGGAAAACAACCAATATCGACCTAGGCCACAGAAAGAGGATCCTAGAGAGATGGAAAGGTTCCAGTGCCTTGAGGCCCAAGTGAAAATGTTAGCTGAGCAAATAGGAAAGCTCTATACAGCGCAAAAACAACCTTCCAAAGAGGGGGCTGATGGCCATAGCAATGACCGGAGGTCTTCCGAAAAGTGACTAAGTACTCATGATAACTGCAGTGTCAAAATGACAGATTGCTCTGATATAATTTTGCATAACGACTCTGAGATGCCTAATGGATTAAAAATGAAAGTACCAGTAAATGAAATTGTGACAGAAAGTGCAAATACTTCTAAAAAAGAGGTACGGTCTAACTTAGAGCTAAATAAAACAGTAAAGATTTGCACAAATGAAAAAGAAACATTAGGAATTCCAAAAGAACAAAGGAACAGATTTAAGAAAAATGACTCATGCATGGGGAATACCAGTGAACAGGGAGTAAGTGGGGATGCTATAGCTCCTTCCCTGGGCAAGCAAAACAATGACCAAACACAGACAGAAAAAGGAAATACTCACAAGGAGGGTACAAGTCAATCACCTGAAGAATTCTTTGAGCCACATATTTTTGAAGAGACTGAAAGGGCTGGTCTGACACTAAATTTTTTTTTTTTTTTTTTTTTTTTATTGGTTGGTTGATAATCAACCTTTCAATTTAATATACAACATAATTAATCACACATTAACCAAATAGATCAAGCTAAAAATCAGTATTCAGCAAAACCCAACGACCCCACCACTTCAACATTCAGTTATTTCTCATTAACAACAGAAAGTGATAAAATCACAATTCATATATATACATCATCTGAATTTTCATCTAAAATTAATTAATTCAAATAGAATCAAATTCCACATCATTAAAACCACTAATAAACCACCAGCAAGGGGGTATTGGTTGCAAAACACATGTCGTCCATTTCGAGGGAGATTAGATTATACATTCAATTATCTCGAGGTTTAGAGCTAGCAGAAATTGAACTGTAGCTATACGAACAGCTTGGAGAGGTGAAGAGAATATTCTAGACCAAAGTACATCTTTAGTTAGACAGTTATAATTTTCGTACAGTTTTTTAAAAAATTTACAGCGTAAATCCTTTAGTGAGGGGCACTCTACTATCAAATGTTTTAAAGTTTCCTCGCATTCTGGTAATTGACAAAACCGACAATTATTTTCTTGTTTTGTTATTTGGCCTCTTCGTGCTAAAATTTCTCTAGTGGGCCATAAATTAAGTCTAAATCGAAGGTAATTGTTTCTAAAATGGTGCGAGGGGAATTTCAGTAAATAAGAGGCCGCAACTCTCATTCTTTTCGTACCAAAAGGCAGGCCGCAATAATCTTTGTATTGCGAGCAAAGCTCTAGAGTGCAAATCCAGTCATGCTGATATAGCTTTCTTTGTGCACGGTTGGGATTAGTTAAAAGCAGTTCTATAGTTATATCGGCCTCTACTAAAAGATTAATAACAAAATTTCTCCATTTTTTGGGAAAAAAATGTGTGGATTTCAACATATATATGGCCAATATATAAGATAGATCTGAACAATTTGTGCACAGTAGAAATTTCCTCATTAGCGAACACAGTTTCCATGCATAAAAAACAAACATTGAGAGGACACCCAACTCATATCGTATCAAAGGCCCTGGGGTTGAATTCGGTAACTTAAGCACTGACCGCCAAAATTTTGCCTCCAATCGGTCCCAAAACACACGGTCTCTTGGTATTTTAGTTTCTGAGCCGTATGTTATTATTGGTAAGACTTTTTGCGCATAATATAACAATATCTGAGAACATGTAAATTTACCAAATTTTTGCAAAAGGACTTTAGCTTGGCTTATTAGTGTTTGCAATTTTTGTTTTACATCCTGCACATAGGGTATATCGCACTTCAGATTGTTAATAATCACTCCTAGATATTTGTATTGTGGGGTGATAGAGATAAGCTCTTCCTGAAAGGTCCAGACAGACGATTTTAGAGGACGACATTTTTTTTTATTATTATAACATTGCATGATCTGTGTTTTGCTTAAGTTAATAGCCATATGATTTCTTTGAACATACAATGAAAGCCCTTGTATCAGCCTCTGTAAACCAGCCGGCGTTTTAGAAATTAAAATAAGATCATCCGCATATAATAACCATGCAATTTGATGAGATCCAAGTTTTGGCGCATCTGAGTTAATATCAATAAAATTCTTACCCATGTCCAGTATAAATAAATTAAAAATAGTGGCCGCCAGAATACAGCCCTGTTTCAAACCTCTTGCTGTCGTAATTTTAGAAGTTAGCTGCCCAGCTAAAGTGGTTCTTATTTGAATTGCGGTATTTGTGTGAAAAAGCGCAATTAATTTAACTAATGAGCCAGGGCAGCCCATTTTAATCAATTTTCTAATTAGCAGGTGTCTATCGATTGAGTCAAAGGCCTCTTTAAAATCTACGAAAGCTAGAAACAAGGGCTGATTGAGATATTCACATTTAGCTTTAATCGCATTAATTGCTGTGATATTTATTGCCGTACCTTTCCCTGCCACAAATCCGGTTTGAAAGACATCAGTTTTACCAGCAGTTTCAATCCATGCTCGCAAGTCTCTAAGAATCAACCGAGCAAAAATCTTACCCGGTGTATCAAGGAGGGCAATCGGTCTATAATTTGACGGGTCTTGTCTATTACCCTTCTTGAATACCGGGACAATAATAGAGAGAGACCAAGATTTAGGCAGTTGTTGAGTGCGTATGATTGTAGTGTAAAGTTGATACAAAATCCTTGCCCATAGGTTCGGATCTTGTTTCATCATATGATTAGATATCCCATCTGGCCCAGGGGCACGCGAGTTACTAGATTTGGTAATATAAAATAAGATGTCTGTAACTGAGAATTGCAAGGTAAAGGCTCCTGGATCACACTGACTAAGTAGTGAATTTGTATTCTCAGGGCAGGCATACAAATTTGCATAATGTTCAACCCATTGGGCCTCTGCCACATCATTGATTTGTAGGGAAATCTGCGTGTTAGGGTTGGTCTTATTAATTAGTGCCCATATTTGCGCAGAGTTTTTTGATCCCATCTTTTGGAGCATGTGTTCTCCATCAGTTTGGTAAAGAATAGCTCGATGGGCCTTCATCCAATTTTTATGTTTTGTTTTCAATGATTTGAGGGCTTGCCATTTTATTTGGGAGGGCAAAGACAGAACTACCTTTTTTTCCCTTCTAAACCAGGACTTTTGTTGCTGTACTTCCTTGTTAAAAGAATGCAAGGGAGAGTACTTTGTCTTTACCTTATTTGTTGTAGCAAATGTATGCAACAAGTCACTATACTCTAGTGACTTTTTGGATCCTAATACCTTTTCATACACTATTGTTTTTTCAAAAACCCTGGCAAATTTTGCCAAATTGTGTTCAGTCCAGTGTACTCTATTCATACCTTGATTCACTAGTAGAGGATGATATGTATTATATATCTCCTCTTTTCTCTGTGGAGCCGTACAATGCCATTTCACATTCAATATGTTGTGATCACTATCCTCAGTAGAGATCACACAAAACAACTTAATATCAAGAAATAATTCTCGATTAACATAAATAAAATCAATAATTGCACCGGAGTGACCCCTTTTCCACGTATATTGTGGCGGGCTGTCGGCCGGACATGAACCATTTAGCATAACCAAGTTTTTCGACTCAATAAAGGAGTTCCATAAGACCAGTCTGCTATCCCTGCGATTATGGGGAATATCCAGACAGTGCAAATTTAAGTCACCAGCTAGAATAACATGCGGGTATATAGGGAGTTTGATGATCTCTGACCATAACTCTTCCAGATCGCTAAAAAATGTTTTGGTGGCTATTGCAACTGGATTCCAATATATATTTACAATCGCATATTTTTGTTCTCTTATAGTAATAATTATCAATTGGGTATACCGATTTGGCGCAGACTGGTGTTCTAGAACAACTTCAGAGGACTTGTTTAGGGCCACAAGGAGACCGGACATGGGCCGACCTTTCATAGAGCGTATTGCCGGATTAAAAACTATTTCAAAGTTATCCCACACTGGCCGCTCCGTAAGCCAGGTTTCTTGAAATAAAATGATATCATGCTGCGATAACTTGTTGGAACCATTCCTCAATAAATGCCCATGACCTCGAGTATTCCAACTTATCATAGACAAAAGTGGTGGAGGATGTTGCAAGATAAGTTATGACTGCTTTGATACAGAATGGAGCATTGGATGATAATTTTGATTACTCGACTGAGCACATACGCCCTGTCTCTGATTAGAAATATAAGGCTGCATTGATGTATTTTGCACCGCAGGAATAGGAACCTGATTTGACACATCAATGAGGAGCTCAAACCCTAATTCGTATATTTCTTGTTTTGCAAGCCACAAAGTGTTTAACACAACTCGTGAGAGCACCCAAAACCGTGCAACAGAGAGATCGTTATCATAAATAAATTCCACCAAATCAATATCGGAAGATTGCAGATCATCTAACGCAGGGATTTCAGCTAGAATTGCAAGTATACTAGAACGATTTAAGTCATACTTCACATAAGGTGTATCTCTGCACCGAATAATCAATGGGTATAGCGGTTGTTTGGATGATGTTTTCGATTTTTTTGTTGATACTGATGGAAACTTGTCAGAATGAGGCCAGCGTGTACCCACAGAGTGATTTTGTTGTTGAGGATATATATCGACCTTTGCAACGGGGCCAACCGGATAATGGCTCGAATCATTTGCTTGTAAATGCGTGATATGCTGGTCAACCTCTAACTTCGTAGATAATGGAGCATTTTTGTGTAAGTTAGTCATATATTCTTCCACCACAATTTTAATTACTTGTTGTATTGGGATTTCGGATACATCAAATAAGGGTTGTTTGTTAGAAGATGTATCAACCGGATTAGTAGTAATTTTGAGGGGCACAGACATTTTTTTTAAAGAAGAGGGCCCAGGGATCAAGGGCGTAATAAGTGGTTGTGCCACATGATTCTTTTCTGTATACACTGTTATGTGAGGTTTCTCTCGAATGTTAGGGTCTTTCGACATCTCAACCTGGTCATTCGAAGGTCGCTGTTTGGACATGTAATGATCAATCTCCTTTCTAATTTCGTTCCGTCTAGCTTCAGCATTCTTATCTATGATCAGCTCGAGAGAACAAGGTGATGGAGCTACAAAGGTATCACAATCTTTTACTTGTACCACTGGACATAAGGGTACTAAGGGGAGTGACGCTTGTGTGTTTGCCGCCTTATCCTGTTCAGCAGCCTCGACTAATGCGTCTAATGGGTCATAGGCTACTATCTGGGTCGGGCATGCCGTGGGCTGTGTACTAATTTTCTTGCCGTTAACCAAGAAGTTATATTTTTTTTGTACTGCCTCTGCGGCCATGATGGATTGTTTCCTAGGCAAGGATAGGGCTTTAATAAAAGCTTTACTTGCCGAGGTTGATGCTTTAGTTATGTTTTTAACATTTTTTGTTTTTTTACCACTCGGGTTCTGTTTTGGTTTAGATGTAATTTCGGGTGGCTTGGGTGCATTAGATGTAAATATGTTAAACACTTGTTTGTCACCAAGGACAATCGGATCTGGGAGAGATTTGTCTTGTGGTTTTTCAGTTTTTTGGGGGAATGAGAAAACATCATGAATTACATTGGGAAAAGCAGGTAAAGGCGTAAATTTCAGAGGTTGTGATTGTGTACTGAACTCAATAGGGGATTTATCAGAATTAAGTGATTTCTCAGAATTTAATTTTGATTTTTTTCGGGAATTCATCTCAATACTGAGCTTAAGCGTAGCCTGCCAATGTAGTAATTTCTCAATCTGTTTATCATGTATCTGCAGTTTTCGATCAAGTGTTTCAAACAGCTTAAAAAGAGAGGAAATAGCCAAATTCATGGCATGCAACGTAGTCTCGATCAAAATGGACGGAGAAATAACTGGAGGCAAAATAGGGTCATCAGGTGGTTGAACTGAAACATCAGGAATACGTCTGGGGGTCGGAACAGCAAATGAAGCGACTAAACTATGTGCTGAGTCTGAGTAAATAAAAGAGACTTCGGGTAACTCTAATGAGTTCCGACAATCATCTCCTTCCAAGAGAGAAGAGTTTGAACTCAGTTCAATTATTGCAGGTTGAGAATCCACTAAACCTACACAGCTTTTAATCAGGGGGAGGGGAGAGGGAACATAACAACCATGTGGTAATGTACACCCACCCCGAACCCCCTCAGCAGGGCCCAAAGAATTCAGACATGGTGTTTGAGGCTCTTGATTTCTATTGGAATTGATATTGGACCCTGGGGATTCAGGTGCTTCACATATTACAGGCATTGTATGTGGCTCTTTTAAGAGGGGGATGACGCCCTCTTTAATAAGGGTGTTATCAGAGACTCCCAAGGAATTCTTTACATTAGAGGGTTGAGTGTTCGTATTAAATGTAAAGCAAGAGTCAATTGATTTCCCGGTGAAGTCACAGGATAGGGGTTTTGTCTCAAAGAAGTAGCGTTTTATATCCGCAGAAGATGTATGCCTATTAGAATTAGAGGCACTAACAGAATGATGCCTCCGAGGCGTACTACCCATTAAATTTCGTGTCTGAGTTTCTACATTGTCCTGGACCAATGTTGGGCCATTCATCTTTGTACTTCTTAAAGTACGCATGTCACCTTATAATAATACAGTCACCAAATGAGATATACAGTTAAGTTAAAATTTTGAATAAAGAAATGGTTATAAAAACAGGGTAAGTAGGTACTGCTAAAAAAAGATGATCCGATAACAAGATAAAAACTTTAAAAGTAAAATGTTATGCTGGAGTTTTTTTAAAATGCTTGGGACAGGACCTTAAATGTTATCTTGATCAGTAATTGCATGTAAACCTTTGCCGTCTAGGGAACGCCCGATGGCTTAAGGAGCAGCCTTAGTCCGTCTCTCCTCCCCAAAGACCGGCTTAATTAATAGTTAGAAATAATGGTCCTGAATTTAGATGAATAAGTCATAAAACAATACTTTCCGCTAGCCGATCGCGCCGAACAGCCAAACAGCACCAGCCCTTCTGCCACCAGGGCTTCGGCGCGAGGGTGGCTTCACTGCTGATTTATGGCACTTCACTGTGTCACGTGAGCCAGTCACGTGATCCTCGGCGGCCCCGCCTCCTTCAAGACAGCAAGAGCCCTGTGCTCGCAGTGCTGTTCAGAGGGGGAGCGGCAGGCAATTCCCAGGTCAAACAATGAAACGTGGATCAGCGTTCTCCTCCTTCAACAAACAGGCAATTAAATGCCTTCAGTCAACGCCGCTCGGGCGGCTTCACTGCTGATTTATGGCACTTCACTGTGTCACGTGAGCCAGTCACGTGATCCTCGGCGGCCCCGCCTCCTTCAAGACAGCAAGAGCCCTGTGCTCGCAGTGCTGTTCAGAGGGGGAGCGGCAGGCAATTCCCAGGTCAAACAATGAAACGTGGATCAGCGTTCTCCTCCTTCAACAAACAGGCAATTAAATGCCTTCAGTCAACGCCGCTCGGGCGGCTTCACTGCTGATTTATGGCACTTCACTGTGTCACGTGAGCCAGTCACGTGATCCTCGGCGGCCCCGCCTCCTTCAAGACAGCAAGAGCCCTGTGCTCGCAGTGCTGTTCAGAGGGGGAGCGGCAGGCAATTCCCAGGTCAAACAATGAAACGTGGATCAGCGTTCTCCTCCTTCAACAAACAGGCAATTAAATGCCTTCAGTCAACCTAAATGATTACAAATGCACAGAATTAAAAAATGACAAATTGCTGAATGATGTTGTTACACATGTTCAGTTGGAGGATTGTAATGTGGTCTCTGATGTTACCCAGATGGATGGGCGAACAGTGGCCACACTCCAAAAAACCTCTGATCATGCAGAAATGAATAAAGTCTCTCGCGCAGAAATGGGTAAAAAGGAGGGAAAAATGTCTTTTCATTTACCAATGTGCTTAGCCAAAAGTGAAAAAGATCTGAGAAAGGTGAGCCCTGAAATCAGTAAGCATTCACATTTCTTATGTGTATTAGAGGAAGTTGAGGACAGATATTATGCACCCATCACTGTAGAAGAAAAATGCCACACCTTTGCTATGATTGACACTGGCGCACAGGCCACAATTATGTCCAAGGAGCTGGTAAAGAGTATCAATGAAGGGAGGCCTCCACAGAGTCAGATCACAGTGAAGGCAAATCAAGGCCCAGTGCATAACTTTAATGGGGAGGAGGTGCCCATCATAGGTGTAACTGAGGTTGACATAAAAATAGGAAAGCACAGAATGAAACAAGAGGTATTGATCACATCTATTTGTGAAATTCCATTTCTGATGGGGACAGATTGCCTGAAAAGACTGTCTCCTCTCATAGATGGGGTGAATGGAGTGCTGTGGTCCTTAACCAAAAAACCATTGAGGCCTAAGAAACTAAAATCACAAAACAGAAATATAAATGAATGTCACATCGTTGCCAAAACAAATGATGCTGTGGAGGTATATCTCCAGAATAGCTGCATACCTAGTGTCACTGTCATATTAATGTGTCAAGACAAAATGCAGAGCGACAATGAAAAACTACCTGTACAAATATACTTGGACCCAAGGAAAGATTGGCAGACTGCCATAGATGAGCATACATTACGTTTCTATTTAAAAGAGAAAACATGCAAACAGAATATTGCTCCTAAAACAGATTCAGAAAAACACATTACCACTCTGGCAGAAATACACATGGAAGATGAGCAACCATGGGTTCATGTTGGTATAAATGATTATTTTAAAACAATAAAAGCCACTTTAGCGCTTGAACATGAAAGGAGTTTCATTAATGAGAAATTGTTGCAAAAAATAATGGAAAGGGAAGAAATCCCGAGATTTAGGATTAAAAACCAATATGTGTCTGGCTTGGACAGTCCAGACTTTGAAAACCGAATTGCAGGCAGATGCATGCTTAAAATTAGCATTGGGCAGAAAACAATTTACCATAATGTATGGATAGTGAGTGGAGCACAAAATGAATTTTACATGGGAAATGACATCATGCACAGAATGTGTATGGTGTTAGATTTCCTTAATCAAAAAATATGGTCACGCCTAGGTGGTCCGGCACCTGAATTTGAAGACAAAAGGGCTTATCATTGTGCACAACTGGTTCCTTATGCAGTCGAATTACAAATGAGGAAAAGTACTATTATTCCTGCATTTACAAAACAGTTTGCAATAACACTGAAATGCAAAAATGGACAGCAGTTAAAGGCTCTGATGCATTTGTATGCCTGAATGAATCCATAAAACAGCAAGGCCTGGATTATGAATACATTCCATTGGTAGACATTGGTGAAGGATCTGTAAAAATCATGGTAAATAATAAAGGTTGTCAGGATATTCATTTAGAGGAAAACTCCCCATTAGGAATGGCCATACAAAAATCACATTATACGGCAGATTTAAATAACATGGTGATTGGGAATATTCCTGAAAAATATGTAGATGCCAAGGGCGAGTTGCCAGAACACCTGGACTCTCAGCCCAAAGGAATATTTAAAATTCATTCTGTGTATCCTTATGATTCAAACGAGACAGTGTGCTGCCATCAAGAGGATTGCATAATATTTAATTTAAATGAAAATGAAACAGGAAATCAGTCCATTGAAGTGGAAGCTGATATGCCAAAATATTTAAAAGTGGCAGCTTTACAAAAAGACACAGCCACACAGTTAGAGGAAAGCGCCGAGATTCCCTCACCAGAAGATTTTCCAGAATTTTCCAAAATGGTAGAAGAGCAGGTCTCCTTAGCGGATGCATGTGAAAGCGATAAGGATAGGGACAACCTGAGGGAAATATTTATGGAGTTTAAGGATGTATTTGCAAAAGATGCTTATGACTGTGGTTTAACTGATTTACATGTGGCCACACTACCAGAAGGTTGTAGCAGAAATCCAGTGTTTGTACGCCAGTATAGACTACCGCTGGCATGTTTAGAATCATTGGCTGAGATTATTAAAAATTTGGAATCACGGGGAATAATCAGGCCCATTCATAGCACATCCAATACGCCTATTTTAGGTGTGTTAAAGCCCAATGGTCAATGGCGGCTGTGTGCAGACTTGAGAGAGTTGAATAAAAGAGTACCAATATCTTGATGGCCACTGCCATTCATTGATCAGGGCCTAGCTCAGATACATGGTTCAAATGTATTTACCACATTAGATCTCACCTCTGGATATTGGTGCGTGCCATTGGCAGAAGAGATACAAAATTTATTTTCCTTTACATTCGACAGGACTCAATATGCCTGGCTTAGAGCTCCGTTCGGGTACATCAATAGTGGGAGTGAATTTGGCATATTTTTGAGAAAGGCCATGCCGGATGCAGCGGAAAGAGGAACAATAGTTTATGTGGATGATGTCCTGATAAAAAATGAAAGCCTGAAAAGCCATTTTGATGAAATAAGACATGTACTTGGCCAATTACAGAAAGCAGGCGCCAAAGTATCTTTGCAAAAAGCACAATGGTGCAAGAAAAAAGTGAACTTTCTAGGGCATGAAGTGACTGAACATGGGCTAAATCCACAAAAGAAGAAAATAGAGGCCATACAAAGATTAAAAGATCCTAAAAATGTGAAAGGAGTAAAAAGTTTATTAGGGATGACAGGCTATAACAGAAAGTTCATTGAAAATTATGCAGAAATCACTCAACCATTGACTAAACTGCTTAAACTGAATACTCCCTGGAAATGGGAAAGAGGGCAGTCTGATGCAGTGGCTAAATTAAAGGAATGTCTTGTAAAGGGACCATGTTTAGCATACCCCATAAAGGACAGGGATTTCTTTATAGAAATAGGTTTTTCTGAACATTGTATGTCAGCAGTGTTATCACAAAAACACGATTTGAATCACAAAACCATTGCATATGCAAGTAAGGCATTTTCCCAAGTTGAAATGAAATTTAATGAATGTGAAAAGGCCCTATTAACCACTGTGTGGGCGCTACAACATTTCCGCCCCATTGTTCAGGGAGAAAAGGTGATTATTGAAACAAATCATCAACCTTTGCAATTTTTAGAGAGTAAAAGAATTAGATCAGGCAATCTAGCACAATCCAGAATCACTTCATGGACGCTGGCATTACAAGGTTTTCCCGTAGAAGTGAGATATGGACGAAATAAAAAGAGCCCAATTGCTCAAGGGTTAGCTGACTTACATGACTGTGCAGCTGAACAAATAACAAATGAAATGGAAGTGGAAACTAGTTTACAGGAATTTGAACAATCACCACACAAAGCTTTTGATGAAAAAACATGCAAGGATTTGCCAACTGTATATGTGGATGGTTGTGCTTTTCACATTGAAAATGACAGTAATAAACAATTAGTGGCAGGAATAGGAAATGTCTGGTTGAAATGTGAAGGCGTTCCCAGTATAGGGATGAGGATTGGAGATAGGAGCAGTCAGGTGGCGGAATTGGCAGCCATTTATAAAACAATTGCTACTGCAGTTGATAAAAAGTTCAGTGAAATTGTCCTGGTGACTGATTCTGACTATGCACGGAATAGCTTTGTGGAGTATTTGCCTGGTTGGAAAGCAAGAGGCATGGTTACATACAACAAAAAGCCACTTAAACATGGAAAAATGATACAAGCCATAGACAAATTGGTGTCAGAAAATAATTTAACAATATACTGGAGAAAAATTCGTGGGCATTTAAAAACACCAGGAGAGGATAAGGAGGGAAATGATAAGGCAGACCACCTGGCTAAGATTGGGGCTGTGATGGGAGAATTGCTACCTATTGATTATTTAATGGGTGAAATACAAATTGATGCAGTCACACGTTCTAAAGCACCAAAGGAGGTAGATCAACCGGTAGTGCAGTGGAGTCATGACACGCCAGACCAAGATTTGATTGAGGCACAAAAGAATGATCACATTTTGGGAATCTATTATAATCATTTGATAGATCCTGAACAAAATCCTTTAACAGAAAATGATTGTATGGGAAAAGAAGAGTTGAGGGTGTTATTAAAGAACAAAACACGAATTAGATTACAGGATGGACTCATGATTAGAGAGTCCATAACAGGGCAAATACAGTGGGTAGTACCCCTTTCATTCAGAGGACTAATGCTACACCATGCACATGATGCCATAACTGCAGGCCATAGAGGTTCACAAAAAACATTAGTAATACTAAAAGATTATGCTTACTGGCCACATATGTCCCAAGATGTGGAATTATATACTAGAGGATGTCTAGTATGCGCCCAATTTAAACCTGCTTCACCAATGCATAGAGCACCATTGATGAAAAGAGGCCTAACTCTCCCATGGTCAGATTTGCAAATAGACTATGTAGGTCCTTTAAAAAGGTCGAGCAGGGGACACCGTTATATTTTGAGTGTGGTATGTTTGATGTCGAAGTGGATTGAATGCATTCCTGCACCAGATTGTAGTGCGCAAACAGCAGCCACATTGCTGGTGAACCATGTGTTCTCAAGGTTTGGGTTGCCACAAAGAATTGAGTCAGACAGAGGAAGTCATTTCACAAGTACTCTAATGAGTAAGGTATGGCAAATACTAGGTGTGAAAAGGAAACTACATATCGCATATCGGGCAGCGTCTTCAGGTACAGTTGAAAGAAGCAATAGGTCTGTTGTGGATATTTTAAAGAAATTTGTGGCAGAAGCAGGTTCCAGCTGGGATTTGCGTTTACCATTGGTTTTGATGGCAATCAGGTCGACTCCTGCCAAAGCAACAAGTGTTAGCCCCCATGAGGTCTTAACAGGTAGGAAAATGGTGTTACCACAACACCTACTATACAGAACACATGAGCAAACCCTTGTGAGTGCATCCACAGTTCATGAATATATTGATGAACTGAGGAGGCATTTGCAACATGCATTTGCTTTTGTGCAGAGAAATCTGGAAAGAGCTGCTGACAGTGCAAAATCGTATTATGATAAAAAGACATCAGTAAAGGAATACAGTGTAGGGGATCAGGTATACAAGTTTTAGCAGCCTGGCAGGGGCCATTTCGAATTATAGATAAGGTCTCTCCTGTAGTGTATAAAATTTTGAAAAATGAAGGTGATACAGCAATAGAGCAGTTTGTCCATGTAAATCAAATCAAACCATGCCATCCCAGACATGAGATCAGGCAGCTTGAGCATGTAGAGACAGATAAAGTCCCTTGAACACAAAAAGAGAAAATAAATGGGTGTAATCAGGAGGCAGTGACAAAGAAAAAAAAAAAAAAAGTTGATTGTTATGATGGTACATAATCACTGTAATATATGTAAGGATATATAATATAATATAAATAAATAAATAAATAAATGCACATATAATGGAAGCTCATGGTTGGTGTGCAGAGAGAAAGTGTGTTAAATATTGAATATCTGCTTGTTTTCTTTTAACTTGTGTTTAATTTCAGAAAAAAAAAATGAAATATTTTTACCAAGCATGTTTTATTTTTGGCAAAAGGATGAAGTTAGTATTATGCTATGTACTTAATTTGTTTATTTTCTATTTTGATTTAGACAATTAACATTATTTGGTCTGAGGTTCCGAGATCAGAGCCCACGGGAGACGATGGAGTCCTGGAGTCCCCTGGATGAAGACCAAAAGATGCCTGCCTCCAGGTGGAGGTGAAGACAAGATAACCAGAATGCTAAAAAGGATGACTCCTATGGATCTAAGATTGCCAAGATGGAAGTGTACTCGAATGAACCGAATAAAATCGCTGGTCGGGACATATCAGAAGCGGACAAGAGTCCTGACATATGGAGTTCCACGTATTTATTATTTTAATTATTTATTTTAATTTGTTATATTAATTATTTGTTTTAGTTAGTTGTTTTATTTCTTTGTTTTTAATTGACTTGGAAAATCTAAACTTAAAGTAATGCCACTTCAACTGAGAAGGCAAATGTAGAACATTTTGTAAACTAATGAACTCAGATGAATACTGTGTTGATTGCAAAATTTTTCATTGATGCACATGAATATTCATTTTGTTGGATTGCTATATTGTAAAAGAAAAAAAGAGAGAACAAATTGTTTTTAGGAATTGGCTTGGATTATAGCCAAGTTCTAAAAACAAAAGGAGGGTATGTAAGGATATTTGGCGTGTTACAGCACAGAGTACAGCACTACTACACAGGTAGCAAACAGCACAGAGTACAGCACTACTACACAGGTAGCAAACAGCACAGAGTACATCACTACTACACAGGTAGCAAACAGCACATAGTACAGCACTACTGCACAGGTAGCAATTTTTTTTTTGCAGCACCACCACAAGGGTGCGGTGCATTGCTATATGTGTTACCAGATTAACAAGGAAAGACAGGCCATTCAGTCAAAAACGATTTTAACATATAAGATGCAAATCTATTTTTACAGTTAAAAGCACACGTACACATTCAAAAATGCACACTATTTTTCACCTGAAATGCCTATGGTGCGAGAGACACATTTGAAAATAATAACTAACCTTACTGACAACTAACCTGACTAATGAAACATAATCCACTAATAAAAATGTGTCTCCACTGCAGAATTAGGCCTATTCTGAAAGTGAACTTTTAAACGCACATCCATTTTTTTTTTCCTCTCTGCTGCCCTGTCCACATAACTACAGGAAGCAAATGGGCTCAAAAGGACAGGAAATCAGTTGGTTACAAAGTATTACTATAAAAATGAGCCATTGTGTAGAGAAGGAGGAGATGGCGTGATTAATTCTGATTGGAGCAGCGTCATAGCAAGTATCATGCTAGAGGGAGTGATCAGGTTTTTGCTGGGGGGAGTTTGAGGAAGAGAAAGGCAGTCAAGATTTGGCAGAGCTGGGAGGAAGACCTTTTCCTGGTTGGAGCATTCCTATCTGCAAAAGCTGAGAATTCCAGGCAATGACCCCGGTTTGAGAAGGCAGGCATTCCTTTTACTGGGGTTAATCTTCAAGGGAGCCACATTCAGAAAGAGAACAACTAAAGAGATAAGGTAATTACAGAAGTGTGGGAGCTGAGTGTGTGTGAAAATATGCAGTCAGTGTAGGGAAGGAGACTCCTGTGCGTGCCTTAATCAAATGCTAATGATGCAATTTGAGTTCTGTTCTCCGCCACTCTCTTTGCAGTGTGTCATAGACAAAGCTGTTACTGTGCTATTGTATTTATTTCTGTAAAGAATGAGATCGTGTTTAAATGCAACTTTTATAATACAGAAAAATATTTGAAAGCAGACGGGTGGTGTGTCTTCTATTTACCAATACAGTGCTGATGAGGGGAGATTTTTAAACAATGCAATTGTCATTTTAAGACAGATGTGTGCATGACATATTCAGTATGGAGAGTTGAGAGTGATTGTTTGTAGCATAGCTCGTTGGAGGTACATGAGCCAATGGGAAGAGAGACTCTCTGAACATAGTTCCCTACCGGATATAAGGTAGTGGAAATTACCACAAAATTACCACATATAGCTCTCTGTCGTAGATAAGTCAGTGATATCGCCCATGGTGGCACACTAACACTAACACTGAAAATGTGGTATTCCTAAAATGTAGGTCTGAGGTCTCTCTAGTGATTACACGAAAAATCTAAGCAAAGATAAGGGATTCTGGACATTGGGGCCACAAATAAAACAAGGGAATTATGCTCACCAAAATACCACCAACCACGCATACCAACCACGCATACCAAATATGCATGTCTGGGTGCTGAAATAATGCATGTCCACTGTATTATTGTTGTACAGGGCCCAATCTGAATACGAGGAGTGATTATTGCTAAGTTATTTTTCGGCGGTAATAAAATACCGCCAGGCCCCAAATCTCCACAAAATACCCTACATTCCATACCAAATTGTGAAAGAATTCCATTTCAGCAACTTGTACAGAATGCAAACCATGGCAGATTATGTACTATTTGCAATTCAGACAATCGTGCCACCTTACCGATACAATCACATAGTGCCTACATAATACTTATACTTCTACGTTATAATGTAGATGGTACCAAAAACAACTGCAAACTGACTGGATTCACACACGGTCAAGTGTCACTTGGAAAGAAAACCTTTACAACAATAGGTATAATCTACCATGCAGGAACTACAACCAATGCAGGTCACTACACTGCATACATTAAAAAGAAATGTTGATGGTTCGAATGTAATGATAGCACCATTACTCTAAAGCAGAGATTGCCAGCTATTCTTACAAATCCGTATTTAATCTTCTCAAAGCCAAAATTTAATATATAATGTGTACTTCAAGATTGCCAAAGAATTATATAAAAGACTACAAACAGTAAGAATACGCCAATAGGTATCTAACTGCCCAAGAGGATATACCAATGACACAAATAAATGAATATCACAGATTTGAAGAAATAAATGCCCAGTTAGAATACGCTTACAGGTATGTAACTGTTGTTAAAAATCGGCAGGAAGGCAACAAACATAACATTAATCAGAAAGATGAAGGAAACAGGATATAATAACGACACAAATAAATGAATATCACAGATCTGTAGGAACAAATGCACAGTTACAATACGCTTACAGGTATGTAACTGTTGTTAAAAATCGGCAGGAAGGCAACAAACATAACGTTAATCAGAAAGAATAAGGAAACACTCAAAGGAAACAAGGAAGTAGTTAGTACCATAGCAAATGAAGGTTTTTTTTAATCCGACAAGGATTTTTTTTTCCCCAGACCCAAGGATTAGAAAAGCAAACACAGAAACTGAGCACAATGCACAGTACACTGGTTTGTAAACTAAATATGAGGGTAAAAAAAAAGGTAAACTGTCTATTATGCAATGTAGTAAGTTTTCTTAAAATGCAAAGACTAACATCCCTTTTTCTTTTATCACAGAAATTAAAAAAGGGATACTTCCGCCAAGTACGAAAGGCATTTAAAAAATATGTGGATTCTGAGCAAAGTAAGAAGTAAGTATATTGGCAGTCATTTTTTACACATGCAAATCTACACGTCTAATCTATGGTAGTAATATGCTGCAGTGGCTGGAGGCTGCCCTTGCATCTTCAGTGTGTAACCTACGACCTACGCCTTACGACCAATGTACAAAGAGTATAGTTCCTAGCCACAACCATTGCTGCATATCGAAACCATGGTCCTTGTAAATTTGCTATTTATAAATTTACTGTTGGGACCATTGTCTGCAGCCATGCAGCCAAGACATTAGGGCGTGCACACAACTAGCACATTACACCACACCCATATTCACTTATAACTCCACTGCTTATGACTTCAGTCTTGGGTGCATGGCCTTTGGGCATGCAGTCAAGACTCTGGGTCCTGGCCAGAAACACCACAGCATATCAGAACCATTGTGCCTTCTCATTTAACTATATACAAAGTTGGTTTTGGGAGCAGAGTTATAAGCCGCCCAAAATGCTATGCCCTCCCCACAACCCTCTTAATATGTTGCATAGTATAAGTGTACCAATAGCTGTGATATGTTGCAGTAGTTTGTAGCCACAGGCTACAGACGTGAGTTTGAGGCCATAGAATTATCAATGTATGTGTGTACAGTATATAAAATGCACAGTTGCTTACAACTGCAGTGCTTATTATTGTTCAAATACTCTGCATCCTGGACACTACTACCACACCATATTACATCAATTGCGGCATATAAGTACACTACATACAAATGTGCTTTTTGCGGAATGGCCTTTGGCCATATACCCATGATTGCAGCCCCTCCCCACAGCTGCCTGAGTGATGCAGTACCACACCATATCACACCCATTGTGCCTTGTAAGTACACTACATACAACTGTTCTGTTTTGTGCATGGCTTGCGGCAGTGACCTCATGACTGCAGACCCTCCCCACAGCCACCGGACTGATGTTGAATACTAGGGGTGTTTCCGTAGCTCTGAAATGCTGCACTGTTTTTGGGCAGGGCCTAAAATCTTAGGTGTATGTCCATACATTTCAATATATGGTTGTGAAGTGGCTTATAACTCCAGTGCTTACACGTTTCCTTTTGGATGCATGCTTGGTTATATGGCATACAGCCTGCAACCATGCACCCAAAAGTACACATCTTGGCCAAAACTACCGCACTAGATAAAACCCATGCGGGCTCGTAAGTGAAGAGGTTATAGCTTTGTTGTTGGGTGCATGGCCTTTGGCCATGCATCCAATACTGCACACACTCCCCACAACCACGTAATCGATACGCATTGCTATGGGGGTATCCATGGGTGTGACATGCTGCAGTGTTTGTGGCCAGGGCCTGGAGTTTTGGAAGTAAGGCCTTGGGCCTTCGGCCGACGGCCATACATCCAAGACTCTAGGCCCTGGCCAAAACCACCGTAGCACGTGACACCCATGGCGGCGTACTAATGAATACAACACCCATAGGAAAAATTAATGCAATTACGGCATGTTGGCAATATCAATGTTCCCTAACAACAGGCGTGTCCTTACAAACAGTTACAAGTTCGCTGTGTACTGCACGGACTGAAATACTGCCCTTATTGGACCCCTCATTTTCTGTGCGTACAAGGTGGCCATAGAAAATACATCATGAAGAGGTTATAACTTTGTTATTGGGTGCATGGCCTTCAGTCATGCACCCAAGAGTGCAGGGTCTCCCCACAACCACCTCAGTGATGTGTGGTAGTGGGGGTTTTTCTATAGGTGTGGTATCCTTCACTGCTTCTGGCCAGAGGCTTCACTCCTAGCTGTATGTCCTTAGATATTACATGGGATGGGTGTGCAGAGGCTTGCACGTCCAGTAGTTACAACTTGTTCTCGGGTGCATGGCAATCGATATGCAATACTACGGGTGTATCCATGGGTGTGACATGCTTCAGTGGTTGTGGCCAGGGCCTACAGTCTTGGAAGTACGGCATTCGTCTTTCGGCCGACAGCCATGCATCCAAGACTCTAGGTCCTGGCCACAATCACTGTAGCATGTGACACCCATGGCAGTGTACTAATGAATATAATAATAACCATAGGAAAAAGTATTGCAATTATAGCATGTTGTCAATTTCAATATTCGCTAGCACTACGCGAGTCCTTACAACAGTTACAAGTTTCCTGTGCACTGCATGGACTGAAATGCTACCGTTATTACACCCCTCATTTTCTGTGCGTACAAGGTGGCCATAGAAAATACATTGTGAAGACCGACCCCCAGGACAAATGCATTGATCACCCATGTCTTACTGTCTGAACCTGTCCCAACGCTCTGTGACACAGCAAAAGAGTTTATTAAATATAGCATGTGTACGCTGGTTGTTGCTCCGCTATCGGCGGATCCAAGATGCCGGGCGCAGCCAAACAATCTGACGCAGAACACATCTCACAGCAGCCAATCGGCAGAGACGTTGCGTGTCCGCAGTCATGACTCGAGCCCATTAGCCAATTGTTATCTTGTACGCGGAGCGAACAAGGAAGTGTGCCCGCGGATCGGACATAGATATCACATTAGACATACTTTTTGGTTGTTTTAAAGAAATAAACTGGACGGATTGTCACCAAATTTACAAAAGCTTGCTTTCTGGACCAAGCCCCTATACCTGCCGTGAAAATCCATCCAGTGGTTTGACCTGTAGCCGTGCACAATGTTTTTCCACCATTCAGTCTTTGGGAAAACAAGACATTTTGGAACCCCCCCCTATAACTTTTCCCCCCCTGGACCAAACATCACCAAACTTTGCAAAAGAATTCAGAGTGGGCAATATACTTTTTCTGTTGAGGATTCGTCCAGGGGGAGCAGAGTTATAAGCCGCCCAAAAAGTGCTCTTCCTACGGAAACAGCAACTTAACCATAATTACACGGCCACTGTAATACACAAAATGTATTAAGAGCCACTTTGAAACATATTCTTTTGAAAGTAATACTACATTTCTGCGGTTGGCGAAGCTAAGTTTGCTTTGATATAAGGAACCCAGGTCCAAGTAACATGTGAAATGTGTTACTTTATGTAAAAAAAAAGACAATATTTGTTTCCATCTAAAATCAGATCTGTGACTCGTATCACAATTTTCTGTCACTGAAAAAGTATTTCTTGCAGTAAAATATTGGACCCACTCTATAGCTGGCAGGACAGCACCAACATGAAATGGGAAGCAGAGGTAATTCCATCGTCCAGTTTAAGGTACTAATATGGAAAGTGACCAGTGGTAGAAAGGTGACAAAAACTTAGGGAACTGTGACTCTGGTGGGGGATGGTTATGTGCGAGGGAGCAAGCTGCAACAAATGTTTCAAGGGGTTGTGGAAGGGCCAGGTTGCCAATCAAGTGGGTGGAATGGCCCAAATGATGCCTGCTGAATTGTTTTTAATTAATTTGTCAAAGTTGGTCAGTCATTTAGAACATTTGTATATGTGCTTGTGAAATCAATCACCTCTACTTGTTCATCTTACCACTGCTGTATACCCTACTTAGCACCTACCTATACATCAGCTGCTTCAACAGGGGCCTACCTTTTATCACAAAGCCTTGATTCTAAGACTTATAGGGCCTAATTACACGGTAGGTGGTAAGGGTTTGTCGGTACTGGTAAGGGCACCGGTACCGGTAAACCCTTACCACCTTACTACGAGGTCCCTTTGTGGGACCCGACCTTAACGGCTGGTGTAGAACAGCCATTAAAGTTGGGACCCGCAAAGGGACCTTGGTGCTAATTACAGTACCGCAATTGCGGCACCGTAATTAGCCCCTTCCCCAGTCCCATTGAGCCCTATGGGGCAAAAATGGGAATGGGGAAGGGCCATGGAGAAACGGGGAATTACCGCCCCGCCAACCTTGGAATAGGGTGGTAATTCCCCTTTTCTCCATGGTGGTACCGGTATGGTACCGGCGGCAACCATGGTGCTAATAGCACCATGGTTTACCGCATTACGGGTAATGAGGCCCATAGTCTTTTATATTCTCTTGTCTGCCAGAGTCATCGGGTTGAATAGTCTGTGACACTGAAGTCTCCCAGAGGAGTGCATTACAGAAGACTAAGTGACCAGTACTCCAACTATAACCTCATACTTGTACAGTGGCATGAAGGATTAAAACCAATATAGCCACTTGGTGTTATAATTAAATACCAACGAAATGTCCTACACCTTATAAACTGTATCATCTAAGCAGTTAACCTGAGGCAATGACTTGTGAAGTGTTCGCAAAATCAGGGGGAGATGAGGTGTTGAGAGTGTGAGAAACCAAAGCGTGCATAACTTGCTAGTCCTCAGGGATCTCTCTCTCAGGTGGAGAGTGCACAGACATCGCCTTTGGATTCAGACCCAGCAGCTGGACTAGTGTGGGAGGGTCACCTGGGTAGAGGATCTTTGGGGAGTCGGGGTGAGGCAACCGATGGTGAAATGCAGTACCCCCCCCTTTCGCATGCCCATAGCCCATCCTATTTTTTAGGTTCTCCAACATCCCAACCCCCCTTTCTACATAAACACTGGGCCGAGGAAGAGGGCAACTCATTGGACATGTCCCATTATTCAGGTCAGGCAAAGTCAGGCACTTGACCTTAATCACATACATCTGATACCGATTAGCTCCCCTCACACGTATAAAAGGTGGAGCATAGAGACACACTCTAAGCAAGGTGAGACACGAGAAGGAGCAAATCTTCTGGGGGGAAGGTGAACTCACTGAAGCAGGACGACTGATATAGGGACCAGAGCGAGGGGTAGGAAAACCCGAAAGTTCCCTGCAGGAGGTTTTTGCCTCTGGGAAACTGTGAAGGAGATGCAGAGAAATCCACATCCCAGACAAGAAGATGCCTTCATTGTGTTTTAAGGACACCAGCGACCCTCCTGGGTGAATGACAGAGTTGGGGAGGCGAGGCCAAGAATGTGGTATGAACCTTGACTTGTGAATCAAAGTTCCAAAACCTAGAAAGGAATGCACATAACCAATGAGTTAGCAAAAGAAATGAAAGGCTGGTTTGTGTCAAGAAAATATTGAAGCTGCAACAGTGTATCACACAATTGAAGGTTGTGAAGGTGCTGATGAGACGCAAAAGAAAGCACACCAGTAATGAACTTGTAAGTTACAGATAACTGTGAAGCCAGTGATACAGAGAAGCAGAGAAGTCTGGTGGAAGGAAATAGCCCACTCGAAAATCTCTGCAAAATGTTTGATGGGTACAGGCCTATTTGTACGGTATATGTTTCCCTCGTTATTGTTAAAGAATGTGAAAAAGGTAAAGTAATCACCAATTCTAGCACTTTATAAAATGATGTTCCATAGACTCTTCAACGGCGGAAACCTAGTTGTTCAAGATATTGGGGGTCATTACAACCCGGGCGCAAAGGGATACCTGGCACCGGTAATAACACCGGTGCCGGTAATGCCTTTGTGCCCTATTCCGGGGTCCCTTTGCGGGTCCTTCTTTAACGCCTGGTTTTAGCAGGCATTAAGGACGGGACCCGCAAAGGGACTTCAGAGCTAATAACGGTACCGTAATTTATGGTACCGTTATTAGCACCCTCCCCATTCCCATTGAGCCCTATGGGGGCCCAAATGGGAATGGGGATTGACATTTTCAATGGGGACTTACCTGTCCCGCAAAGGTCGGACTAGTCCGCTAAGTCCCCATTGAACCAGGGCGGACATGGTACCAGTAATGGTGCTAGTCATGCCCCTAATAGCACCATGACTAGCACCAACCTTGGAATGAGGCCCACTGTGTTAAATATAAGTGTAAATCTTATCTGGGCAGAGGTTTAATTTAACACATGGTGACCTATACAGTCAGGCTCATAGTGGCCTATAGATGGCCGAGTCAGAATGGGCATAATGCCGTTTACTGCATCCATCTACTTGAGTTTAGATGCGTGCATTAATCGCCACAGGGTTCAAGTACGGGACAGTTTATATATATACAAATTCAAAGTTTACCTGTGAAAAAGCTCAGGCTCCGATGTGCGCGCAGGGTTTCAGAGAGAGAATAGGATGCACCCGGAAGCGCATCAACAGGTAACTATATGACGTTAGGCTGTGGCTACGCGATGTAAACATCTGACGTCATCATGTATAACGCTAAGTTTTCGTCCTGGCGGAAAAGAAAGGGGCATAGATCCGCTTATTGTAAGTAATGGATCCTGACTAAAGTGCCAATAATGTAAATAAGAAGACCAATACCTAAGTGGCAAATTATGATCTTAATATGGTATAATCCCTGAAAAAATATTAAAAATACAATGCCCATATACAAAGTAGAGAGAATGGTGTCATGGGATACTCATGCTCCTCTATAGTGATAATGGAGGACTGCATTAATTATGATTGATGATGCTTCCATTCAGTAATCATAATGTCAAAACCACATTGTTATGCTCTTAAAAGCTTTTCCTGACCTAGTGTGATTACATGAGTGGATCAATCAGGGTTCATCATATCGCAGGGTATATGTTCATATGGGGCACCCATACTCACAGTCGGGCTGAGTATAATTATAACTAGCTTTCAACATTGTGTTATAGTCTGATACCCATATATATAAACATGATACCAAGATGTAACAGGATACTAAGATGAACCTTGTTCCCTTTCAGTGGAAACGTACGCTGACGTCTCTATCCATCAACATACCTACTTGACAGTATTAAACATCATGAGCGCTACCAGGCGATTCCTCAATTGACCCACCATACAGTTGGAATTGAGATCCAATTTAGGAGGTATGCTCCATATTTTGATATAGAATATTTCACATGGATATTTTGTATTAATTTCACAATAATTTGAGATAACTCTAAATACATTCAACTTCGTATTTGTTAATATTCTCAGATAAACAGAATAATTATTTTAGACACTCCTGCCACGGAACCATCAACCCGTCCACAAGCACACATGCATTGGGGCACCTGTGAGAGGTAGGGCATCCCTCCTGAAAAGTGAGAACACTGTAAATTCATGATTCTCTATATGAAAACTGGCATAGCCTTATGTGTGTTGTAATACACAGATACCAGAAATGGAATTATGGAACTTTTGAATTTAACCACTCCTGATGAAGGAAATTGTTTTCCCGAAACATGTTGAGTATTTTAACATGAACTACTTCAGATGACTGTCAAGATCTACCCATGCATTATATCTTCAATATGAAAATAATATAGTAACCTCATTTGCATCATTTGAAGGTTGTTTGCTCCACTTTTTGGTATTGAATTAAACATGTTATTGATGACTATAAGTTCATCGCACTAAATTGATTATATTAAACGACTGTGTGTTGTAGAAACCTTAAGAGATCAATGAAGTCAGTACCTATTGGATTCTCAATAGCAAATATTTATTTACTAACTCTATTAAATTAAATTACCACCACATTGGATTGATTTCCAATCCAACTAAAACTATTTGAACACAATTTATCTATTGTTTGTCACCATAAAATCTCTAGAGTGTGCAGGGGACGTAAGTGTTCCACTGACCGTGGACGCTTTTCTTCTTTTTGTACTTTGTTCATCCCAACCTAGTGCGAGGGTTGTTTTACTCTCCTCTGCACCTCACTAATTGACTTACCTACACCCAAATTATTATACATTTAGGTGTGCACCCTCATACATTGTTTTGTTCTGTGACACAAAAACTTAGACAGCCCTGCCCAAAACTGGTATGAATGCAGTGTGGGCCTGATTGGCTGCTAGCTGCCTGAGTGCCCTTTTGTATGATTGGTTGCCTCAGTGTGACCGAGCAGAAAGAATGAGAGGCCAAACAGTATATCTGGAGACCACCCACTGATGGAAATCGTTCAGAAGCTGAAGCTTACTCTCGAAGCCGGAAGAAGAAGGTTGACTGTGGTTTCCCTTCAGCGCAATCTGAAAGCTGCCGGGCCATCAAGAAACTGATCCAAGAGAGATCCTGGCATGGAGACTGCTTCCCGAGCTATAACGGACCATTGTGCACCAGCTGATCTTTGCCAAAGCTCCTTGGAAGTCAGACCCTTGAAAGGCTGCAGACCGGAGAAGGGGACTGCCACAGAATCCGAAGTGAAGCACCCGTACATCCAAGTCCATCGCTGTTGACCAGGGTTCACATATTTGCTATAACCACTGGAAGCCCTTTGGAGTGTGTGCTCAGACATGGGGACAGCTTCACGTTGTGCTGCTGAACGACCAGAGCTTCTATGCTGCACCTTTACCTGAGACATTTGGTCCAAGGACTCACTTGCTCAGCATCGTCGACTGCTTTGTTCGGCTGGAGAAAGTCAAGGTCATCAATGACCGAGGAGAATCTGCCGATGGGTTTTCTGCCACTCCAAGTCCTCAAGCCACCGAAGATCTGACAACCAGCCTTGGTCCCGTCCTGATCGCCGATGCCAGACGCCAGACGCCATTGACCCAACAACCTTGCTGTGCCAAAGTTCTTCATTGACTCTTTGCAGCAACAAACTACCGTCGTCGAGGTATACCACACGCTTCATCTTCACAGGACATTCACGAGCTTCCATCAACGAGCACCGCAAGGATTGAAGCTGCTTCCCCGACAACAGCGTTCACCTTTTCTTCACTTGGAATCTTGACGACACGCGGTTCCTGCCTTAAAGGGAGTTCACTCAAGAAGGGCCCATCGACGACTCATCGAATAACTCTACAAAACCTGGTACATTGGGGTTGTGGAACCTTTAGAAGGAATCAAGACTATATTAAGCATATCTGGACTGGGCTTGTCAATATGCTTTATGTACAGGTTGCCGAGGTGGAGGCATCCTCACACAGAACGGTCTCATGGTAGTGGGTCAGACTGTTCTGCCATTGCTTGATTTAACTGGCCTTCTTTCTGTGGTCTATCGTTGATTAATCTTATAATCTGATTCATATGTCATTTGAGCTGTTAGCAGTGAATGCATTTTAAGGAATTTATAGTTAAGAGTGGTACCACATATACCTGTATATATTTGTCATTATAGTATTGCCAGAGTACAAAGTGTGCTATTGTATTTGTGTATATAACTTGAACCTTATTTATATAAACACTGTGTTATCACTAACATAGTGTGTGGACATTTGTTTGTGGGTGCCTTGGGACTACCCTGTATTTAAGAACCAGCTGGCATCACCTCCTCCATTATTTTACGAGAAAAAATATCACGGTACGGAAATGGTAAAGCGTGTCTTGACAGTTCCATTCTGAAAATTCTGAGAGCACGAGAGCACGAGTAAGAGTAACTCAACTGATATCTTTGACAAGTGTCTGCCTGGAGGTCACTAAAACCCAGAGCCATAGCATTTATTTCAAAACATGCAACGCAAAGGTGTGACTGGAATACTCACAGAGCAACTTTCCGAGAATAAGAAAGACAATACTTCTAGGCGTACACCAAGGTTAAAATGAGAAACCAAATCATAGAAAAATGTCAGCATGATTTCTTTCAAATTAGAACCATTATATTTAAAGCCAAAAGGAGTATTGAATAATCAACATACGCCGGTCGGGTGTGAGTGCCTAAAGAAGGGCAGAGTCAGTCAAGCTTTAATTTACATTTCAAATGAAGAATGAATTAAATCTTTGTGGAAGGTGCCAGAAATAAAGTTATATTATCCTTGGTGCTGGAAGAAATTCAGATGTTGTGGGGAAGAGGAGGGTGGATCTGGCCAGTGTTTTTCCCTCTCCAAAATCATAGAAGTGCAGAACAAAGCTAACTCTTTCCAGACCGTGTGGACAGTGTGGCATGCTTCCCCTAAAAATACAGGTTTGGAGTGAGACCCAAATATTTGGCGACATGGAGGGCAGTGTAAAAAAATAAATTGTAAATGGGGACAGCAGTGATCACCCAATACCCAGTGCTTGTGTGTACTATGTCACTCGTGGTTGCTTTCTGTGATCTACCCTCGGTAAACCATAGGCACACATAACTTGTCTGTCTACTTCCAAGTGACCTAAGAAAAAATGAGAAATAAAAGTGACTAGGGATCAATGTTCATTGTTTAGTTGTGTGAAGAAGAAACGTGGAACCTTCGGGAGGCAATGTGTGTTATCTACAGGTCCCAGCATTTAATGCAAACATGCGTTGGTAGCTCACCAGGAACTAGAAATGTGGCCTGAAGGTTACACATATATCCTGCAGTAAGTGCATTAACCCATTGGCTGGTCTTTTCAAGTTTCAAACATGGGACTTGCAAGACACACACACACACATACACCTGTTTTTTCTCTTGAGACCAGGAGGCGAAATAGTGTTTTCTGTCGTCCCTTCATCTATTATGCCTTCCTTTGACCCAATATATCCACATTCCACAACGAGTTTGAGGCTATTCAGTTTCAGAATCATTGAGATGTGTGAGCTATCTAGAAGCTTAACGGAGAAGTTACGTCATTGGGTTCATCCTATAGGGTACATGTAGATGCATAGTGCAGTCTTCTGTCATCTTCCGCTGTATGTTTGTGCATCCAGAGGCCTTGATTGTTTTAACACTCTCAGCTCCCAGAGGTGAGAGATGTGATAGGCTCTTGCTGCATCACCCCTTTCCCACCTGTGCCCAGCAAAGCACAATAGCAGAGTACTGTATTCTGCATGAAACGTATTCAATTTGGGACGGCTTTGAACACTCAACCCCCACCACGCCGCCCCAAGCTAGTGGATGACTCTGCACTGCTAAACACAAAAATAGAGTCAAGCAGTGCATTGTTAAGCACATTTTACTAAGGGGAAAAATTGTGAAAAGGTGGATTGTGCCCTAATTATAGAGCAAGTTCACCAATAAAAAGGGCGTTTGGGAGTGAGATATCAACAGGAAAGAAAATATGTTGACAACTGACTCATTCTTACCAAGGACAAGTTATAAGAATGGCTTTTACACATATAGGATCATCTGTTTTAAAGAGAGATCTGATATGAATTTCATGAAATCCTCTATCATTTTATTTATTTTTTATTTTTTATTTTATTAGATACATCTTGATTTTTTAACTCACAAAACTTAATACAATATTTTTAAAATTTAAAATATAACAATGTTAATCAAATATATAAAACAAAACACATTTTATAATATACACTATTACAAGTACAGTCATTGAACTTTTTAAATGAAAACTTGATAGAAACATACAAAATTCAATATAATAATACAGTGGGAATGCCTTCACTTGGCTCTGGCAGTTATAATATATTTGAAATTACTGCCCTTTTCAACAAGCCGAGACTGTATAAAAAATTAAGAATGCCATATCTGACAGATCCTAGAGGTGTGATATAATAACTCCCACACTCTTGCATTAGTTAAATTTCGATATCCCTCAAATAAGTGTTTAAAAAACATAATTCTGTGCGATACTAACATCGGACAACCTGTACATAGATGTTTCAATGTTTCCGGCATAGCCTTACAAAATCAACATTGGAGGTCACTTGCTGTTATAATCCTACGTATGCACAAGATTTCATGTGTTGGCCAAATGTTTAATCGAAAGCGCAGATAGTCATCACGCTGGCATGAGTTGGGAAACATGATTAGGTAACTTTCAGTCAACCAATATCGTTTTAAAGCAACAGGGTTGTCTATGAACTTTCGATATTTGGAACAGGCACTACTTGTTTGGATAAAATCATATTCCCATATTCTCTTTTTAGCTTTATCTGGGTTTTTAATTAACAATGTTGTGGAGATACCCGTATTATCAATGACCCTCTGCGCTTCCCCTCTCCAAACCATCGGAAAATAATCCAACTAGTTTAGGAAGTAGTCTGATATAATACGTAGCAGACCAGATTTGTTGGAGGTCATCAAGCATTTACGATGAAGGGAACACAATTTCCACTTGTATAAGGCATAAAGTGATAACAACCCTAATTCATGTCTTATTATACAAATGGGTTCAGATATTGGGAGATTCAATAACCGCTTCAAATAACACCCCTCCAGTCTCGACCAACAGTCGTATGATTTCCCTATTGACACTTCAGAGCCATAAAGGATTAGAGCGGATCATTTTTGTTTATAATAAATAATAATTTGTATTATTGAAAACTTGCAGAATATAGCTTTGATAATACATTGCTGAGAAAATCCTTTAAGTATTTTTTGTTTTAAATGGTAATCATGGCCACTATTGCCCGGCTGGTTGTTTACATAAGTGCCCGAATATAGATATGATGAGACAGACTTTAAGGTTATTTCTTGAAGTGGACACCTATGTTTGGCAACTTGTTGTTTAAAACTCCCAAATTGTATAACTTTGGCATTACATTAATAGATATACAGTTTTTCTGGGCATATGAATCAAGAGCTCCCAATAGGGCTCACAATACTTTAGAAGTCTTTGAAAATAGGACCATGTCATCAACATAAAGTACACATTTGATTTGCACTCCATTAAGTTTTAGAGGGTCTGCTAAAATTTCTTCAAAACAACATCCTACATCAGAGATAAAGAAATTAAACAAAGCGGATGCTAACAGGAACCCCTGTTTCAAGCCACGGGCGGTATGAATTGGGTACGATAGTAAGCCATCATTACTTGATCTAACCTGAATTTTAGTTCCAGTGTGCAGATCAATCAGCCATTTCAAAATAAACCACGGGCACCCTTTGTCCATTGGTTTTTGCGAGGGACTTCATCGAATGCCATTCGAAAATCTATGAAAGCAGTATAAAGTGCCTGATGATGCTGCTGCGTTTGCTGTATGACGCTGTTCAACGTGATTATATTTATGGCTGTGCCAAGAACCGACATAAAGCCCGTTTGGAATGGATCACGGAGAGCTTTTGAGTCCAACCATAGATTGAATTGGCCCAAAATTAAACAAGCAAATATTTGGCCTGGAAGAAACTGCACTGGCTTCCCATCAAGCACAGGGTTTCCTTTAAGATCCTCACTCTTACTTTCAAATGCTTGAATAACTCTGCACCCATCGACTTGACACAGTGTATCCAGCGCTACATCCCTGGTTGTTCACTGAGGTCTAGTAAGCAGGTTAGGCTCAGTCAGCCTCGCTTTCTTTCAGTCAAATTTGGAAAAACCAACTTCAACTTCACTGCGCAAGCTCTATGGAACACACTCCCTCTTCCCCTTAAGAGCTCCACCTCTCTGGCTATCTTTAAAAAGAACCTCAAGACTCATCTCTTTAACATACCCTAGTCCACTGACTTCTTCCTGTCTCTAATTTTCTCTCTTTTCTACTGATTGTCCTCGTCTTGTATTGTGTTGTGTGTGCCGTGAGACCTGCGGGTGTTTTGGTGCGTTACCAAGAATTAAAATAAATAAAAGAAATTTTACCTGGACAGTCTAGTAAGGCAATGGGCCGATAAGACTTAGGATCGTCCCTGATGCCTTTTTTAAACATAGGAAGTATTATAGACAGCTTCCAAGATTTGGGGATTTTCCCCACTGCAAATATATGCCCAAAGATTTGGTACAAAATATCTGCCCATTCTTGCAGATGATCTTTTAGCATGCCATTATGCAACCCGTCTGGGCCCACTGCCCGCGAGTGACTAAAAATGTTAATACAATAAAGAATATCCTCAATTTCCAATGGGAATGAGTAAACAGCATTTTGCACAATTGCATTCCAATTGAAATCATCAAAAGGAGAGTGAAACAAGTCTTGAAAATAAGTTTACAAAGCCTCATTAACTACGGCACTAATTTGGACTGCTTCTTGGGTCTTTGAGGTGGCCTCATTCAAACATGCCCAAATGCTGCTCGTAGGTTTACCAATGAGTTGCCTTAACATTTGCTCACCATCCTTCTAATGTTGGAGGACTCTCCGCCCTTTAAGCCATACCTTATATACCAATTTCATTTGTTTTTTTACTGTGGCTCTTACTATGGACGGAAGGAATTTCAGGCTACGAATGTCCCGCCTTAGATGGGCTTTTTTTGTTGTTGTAATTCTAAATCAAAGGCATGACAATGTCCATTTTTGATGCTTGAATCTGCAGGATAGATTGTTACGTGCAAATGATGCAGGTTTTTAAACAATCTGAACCATTAGTATAAGGGTAATGAAAACGTATCATTAAATTGAGCTCTATATTGCTTCAAGTTATGTAGCGCAAATGGTTACCACCATTATTTACATTTATATTTGCAAGATGTTGATTTTTTTGTACTATCCGTGTACCCATTGGGAGCTTACAACACATATGGAGCATTTTATGGTCACTTAAACTTGATGGAATAACCTTTGAGGACAAAAACTGCCTCAGGAAATCACTGTTCATATAAATATAATCCACGGTTGCTTAATGCTGTTCCCTACACCATGTGGGCTGGGATGGCACGTCGCCTGCCACTGCACCATTCACCATCACATAGCCCCTTTCCTTCATAATAGAGGTCCAGATTGCTTCGTCACCTGCAAATTCCATATCTCCATCGGGATACAGATGTAAATTTAAATCACCCACTATAAGGGTATCGGATATCCCTAGTACTAAAAGTAGGGTATCTATAATTGAAATTAGGTATTTAAAAAATAGATATGCTTCTAACGTCTGTTTACTCCAATAGATGTTAATAATGGCAATAATCAATTTGCTTCTAGTCAGCTTCACTACTTGAAAACAGGGGGAAGGGGAAGGACATTTTATGCTTGCAAAGCCAGATGCCTTGCTGATGGCTAATAACAACCTGGCCATTGGGCGCCCAGCAGATATCTTGGTGACCAATGTTGTGATGATAGTGTGGGAGGCCCATACAGATACACCCATAAGCTAGGTTTCCGGGAGCGTGATGATATCATGGCCCCCCAAGTCATTATCCCCAGAATTAATGACATTTGTATGGCCTCTTGTGTTCCAAGAGATCAAACAAATGATTTCCTCACGTACAAAATATGACGATCTGTCACCATATGTCTGTATTGGGGGACATGGTTTGAATGAATCTGTGTCCTCCCCAGTGACTCCCTATGGCTAGACTTATAGATGTTTATTTGCGGTCTCTCCACTTGCTGCGTATGTTGTTTTGTCTCTTGAACCAGTATACAATCTAATTCAAATGAAGCCATTCTAGGCAGCCATAGAATATTAGCTAACAAGCCCGACCGCATGCGTATCCTGGCTTCTGATAAGTCATCTCGACTAATAAATTCCACTAAATCCATATCCGTTGTGGCTAACTCCATTAACATAGGAATTTCGGCACATATGTTCAATATACTCGCTCTATTAAGAACATATTTTACAAAGGGCGAGTCTCGGCATCTGAGAATTAAACAATGATTGCTTTTCAATTTATCAACATTTTCACTTTTTGTGTGGTTCTGTGAATGGTGCCTGTGTTTGAAAAGTCGGATTGTAAGAAATCGAACTGGCACCTTGATAAGGTCGATCACACTGAGCCGATAGTGTAGGACCCTTTAATAATGAACTCACATCCGGAAAAGTTGGGCATTGAATATTAGCATCGGATTGACTCCTGCCTTGATTTTGTGCTAGGTATGAGTCAATTGACATATTTACGATGTCCCTTAATTCCTGCGAGGAGGGCGCCACCCAATTGGGTATCACCATAGGCGCCAACGAGGTTGGAATGACATGTTGCAGAATCTGGATCGACAATGAACTACTTGTACTAGGGTTATTTTGCCGACTTTGCTCCTGGATTGCCAGATTATCTGGAGACACATGCATATGCGTCATTTGTGAGTTCAATGGGATGACAGAGGTCTCCATCGCAGTGACTGGCCGTAATGGTGGAACTGTGGTGCCAACTGCCACCCTATCAGATGCTACTAAAGGGGGATCTACCTTCTGTATCCCCGATGATTATTGTGTTATATATGATTCTATAGAAGCTCTTATCTCAACTCTAAGTTCAGAGATGTTTGAATGAATCGAGCGCACTGCAGCCGATTTAACAGCCACAGGTAATGGCATTATATCAATAGCATCACTGGTGATTTGGGAAGAAGGCTCGGAAGACATCATCTCCTGACGTTGAATATCATTCGTTGTCACACCAGAAGGGGCAATCTTCTCAGTTAGAGCCACCAAGTCATCCAAAGGTTTGTATGCCATGGGGATCTGAATGTTAGTCTTCGTGACAGTATTAATGGACCTTTCAGCTGATACTTCATGAAGTTTCCCCATTCTGGTGAGAACCTTAATAAATCTTCTTGCCTTACCCTTGGGCTGTAGGCTCCTGACTTTTTTTCCCAACATCGCGGATTTCCTTAAATTATCACTGGATATAGGTGAAGTAACAGTTTTTGAAGCTGGCTTGTTAATGACCGTTCCAAAGAGCTCAAATACATTAGGCATTGCAGACGCCACCAGCTCAACGGTTGGCAGTGAATCAGCAGGATTAGGTACTTGATATACACCACTCAGCGGCTGCTGGACCTCAGACATACATGGGACAGCCCCAATACCCAAATCATGAGACACTTGGGATACTTGGGTAGCGACCGACTCGTATGTAAATATAATGGATTCATTATGTCGATGTGGGCTTTCATCTACATGTACAATTGCCAAATCATTAGGTAAATGATGTGGATTTTCACAATATTCTGACACAGTTGGTGAAATGATTTTATTACAGTCAATGTATACCTCAGATACACCCACACTCTTAATAAGCTGTTCCAGTAACATTGTTTGTTCACTCATTTTTCCATCAAGAACCTCATATAATTTGGCCACTGCCAAAAGGGCAGTATTTATGGCACTCAGGGTGTTGTTGAGTGCAGGAGCATCAAAAAGGAGAAGTGCTTGGATTGATTTCTGTGCATAAAAAATTCTGAGTCCCACACTGCCTCCTGAAACCTGGAGTGCCTTGGAGTGGTTGCTATGAATGAGGGCGATTCATCCACAAAGTGGATGTGGGTCTTTTCCAGCCCCACAGGCGATTGGGGTTTATTTGGGCGCATCTCAGGGTGAGGTGCATTGTTGAGCGGCAAATTCTCAACCTGGGCAGATCATGTACTTTGAGTATAATCTTCATGCAACTGAATTAAATTCCCAGAGTTTGAGCAGATGTGTAGGATATCATAAGAGGGGGGCTGGATTTGTTGGATGTATCCATAAAATCGAGGACATCTTCATCCACCTCCCCTGCTATAGTTAACAGTTTGTGAGCCTTGCAAAGCCTCTGCTGGGCTGCTACTGAACACCGGACTGGTCCCACGACATTACATGGACTTATGTGTGTACTTATATGTAAAACACCATTAGATTGCAAATCCCCCGCAAAACATGCAGTTTCAAGTGTTGTGGCCATCACTTCTGCCACCAGAGCAATGGCTACTGAAGTACTTTGAGACACCAGCTGCGAATCGCCATTGTTTAATCTAGGGACGGGCTGCAACATGGTCACGAGCACCATTACACAGGCCCGGGAAATTGAGCGCTGATTCAGTATCACCGATTCGCTTGGCTGAAGACATTCATTGCCATCTAACCTCAAGCTTAGTTGTACTTTTTTCTTTGCAGAGAGCTCATTGCAATAAAAAGTATGAATGTCTGATGTAACAGTCAACGAGCGGGAGAGCCTGTTGCCTGATTGAACAAAGTGGCTGATGTCATTTTAGTCGATGCGATGGACCTGAAGCTTTAACTGCTGCCACTTTCAGCTGATCTATAGATGGCGTCCCCACCGGAATTACCAGCGGTACGCCAGATTTCAAGGTAAATCTTTTAGCCGCCATAATGGAATACACACCAAATAGCTTGCCTGGAGGGCAGTATATTTAAAAAAATACAAGACCAGACCGGACAAGGTGTCGGCGCTGCCTCCGCCTCGTGCTCTCCCGCTAGACAGCGAGACAGCACTGACACTTCAGCACTACCCTTCCACCAATGCGTGCGTGTCAATGCGCCAGCTTGCCAGTAATATGGAATGCTGGGAAGGGAGGCGGGTCACCAGCCTCTGCAACAAACAGAAAATAAGGTCACTCTCTGCACAATAGAAACAGAACTGAAACAAGCAAATGGGCAACGCCCCTCAAAAATCCTTTGATTCTGCAGACTCTGCAGGAATGCCCGTACCGCTCTAAAGTGGCCAATGGATGCGTGGATGGTGAATGGTAGCAAAGTTCCCAAAGTTCCAATCACGTAGCTCGGAGGTTCGCTGCAATAGAGCGTAGCAAGGCAGCCAAGTGCAGCGAGGGACAGCGAGACAGCACTGACACTTCACCACTACCCTACCACCAATAATTTGTTTTTATTGTTCCATGGCTGTTTTAGTTCTCCACTGCTCCAAAATATTATAATTTCTAGCAACATTATTTTTTTCATAGGACTGTGGAACAGAAAAGCACATAAATGTGCCCATCTGAAACATTAAGAAACAGTAGAGCCAACGTGCACCCTAGATGTATTGTCCTGATAAATGATAGATACCAGGAGGGGTCTATATTCAGATAGATATACTATAGTCCTGGGTATATTGTATGCAGATAGATAGCTGAAACAGTGCACATCTATGATGCACACCCTCTGACCAACTTCCCCATGTAATGCATAAAACAATCAGAATTGACCCTTATGTGTGTTAAAAATGTACATTAGTGTTTTGACCGACTATTGAATGCAATCTATTTTCACCATCAAAATGAAGTTAGCAATGAATATTTTTATTTTGTTTAAATCCATCAAGGGCAATTTCTGGAATGCCACTGGTGGTATTCCACAAATGCCTCTACCATTACCAGTTGGCTAGTGACTTTTGTGTACCTGGGTGCATTTTTGAAAATGCCTCCAGGGCCGGTGTGATGTTTCAGAGGTGCCCTCCACACTGCACAGCCCCTCGGGGTTCTAAAATAAATATACTAGTAACAGAGGAGCGGAAAGATGCAGTTGTGGGGAGGCAGCCTGATCTGGATCCGACAGGAACACTGTTCTCTCCTGGATCGCCCTCTTTATCCCAACACGAAGATCTCTGCATATCACACTGCAGAGAGGGGGTGAGATGCCTAACTGTGCCTTGGGCTGACAGCCTGATTGAAATGAACACTGCACTCAGCCTGGAACTTCATACTCAACTTATTGGACCCCCTGTGACCTGCCTTGTGGCCTCTATATGGGTCTTGGCATGTGCTATACTAGCCCATAACGGGCAATCTGGATTTTGGCCCCTCCAGCCCAGAAAACGTAGAAAAAAAACACAGCTAGTGCTTGTTTTATAAAAAATAAATAGCACTTACCGAGATGCAGCTGCAGCTTTTCTGCCTGTAGTCTCCGGTCTGCATCCTCCGAGTCCCGGCACCAATGAAAGAAAAGCCACCCAGTGGTAGCTTTTGTTTACTATTGCTGGCTAGCTTTTCCTTCATTAGTGCTGCAAAAGCAGGCACAGGCGGGCATCCATTTCACAAAATGGATGCCCCCATGTTCTTCCTTTTTATAATGGTGAGCTTCATTTTCTCAATATTTTACATAGGGACTTAAATAAAAAAAAGTGGCAATCGATTATTTTTTATTATTGCCCATCTTTTTTTGCAATACATTTTTTTGAGCGAACCATTCCTTTAATGAGCCGGTGGCCCCCGGGAAGTCAGGGGGCGGTACATATTTACAAGTCTGGCAGCAACCCCACCGGTAGCACTGGCAGGGTTACCGCCAGACCCGTAATAAGGCCCAATATGTATTAATAACTGTTGCAATGCCCGTGAAGTTCGCCCATGGATCGTTACTTGTTGCAGTTCCCAATTGGTCTCCAGATTTGCCTTTATACATCTGAGATGGCCTGTTTCCTGTTTTCTTTTTTATTTTTGTGGATTTTAGGTGGCACAAAAGTGCCACCTATAAGCCAAAGATATTGCATTGGAGTACAGCTACGGACACATGACATATGAGGAAGGACACAAGCTTGTAGGTGTTGTTTGGTTATTTGCCCACCTATTGACTGCCCATGCCATGCAAATCCCTATGGCCATTCCCGCCCAAAACACATCCTCATGGGATCTCTTTGAGATAACATTTCTAGACTTACCATCAAACGTTGTGCCTGACACTGCCAGTGGATTCTGAAAGTGAAATACTTAATTGCAGCTGTAAACCCGCTACTGGAGTAATATAAGAAATCACCAGGTCGATTTATAAGCAATGTGTCCTTCACTGAAGCCCTCCTAAAACAAGCATTGGCAAAGCCAACATTTTTGGCTTGTGCATACGTTTTAAGCTTTTGCCAGGCACTGCTATTAGATACCCAGTTACTCACATCATTTTGCTGCTGCAACCATCGATGGGCAGTTAATACCTCTATGGAGTTGCCTAGCAAATGACTTTCAAATGCCTGCACATGCAGCTGAAACTGTTGGCATTGCGAATGTGTGTTGTTCCTTACAGCGGAGACACGTGGCAGAATAAAAGGCACACTAACTGAATGATTCTGCCGTCTAATCTCTTCCTAGACACAATTAGAAAGAGTGTAACGTTGGTAGGGAGTTTCAGCCAATCAGATAGGCCAAAATGTCATGAAACCCCAAGTGATTGCAGGTAAATCCAACAGGATAAAGACAGCTGCCCCTGTCTGGGCCAATGCAAGAGGAGCAAAACACATTGCATTGCATTCCAGGGAATAAAGTAGAAACCAATGACGGGTCGGCCAGTCAACCGGAAACATGCCACAAGCCTTTTCATTCACAATAAAAATATAGTAGCCCGCTGAGAAGGGCTGGTTCTGTGTCATTAAAAAGTAGAACTTCCTTTTGAAAAGCATTACATAATCCCTTGAAACGTATACAACCACACTGAGAAGTGTCATTCTGTTCCAATAAAAGGGTAGCGTCTCTGTTGCCAAGTGGGAGACTGAGATTTGAGTCTATGCCCTGCATGTTAAAGACATGTATCTGACACAGGCAATCAAAGTTGAGCTATTATAAATGGGATTGGACCCTAGGATGAATAAATGATTAAGTACAGATCTATGCAGTATGTGCATGAACCTACTGAATTGTATTTTGCAACAGGATGCTCCATCTGGAAAGCCATAAGACGCGGGTTGGAGGGAGAGGGTAAGGGGGGAAGTAGTGCCTTCAACAGGTAATGCTTGGCTGATTTCTGAGTGGCTCTACCCCTGCATATTGGAGTCTCTGATTATTCTGGGCAAATACATAGTTGAAACATGATCCAGGTGCTTATACCGTGTTGTTTTTTTCTTTGCACTCCGATCCGATATTTATAACGGGGAAAGCGGAACTACAAGTCACAGAATGCAAAGAAAAAAAATGGACTGGACAACCACCTACAGCTTGAAATGGATCATGTTGGCCAGAATATGAGCGGCAAGTTTTCGCCAAGCATTACATGAGCTGTGCAGGTCATACATTGTTCTTATCCAGCAGTATTTTACCTATTTAAAATCAGAAGAACATAAAAGTCATAAAAAGCGACATTTAATCACAATAAAATTGCAGTGCAAATAATTCTAGCCTGAAGAGCAGAGAAATACAATTCTTATATAGCCATCGCAAAACAGCCACACACGCCGGCGCTCACTTGCCTGGATGTGTAATTAAGTACATAAGGATTTTTTTCTATTTGTATTTATTTTATTTGTATAGCGCAGACCAGGCCCGGAGGCTACCGGGCGCATATCTTAGAAACAATGGTTACAGTGGTTACATTCAGAGGTTACGTAACAGTACGATATTACAAGTAGCATTTAAATAGAACATAGTAATAGGACACATTGGTAAATTGTACAGCAATACATAGGTTATCAAATTTTCAGAGTGCAGCTTGGACATCGGGTGTGACTAGCCAACATTTGGCTCTGTGTTTGAATAGATTAAGGGAAGGAGGTTTCTGATAGTCAGGGGGACAGAGTTCCACAGTTTGGCTGCCAGGTCTGGGAAGCTGGATCCACTGGCTGTCTGGAGCTTGTATCTCGGTATCAGTAGGCTCTTGTTCAGGGTAGATCTTAGAGAACTAACTGGGGTACATTACGTGAACCGTGAGGAAAGATAGATAGGGGCCAGGTTATTCATGCATTTGTAGGTCAGGGCAAGTGATTTAAGTGAGATCCTTTGGGTGACTGACAACCAATGAAGGTTCTTCCTGGTATCCGAGATGTGTGCAGATCTAGGGATGTTGAGGGCTGCTCTGATGGCGTTGTTTTGTATGATCTGGAGCTTGTCTAGGTTACCCTGATTGGTGCCTTGGTACAATGCATTGCAGTAGTCCAGTTTGAACATGACCAAGGTCCTAGCACGGATAGTACAGTTGTGAGTCGAAAGAAAAGGGCGACATGCTGTGATCAACTTGCAGGTGTAGGCGGCAGCGGCCGCAACTGCATTTGTTTGTCTGTGAAGTGAGAGAGTGGAATCGAGGTAGATTCCAAGCGTTTTGGTATCTTTGGAGACTTTTATTGAATTTCCATCGATGTTAAAGGAGCTAAACATGGGGTTCAGCTTGTTTAGTCTTTGTTGTGTACCTAGAATGAGGAGCTCTGTCTTGTCATCATTGAGACAGAGCTCATGTTGGGCCATCCAGGTTTGGATGACATGGTAAATGTCATTTAAGGCTTTCAAATCGACCGTGTAATCACCAGTGATAGGGATGAGTATCTGGGTGTCATCAGCATAGTTAGTGTAGGTGACACCCAGATAGTCAAGCACATCAAACAAGGGTTTAGTAAACACATTGTAGAGGGTAGGGGATACACACGATCCTTGGGGGACCCCGCAAGGGACTGGCACAGGGTCAGCAGAGGAGGTAGGCGAGAATACCCTCATCTGTCTGTTATCCAGGAAGGATTGAATCCAGTTAGTGGCCAAGTCGGAGAAATGAGCTGCCGTTTTCAGGTGGTGACAGAGGATTTGGTGGTTAACCAGATCAAAGGCAGCAGATAGGTCCAATATTAGTAACAGGGCTAGTTTACCTTTGTCTTTGAGGTCCTCGATTTGGGTTTTAAAATCAAGGAGGGCTGTCTCCGTACCGTGCTTGGGTCTGAAGCCGGATTGTCTCGGATAGTTCTGTATCTGAAGATAAGCTGCTATGTCTAGAATTTTTAGCAGAAATGCGACTGTCGTGATGGGCTTGTAGTTGGTTGGGACCTCTGGGTCTAATGTAGGTTTTTTTAGGAGAGGGATAACCCATGCATCCTTCAGGTTGTTGGGGACCACTCCCGATTGAAAGGAGGAGTTGATAAATGTGGTAATAAAAAGAGCGAGGTCATGAGCCGATTCCTTAATAATCGGAGCTGGACAAGCATCCCCTTGGCAGTTAGAGGGTTTTAAATTACAGATGATTTTTTCAACCTTCAAAACGGTGAGCGGTGTGAAGGTGAACGGCACCGGGGAGTCTGGGGTGGTTATTTTAGGTAGCCTGGTATTGCTAAATATGGGGGTGTGAAGGGAGTTTTGTTTGGCGTTGATTTTGGATTGCAAGGTGGATATTTTGTTAAGAAGGGCATTTTGTATATTATTGCACCAGGTGCTGTCTTTGGTGCACGTGTCCGGGGCAGGTGAGGGGGATTCTAACTCTTTGAGAATTTTAAATGATTCTCTAGTGTTCGATTCTGCTTGGGATATGCATAAATTATATGTCTCCTTTTTGGCTTGAAGTATGGCCTCCTTATAATTAAGCGAGGTGATCAGGAGGGAGGCTTTATTAGATGAGCTAGGGTGACTTTTCCAAAGGGCTTCGCCCTTGCGCTTTTCTTTACGCAGAGCGTTAAGCTGCGGGGTGAACCAAGAGTTCAGGTGGGACTGTTGTTTGGCTTTGCAGATCTTTAGTGGAGCTATGCTCTCAATGGCATTGGTCATTAGGCTGTTAAAGGCGTCTACTAAGACAGTGGGGTCCTTGTCCTTGTGCTGTGAAGCAAGAGTGTTCAGGCAGGGGAGGATGAGAGGAAGCAGTTTCTCCATGGTGATATCTTTTTTATTTCTGGTGGGTATAGCGGGTGCTATGGTAGGTGTGGGCTGGGGGTGGGTGGCTGGCAAGAGGAAGGTAATAACATGATGGTCAGACCAGGCGCAGACATTGTTGGAGATGAAATCGGTGTTACAATTGAGGTCGGCTAACCAGTCGAGCGTTCTACCCTTGTTGTGTGTAGGATCACAAATACGCTGCTGGAAGCCTAGGTTGGATAGGGTGGTGTCTACTTCAGCGGCCATGTGGTCCTTGGGATCTGAGAGGCCTCGGTTGAGGTCGCCTAGTAGCAGTATCTGGGAATTAGGCTTAGTGTTAGCCGATAGATGGGAAATGTAGTTCACACTATCAAGCAAATGTTAAGAGTTCTTCAACACAACAATTTAGACAAATCCTTCTGGTCTCAAAAAAAACAGGGCAAACTCTAGCTAAAAGGAATGATCCCAAAGTGTGTTATCTATTTAAAATCAAAAATACAAAAAAGTCATACAAATAGGCTAAAAATAGACCCATACTGATTCACATTATATTATATTCATCTTTTAGGAAAATCACCCGAGAACAGGCATCAATTCCCAGTCCTGATGAAGATCCACCTAATAAGCGGCACCCAGCAAAGACGCTAGGCCGAAACGCAGTTGTGTCGACATTTTTAAACTACACAGTACCGGTTATAAAGAGTGGGTACTCAATATTTCTGGTATCAAAACATGTATAAATTCCTTCCTAAATTTCCTTTTACCAGGCTAGGTGATTTGTCTATCTAAAACTCTTTTATGTACCAGGTGCTAGGTTTATCATTAAGGACAGTGTATGTTAAATGTTGGGAATGTGTTAGCTCTGACTGAATTGTCAAAATCATGTATTATATTGTCTGTGTGAAATCTTCATTAAACCACTATTGAGGGTCATTGTGGTTACACACCAATTTCAGACACATGTCATTCTGGGATTGGTCAGGGAGCAGGAGTATGACCTGGCATCACACGCCATCTTTTCACATGCAGTAACTTTGCATTTGAATATCTTATCTGGCCTTACCTTTCTGGCCACGGGTTCATTACAGCGACCCACAGCCATTATAGGGGGGCATATTGCAACCTACACAATCCTGGTGCCACACAATCTGCAGCTGAGGCAAAGTGTGGCCATGGAGGTCCATGATGTCTCACATTTCCCCCAGGTCCTCAAAGCCATTGACTGCACACAGGTCAAGCTGCAACTCTGTATAAAGAGAGAGCACATATATTGGAATAGGACAACTTGGCATTGTATTAATGTAGAGTTCAATTGGCATTCACATTATGTATGTGGGCATTTGCTACAGAAATAGCCACGTGATGCATGTGTTTGCTGATTTCCTCAGATGCACGCATGACAGCTTCATCCTACCTCATTCCCATATCCATCAGGCTCTGTCATCAGGAACCGTTGGCAACATAAGGCTTCTTGGTGAGTATCACCCATCACACACATTCAACTGCACAAACAAACAATCGCATACAAAAATACACCACTGGACCTCAACGAAACAATATACATCATTTACCAATTTGCAGGGAACAGTTCATCCTCGCTCTCATCATTCCTCCTGGCACCCATCCGGAATCCTGCTAACCCAGGTGAGGATCACTGCAAGGCAGCACACATTGCCACTAGGTGTAATTTGGAATTCACATGCAGAGTGTTCAAGTCACCCCTTCGCTCTAATGACCACTTGAGTGTTATATTGCTAAATACATCACCATTGGTATGTAAAATCATACTGGAATGTGCCAAAAATAACATTGAGATCTGCCATGAAATAACTGTGGATGTGCACAAGTGGCTATCCGCAGACCCCATCCATACCAACAGCGGGGCAAAGGGTCTGGCTACAACCATTTGGTGCCAAACATGTTTGCATAATTCATATCCTGTGTATTGGACACACTGCAAACGCACATCTCTGATTGGCTTCAAGGATTAAAGTGGTCAAGTCCTCCCTGTCCAAACATATCACCCTACGAATGGTTGTCTCAGAGGGACATTGAGGTTCTTCCTCAGATAGCATGCCAAATTGTGTAAAAACATTGTTTCTGCTCCTTCCTCTCTTGTGTTACTTCAATAACAATCAATGGACGAGGTGGCCTCACTGATGCATGAGACCCCTGTGGCCAGCACCTCACACCCTGTAAATATGCTAATCCCTAACAACCCTTCCTGTCCTTGGGCAGAACAGCCCATAACGTCTGGATATGGAAAGTACAGCTTTTCTTGTCCTGGCTCCATCCTTTAACTGTGGTTCAAAACCTCATAGTTACATCTGGCAGATATCCTTACTTAGCAAGGAGCATGAGAGAATGTAAACTCAGGAGTTCAGTTTCTTTGTACTGGATATCATGTCCCTCTACCCCTACTAAAACCCATATGCTGTCACTGCTAGTATGTTCTTCGTCTCTTTCCTGCTGCTGTTGCACTCCCTTAGGTCAAGATGCTGCACTTTTTGAGTATGCCACACTCCAACTTCTATCTTCACTGCTCCTCATTTTATTGTTAAGAACACCTTGCAGAGTTACATCATCATTTTTATACCAACGTCTTGGTGCCTACCCTAAACTTAGTGAATTCTGACTGTTGGGGGCAGATGGAATGTTATTTTGGCATGGGTAACAAGAGACGTGGTCATTCCAGGAGATAGCACGGTAGACCCTAAGGAGGAATGAGTAGTGACTCTTTTCTCCTTTTTCCACATTAAAGTTTCCATCAACGTCCTCCTTATGTACACCCGTAATAACCCCTGTCATGGGTGTCAAACAACACTGCATTGTGTTGGTGATTGTGACAATTGACTTTACATGAGTCACACCAGCTCGGTTATCCACATCCATGGCTAATGCAGCAGACATGGAATGAGATCATTCAGTCACTTCCCAGTTTTGGCTGTTTGGATAGTCCTCCACAACATCTTCCTGTCAAGGGGCAATGTTTGTGTAAGTACAATGACTGCAAGCTGCTCTACCTTTAAAAGTTAAGTGGTTTTGTTGACAACTTCTATCACTATACTCCTGCAATCTAACACACCCTATATGATTGCACTTTCAGAGCCTTGTGCACTAAAGTCATTGTGCTCTACAATAGTAGCCTCACTAGAGAAGGAGTGAGCGTCCTCAGCCACCTCAGGTAACTGTACTGATGTTTAGTTGAATATGCATATGATGCATTTGCATCATAAGCAAAGAGATCAATAAAGGCATATTCTGCCTGAGAACATGACACTTTTTATGGAGCAAGTCCACAGCAAACACACATGGTGGTTTACAGAGTATTCAAATATCATGGGATTTATCAAAATGTAGCGGGTGCCTTGGGACCACATGAACATGAGACATCAACTGCACAACTGACTGTTTATGTTCTGTAACATGAGCATTGTCCATGGTAGCCATCCTCCCTGCATCCATACACCTAGACCTTCCACCTGCAGCGGTTGTCCCTTAGCTGGCAATCATCCACACTTCCCTTAGTCATTACACCTGCACCTTACCACTGAAGCCACAGAAGTACTTGCAATAATCAATCAACCAAGAGTGGACACCAACTGACTCATCAGGTACCACCTCAATTTGTCATTGTGTGTTTCCACCTTGAGGGTCCATTAGCCACACATGTGCTCCTACAGATGTGGCAGCTGCAGGCCAACTACATCTTTCAGTGTAAGCAATCATGCCTCGGAAATAATTGCTGCACAGGCAGTGCTATCATGAGTACTGTTGTTTGGGCAGTTTATGATGTAATTGTGTTTCACATGATGTTGATGTATGTTGAGGTGCCTTATACCAGCCAGTCTTTCTTTCTGATGTTCTTGAGGTTTGTATGGAGAACTCGTGCATGATCAGGCATCTCACAGACATTGGGTGATGCATAGCAGGCAGCTCTTTTCTCCACACCCATTTTCATAATTACAGAACTTAGGTGATCCTCCTTTCAATGAAATGCTTGTCTTTGATTATTTTTTACCACTCCCCCGAGAGTCTTGGGTATATTGCACTTGACCAATTTCATGATCCTCCGGTTTTGCTTCCTGTACCACCAGATAGTGAATACTGGAGAGGCCAGCTGGGCTGCTCACCTATTTTCCCAGAGAGTTGACCGCTCTTCTGGGCTTTTGGTGTCTAAGTATCAGATCTGTGATTTCCACCTTAGTTCCTTCAGGGCTTGTACTTCAGCGGAGGTGGCCGACTCATGCTTGGTGAGTATGGGGTATCCCTAGAGTTTCAGATGGGCGGAGCAGCAGGAGTTGTTAAGCAAAAGGATTGGGATAAGCCCTCCTGATCAAAGCACTTGACATCTTATTTAATTTCTAGCTGTGTGACATGGAACTTGAATGTGGTATGGAGTGCTTCCCTAGCAATCCATGTGAATTAAGTAAATAAAATATAGTCAAGTCTCTAAAGCACTGCGTTCCTGATATTGTGGTGGTGATACAGTTCCTAAGTGGGATATTGCATGTAATCAAATATCCAGAATTCAATCATTAATGAAACCACATTTATTGTTAAATCAAGGTGAGCTTCATGAGCTTTGAAAACGATTAAACTAAATGAGCCAACATGGGTTTCGAGATTTGGTTCTCTTCCTCAGAACTCTAAGTGTCATCAGAATATAATGGTTCATAAACAATCATAACATAACGTTCTATTATGTGATGTCTATATTGTGATCAATTTATACACACTTCTTATATTGACATCAGCCAATCATATTATGGGAGATGCCTGTTAACAACATCAACAACAATTGTCATCTTATGCTTGCTCTTATGCTTGCTGTATGTTTATTTGTTCTCATGTAAAGCACTTTGGAGTAAAGAGCTATATAGATTCAATAAAATACAAATACAAATACAATGCGCATTCCTCATATCAAAACCTGCTTTTTTTTTTAACTGGTTAGGATGAATTGCTGCAGTTGCGCATGTGGTGGAACCTTGGCATAAATGAAGGTCTGGAAATTAGTCCTTGCAATATCAATGATATCTTGTGTGACTGTGATAATGGTCTTGTGTGTTGTGTCCAAAGCATATATTTGAATACTGAGGTGTATAACCTATTTCCATATCGTAAATTGAGCAATCTCTGCTCGCCCGTCTGATTACGAGGAGCCGGTAAATTCCAACATGTTAGAACCTGGACATGCTTTTTCCAAATTATTGGCCAAGTGTTATTCATGAGTCTCACCACATCTTCCTCAAACCCTACCATTCCTTCCACCCTACATTGAACCATTCCTTTCTCCTGTCATCATGAAAAATGAACCCCTGAAGACACATTATTCATCTTGTGTGTGGCACCATGGTACACTATGCCTTGTGGCATTTGTGCAAGCTAGACTCCTGTGGGATGTAAACAGATGTTCCCCCTTCTCGCCCCCTTATACTGTACTCCAATATTATGTGTTTCGTGGCCCCTGCATTCACCATCATTGCAATTTTCATATAATTATCAGCATACATTTCCACCCCCTCATCTATCTAGTGGACAGCAACTGTATGCCCCCAGAACAAATCCCTTGTTTTACACAACAACAAATGCATCAAACAGTTGCCCAACTGAACCGGTAGCTTTTGAGTGAGAAAGAGCTTGGGTGCCACTGTAACATGTGGAATGATCAAGCACACACAACGTGTGTTGTTGGTCGTCGCTTGTCCCACCGCTCTCATATGCTTGTACAATACTTTGCCAGGTCCACCCTGGATGCCATCTTCAATCATTTCAGAATTAAACACTTCTCTTTTATGTCACACTTCTTCCTTATTACTGATACCAGAGACAAACTTAAAGCATTGCACATGCAACCCCTTCTGTTTTCATTCGGACCACTCACTGGTCTTCTATAAAGGCAAAATGAAGATTAATACTTCCAATTACTCAATCCCCCTTTTTTCTCCTGCAAGGGGAGCGCCAGCCTTGTCCCGCCAGACGTCTGTTAGATGTATACATGGACACTTCTCGGCTACCTTCACTGCCATTGGGGTGTGGTACATCACTGCGTATGGCACAGTAAACCTTGGCTCCTTCCAGGACCTCATGAAATTCTGAATTTGCATTTTCTCACCCAGGTCAAGAAGGACCTGTGCTGTAAAGTTTTCAGTCTCTTGTGTTGATGGATTGTTTGTGCTTGATAACGGGATGGCAGGCCTGCCTTGTCGTGGTTGTATCTGGCGTGAAATGTAGGTCAGAGATATTGTGAGCTCATTTAGATACACTTTACCGAGGAGTTGCACAGTGCTGTTATCGTGCAGGAGTAAGATGCACATGCATTCTTGTGCCGGTGACAATTTTGTGCAGAGTCAAATGGTGATCTGCGCCAGGAGAATAACAGAGTGCAAACAAAGCAAGCTGCAAACAGGAGATCCAGTTCTTACCAGGTGTGTTTGACATCTTGACAATATGCTTTTTAAGCAAGCAATTGAGTTGCTCTACAAGTCTGTTGGCTTTGGAATGGTACACAGAGCACAGTTTGTGCTCAATGCCCAATGAAGAGAAGAAGAAGCAGAATGTCTGTGCTCCAGCCAACCCACACTTCCTCCTCCCTCATTTGAGGTGCATTTTGGAAGGTAAGCCCTCTTCGGCTCTGAAAAATCCCAGGGCACTTCCCCCGCATTTTAAGAAATCTGCATTTTTTCTACAATGTTGCCGCCATGAGCATGACACGTACTGAAGCTAAACATGAGTGGCTAATGTTTGAAATCATCAAATCATTTATTTCTTTGCTGCATTTATGCGGTTTGGGGGGGTTTGGGTGCCTAGAATCGATCATTCTGCTTTTGACCCTGATGTTGGTGGGCACTTCTAAGATGGCCGCCCTTGTGTATGGCAGTAGAGCCATCCTTTGTGTGCAGGCTGCTCCACTCCCATTGACTGCCTCCCTTTTGTTTTAACCTATCATGGGCACTGGGAGGTGGGAGCCAGCACCACACCAAAGGCCCACATCTGGGCCATATCTGTGCATGTCTGGGTCTAACTGGGCTTGGTCGGCCCCCACTCTATTAGAGGCAAATAATGTGCCATACTGCTGGGCACTTCCAACATTCGCCCTTGGACTATGGCCTCCTTCCTTTTGCTATAACATGAGTGCTGCTGATTGCTCCATTTGCCTGCCTCAGCTATCCTTGACACTTTACCTGTACCATTCCTGACCTTCTGAATGATATATCTCAGCTGGCACTTCTCCCCCCTTTACTTCATGGTCAAAAGTTACTTTGATTGTCTTCCCTTCCTTAGCTTTCTCATCCTGTTTCCTTCCACTCTGTACTGCAGTGTTGCAATACCTGTGTCTTCAAATAATCGCTCACATTCTGCATTGTTGAATGCTGCTTTTAAAATCGAATTTAGGTGTGCTTACATCCTGAATTTGTAACTGTTGCTTTTAAAATTGAATGTGGGCGTGCTCAAATCCTGCATTTGGGATTGCTTTTAAAATCGAATTTAGGTGTGCTCACATCCTGTATTTGTGAGTGTTACTTTGTAAAATTGAATTTAGTTGTGCTCACATCCTGCATTGCTTGTAACTGTTCCTTTGAAAATCAAATTTAGGTGTGCTCATATCCTGCATTCATCTGTAACTGTTATTCTTAACTTCTACTTGGCTGCCTGTGAGTTAAATTCAGATCTGTGCAATGCAGCAAGCCATTCCATCTCTTTATCTCCCTGCCTCTCTCATCTTTCCTCTTCCTCTGAGGTGGCACTATCCATCTCTCCAATCGCTCCCACTGCTACAATATCACCTATCCACCCTATTTCACAAAATGCGGACAAAAAAGCATAAAAAAGACACCCTTGCTGCAAACCCTGGCCTCCCAGTTGCAGACACCTATGTCTGTGCATCTTCCAGAGAAATCTTTACTGACATCCTTTTCTCTGTCCCATCTCCAGACCCATGGACTTCTCATCTCATCTTTACTCTCTCCCATTACTCTAACTCTCTCATTAATGGTGGCACCAAGATGGAAGTCCTCTTGGCAGGCTTCTTCTCATCTTGCTGCTCAATTAATGTCTACTTCACATGCACCGTCCTGGTTCAAGGCACTCAAGCCAACCTCATTCTCTTTGACCAGATCCTGCCATCTCTCATCAACTCCCTTCCTTCTCCTGCCTCTCCCCTTACAACCTCCCTGCTCCAACACCTCTGACCGAAATACCACACCCCTGTACTCCACCTCATAGAACTTTCAAAGGCAGCGATCGTTTCCACCTCAACGCATGCTCAGTCAACAAACGACACTGACATTGACATACTCGCTCTAACTGAGACTTAGCTCAATGCCAGCTCAGTCACACCCTTTGACTCTCTCTTACCCAATGGCTTTAAGATCACATCCACGCCTCAAGCTCACTGGGCTGTCAGTCGGATTGCCTTATTCTTCCCTGAGTGGATTCCTTCTTAAATGCTACCCATTCAGCTCTATTCGTCCTTTGAGAGCCTACTATGCAAATTGACCATCTCTCCCTTCTCCAGCCTTGCCACTGCTACCATTTACTGGCCTGCAGGGGCTTCCTCTCTGTTTCTCTCTGAGTGGACCGATTTCTGTTCCTCCATACTTTCAACCACCTCCTAACTGATACTCCCGGGTGACTTTAACATTCAATTAGACTCCCCATGCACAGCAACCACCCTCCTCATTGACCCCTGCACCTCTCTATTCCTCTCCATTCTTCCTTCTGGACCGACCCACTCTGCCAGACACACCCTGGATGCCATCATCAGCTCCAATCTCCCTCTCTCATTTCCTCTGGTCACCCCTCTCTCTTGGTCGGACCACTCTCTTCTTGCCTTCCACCTGGATCCCTATGGCCTTGCGACAACTCCTCCAAATGCCCTGACAACCTCGTTCACTAACATCCATCCGAGTGTTAGCTCCTGCTTTCACTTCCACCTTCATTCCCCTTTACTGGACTGGATAGACACAGGTGAACGGATTCGAAGCATGAAAAGTGGTGGAGGGATAACGAAAGATGCTAGGAAACAAGGTCAAGTTCCAAGATACTTGACAAAGATCCCCTCTCCCACTATCAGACAAGATTACATGAGGTTTCGTTTTAACCTGTTCCCTACAAAAGAAGTTCTTGAGAGACGCAAAGTGGCCTCATTGAGAAATTACGCGTGCCGGCTCTGCAAGGGTACGTTCGAAAACCTAGAACATTTAACAACTGAATGCGAGTCACTGAACGATTTAAGAACAACATACTTGGCACATTTGTTCCAGAACTTAACAACATCATCTCCCAACTCACTTTGGGCCAGCTGTCAAAAAAATCTTTGAGAGACTGACGATGGATGAAGACGAAAAGAAGAGTTTTACTGAGACGAGAGGAAAAAATGTATGAAGATGGAGCACCACCAGACTTTTGGGATGGGATGTGGGGGTTCTATTCTCCATTACGTTTCTCTTTTTTTTTTCTCTTTGCTCTTTTACGAGTTTTTTTTTCTTCTCTTTACTTTAATGAGATTTTACATATTATTTCTTGTAAGCAATTTTATGAAAGTTTGGTTTGTTTTAGTAAATAGCATAAACAAGTTTAAATGTAAACTATAAACATGCTAATAATTTTTTTTAAAAAAAAAACATTCCCCCTTACCCACCCAATTGAGCACGCTCTATCTTTACATTACTAACACCCTTGACATTCTTGCCCCAGTCATCAGGATCCCCCTGAAACTTTCCTCCAAGCGTAACTCCTGGTATGACTCTGAACTTGCAGAAATGAAACTTAAGTGCAGGGCTGGAGAATGGAAGTGGCGAAACTCAGGTTCACCCTCTGAAAAAGTGGCCTGCTGCCTACTCCAAAGCCATTACAGACTATCTATCTGTGCCATAAAAAGGGCCCACATTCAGGCACGAGTATTTGGCACATCCAACAACACGGCTGAACTCTTCAAAATCTGCAGGAAACTTATCAACCCGTCCACAGTATCCTCTGCCTCTACTTCTTTACAGGCTATTTGCAATGCACTCACCATTCGGTTCACCTCCAAAATGTAGGATGTACTGAATGACCTTGTCACGCACACTTCCAACCAATCCCTCCCCCTTGCCACCCCTGACTACTCACTATCCTCCTTCCTCCTTTTCCCCCTTTGCCTCTGTCTATCAAGAAGAAGTCACCAGAGCTGTCAACTCCTTGAAGGTCTCTTCCAAACAGGTTGCCCCTTGCTCATCCAAAACCATCAAGGACAACATTTCCTTGATCGCCCCTGCTCTCACTGATCTTTGTAACCACTCCGTTGCTACTGGTTCTTTTACATCCTCCCTCAAGCACTCCCTTGTGCACTCGCTCCTTAAAAAAACATCTGCCCAGCCAACTATCGCCCCATCTCATCAACCCTTTCCTGGGGAAACTGCCTGAGAAGTTGGCCCTGCTTCAACTTACCGTTCACACTGAAGTTGTTGGTGGTCTTCATGACCATCAATCTGGATTCCGAGCATCCAGAGGCACAGATACTGCTCTTCTGAACACCCATGTAGAGCTACTTGCATCCCTTGATTCCAACTCCCATGCTGTCCTCATCCACCTTCTGCATTTGACAGTGAACCACTCCATCCATTTAAAAAGGCTCCATGATCCCCTTGGTATCTCAGAGCAGGCACGGAACTGGCTGACCTCTTCTGATTGCTCTTCCAAAGTCATAAAAAACACCTTCTCCTCTCCTATTTCCTTCTCCATCTGTGGCATCCTCCAGGGCTCCATTATTTCACTTTGGCTCTTTAACATCTATCTTAATCTGCTGGCATGCCTCATTTCCTCCTTCTCCCCCAACGTCCAGTGCTGTGCTGATGAGATGCAACCCGTGTTCAAACTTCCTGCAGATGCCCTTGCACCTTACATCCTCCCTGGCTGCCTTTCAGCCATCCAGGCCTGGTATACTTCTAATAATCTCTCCCTCAATGCGAGCAAAACAGAAATCCTTCCTATTGGGGCCCGACACCCGACTTCTTCCCTTCACTCTGGCTTTTTCCATGGGCTCTCCCCCTGCTTCCTCCTCAGAAGCCAGAGACATTGGTGTCATCTTTGACTCCTCTCTCTCCTTCCTCCCTCATCATACTCAGGACATTGCCAAAAAGACCCACTTTCAGTTTTCCTTCTGAAAGGAATTCTACCTTTCCTCACCCTCACCCAGAGACTCATTGATACCCTGGCTGTGGTTCTCTCTAGGCGTAACTATTGCAGTAGCCGCCTCCTTAATCTACCTTCATCCACTCTGTGACTCCTGAAGCTAAGCAAGACTAGGGCAGGAAGATGTATCCTTGGCCTCAAGCTCAGGGACCATATCTCTCCTGCCCTACAAAGTCTTCACTGACTCCAGGTCTCAGCACAGATTAAATTGAAATCCCTCTGCATCATCCACAAGGTTGTATGGGGCCGGGGACCACTCTATCTGCAACTCTTCTGTACAAAATGTTCCCCTTCTAGACACCTGTGTTCCTCTTGCACCAACTCCCTGTGTGTAATGCAGTTTGCCTAACAGAGGGCAGGTGGTCGATCACTTTCCTCTGCAGGCTCCCTACTTTTTAACAGCTTCCCCCTCCCTCTTCATCTTGAGCAGGACCTCTAAGTTCTGAAAAGCCTCAAAACCTTCCTCTTTATCTCTTCCTTCCCTCCTTCTCCCCCTTGCTAATCTCACAGTGCTTGATTGCTGTGCAGGTCCCTTATGCATCGTCAGGGCCCTGACCTTCCACATTTTATCATCCCAGCTGCTATCTATCCTCTGCACTTGTCTCACTCACCGTCCACCACTGGAGGTTGCACTTAACTTCTTCATAGCACTTCACCTACTGCTCTCCATGAGCACCACAGTACCTTTACCATACCCCTCTCCCCTCTGCACTTGCACGTTCTCAACACTCACAAGGCATAGTAAGTTCATTTTCCACTCCCTATTGTCTCTACTTACATTGTTGTATTAAATTTTAACATTGTTGTAATTACATGTTCTTGTGGGTTCTTTGAAACAGTATTTGCTTCCTGCATAAGTGCCTAACAAGTGAACAATAAATAAATAAATAAATAAATACATCTTCTTAAAAAGGTCATTGGCAAAGTGCCATTCGTTGTCGGACCTCAACACTTCACATACAAACCATATGGGGGACAATTTGTGGACTAGAAATTTGGCTGCTGATTTGGCATCATTATGTGCACAAGGGCCAGCCTCAAGCCAATGTGAAGAAAAAAAAAGGCATGCAACTACAATCATATATCTATAAGAGGTGCACCTGTCCAGCATATCAACATAGTCAATATTCAAATGCCGAAAGGGCCCCTCCAGGGGTGGCAATGTGGCTTTCACAGTTTTGAGTGTGTGACTGGCAGTAAATCACTGGCATGTCACATCATTATTTACAAACTCAGTTACCAATTCCTGTAAATTTGGCGCAAACCATTCTTTGTTAATCTCATCAGCAACATGTTCTTGAGACATATGCTGGGTAATGCAACTGATCCAGTGCTGTTTTTAAGGAGCCCCTGGGGCATTAATGATTTCCCTGTACTTTTCTCTCTCAACACCAAATCGGTGGTTGACAGTGAGCAGCCCCTCCTTTTCCATAACTGCTGCTTTTTCTGAGGTGCATGCCACTGTAATTCTATTACTTGGGCAATGGGTAAGGCATTAAATGGCTCAGGGAGTGCTGCCTTTGCAATAATACAATTAAGGGTGTGTGTTCCTTTTGAAAGGGCATGTACATTGTTATGTGTAGTGACACATATACTGCTTATTTTCCTGCAGATTCAACCCTGTCATTGCCTTGGAAAACTAAATTGGTGCAGTGTGTATGGGTGGCATATTTTACCACCACCAGTGGTGCTGGGAGGTGCAGTACATCCATTAACCGGAACAATAACAGTTTGCATGGGGGAGCCATTGTGCCTCTGGAACCCCCCTCATTTTCCATCAGGTCAATCCTCGGTTCACTGTGGCTGTGACGTAGGCAGAATATGAGAATATTGCAATAACCTGTCCTTCCAACATGTCTATGGCCATTATCAGGACTCAGCCGCCTGTGCCGAACAGTGCAATGGAAAACTTATCTGAGCCCACAACTTTAACTCTCCTCCGTGATAACAGGCCACCACTGCCCCATATGTCGACAACCCATATTCAAATCTATAATCAACGAGCTGTAAACAACAAGCCTTTCTCCTCCTTCTATGGGATCCTCCTGCACTTGTCATCCTCAATGGTGTCCATGTATGAGGCACAGTTGTGTACCTACTCATCTACCTCCACTGGCTGCAATATGAATGTTGCGGGATTGACAAGCGATCACTACCTCAATTGATGTATTAGACAATACCACCTCGTAGATGCTCTCTGAGTTATCAGAGTGGACTTTGATTTTACTCGTATCGCAAAAAGCAAATGCTCTACAAAGACCATGACTGCACAGTCCATGGTAATTGCTGATGATTTCTCAATGGCAATTGTCACTGCGGCGAGTGCTTGCTCACATGCAAAGTGGCCTTGCATTACTGTATCTAGCAGACAACTGCAACACGCCAGGGGCTTGTGTCCAGTGAGAACAGCCATCATCACCGTACTATCATAATGTAAAAATAAATAGAATTTGTTCTTGTAATCCACAGTTGCTAAAACTCCTGCATGTGCTAACGCTTACTTGAGTTCTCCAAATAAGTCAATCATCACAGGTGTCAATATTAAGGGGCCTTTTACTTTTTGTGCTTCTTTTAACCCCTGAAGGAGGGACTTTGTAAGTATGGAGTACTCGAAGATCCACGCCCTGAAATAGTTGCAGAGGGCTAATAATTTCTGCATCTGCTTGACAGTGCATGGCTATGGTGTGCCGTGTGTTGCTTCTGCCCTTTCTGGATTAATTCTTCTCCCGTCCACTGAAATTATCTGTCCTAAGTACACTAATTCTATTTGGCAGTACTGTAATTTCTCCTTGGCCACCCTGTATCCCTTGTCTGACAGTAATGTCAGGAGTGTCACTGAGTCTTTTCTGCACCAGTCATCATCTGCGCTGCACAGCAGGAGTTCATCCATATACAGGATGACTGTGCTTGATTTGATTTGATTTGATTTGATTTGATTTTATTTTATTTATAAAGCGCAAAAAACCAGGCCCAGGGGCAACCGGGCGCATACTCTTAGACATGTTACAAAAAGCAGCAGTTACAGAAGTTACAAAAATATACAGCATATATACATCTACATACTCTTAAACATGTTACAAAAATCAGTAGTTACAATGAGTTACAAAAATATACAGCATATATACATGTACCGAAGGGTACCATTAACAGCGTTAATGCTGAGTATTTGTAAGTTACTTGGATCCATCTGGATCACTCTGTTGAACACACACTAAGTGACTTTCAATACCTTGTGGTAAACAGATGTTTTGGAACCTAGTCCTGCAATATGTAAATGTAGTGAGATTCTATAAATCTGGAAGCAATGGGATAGAGAAGAATACATTCTTCAAATAAATAACTGTGAAGTGTGTTGCTTATGCTGGGATGTTGCACAATACAGTGGCTGGATTTATTACTACTTGGCACTCAGCTTCCACTATATTTCTCATGGGGCAGAGATCTTGAATACATTTCCAAGCATTGCTTTTTGATTTCTTGACAGGGTAAATGGCAGTGTTGCATAGGGATTCTGAAGTTGTTATGATGCCCTGTCAACCAAAATGCATGGGGTGTGTCATATATGCCCTTGTCTGCTTATTGTGACAGTGGGTATTGTCTAACCCGGGCAACAATGCCACTTCCTTCAATTTTATGCGGACCACCCTGCTCCCTTCAATAACCCTACGTTGTGGTGCCCACTGGTCCAAAGTGCCTTTGGCATCTTTTTCAAATCATTCTGCAAGTGAGTTAATAATGAGCCCACTATCTGCATCCTCTGGGGGGGATCTGTTTCTCTTCTACAGTCACCTGAAATGGATTCATATCTGAAATACCATCTCCCCCTCCTCTTCATCCTCTAAGAACAGATGTTCATCTTTCAGGTCTGTTAGCCTTAATGTCCGGTCAGTGCATAGGACTGTGTGCCACTCAGTACCCTTTTCATATGTCCCGTGTAATATTACCATGTCCTTCCTTGTAAGTGCTGCTTCTAGATGTATTGCTAGTGTCGTTCTTTGTGCCATTTCTTTGTGTACTCAAGGTCTAAACAAAAACTCTGTGGCCAATGGAAATAACTTGGATACCCACCCTAACAGTACTTGTACCCCATAAAGGAATAACCTGAGGTGACACGATTGATCTTGCAGGGTGCTGTGTGCACAAAATGCTTGTATGATTGCTGCAATCCGCTCATACAAGATGCCGGAAATTGAGCATATGATGCCATTCTCTTAGAATGAAATCGTCATATTTAGTTGCTAATATTTTGAATAGCGTGTCTTTTTAATACAACTGGGCCATTCTATTTGCTGTGTGCCTATTGTGAGTGGCAAGTCTTCTGTAATAGAAACCGCTACAACCACCCCAGAAGATCCCTGTGTGTCCATTACTTTATCCGACAAGGGAAAAAACACCCTCCTTAATGCAGGATTTGCTTGCTCCTTTGTCGACCAAAAATGTTAAACATTTGTTTCCATCTTTACTGCTACCTCTGGTTCCTCTTCCGGGTCTTCTGTTACCAAATGATTGGGAACACATGTGTCCACTGTGGGCTGGCCTATTGGGTGTTTGTGCCTGATCCTAGAAATGGGAATGGGTTACCCCCACGCACTGTCACACCTGTGTAGTGTGGCACTATGTTCTGTGCTAACAAGTGCTGACCACTGTGTATATATTTGTTCTTGAGACTGTAAGGCATAGTATGGTACTGGTACTTGCTGTTGATTCTTTTTCCGTGGTGTGTGGGCAACCACAGGTCCTGCATGTTAGACGGTCTGTGTGAAAGTTATCTGCATCTGTTCTTGGCCATACTGCTGCTTTTGTCCATGTGGGCATATCCATGCAAAGTATCCCCTATGCCCACTTTATTCTATGTACTTACTCTATCAGAATTGTCCCTGCACCTAGTATGATAGCAACCTTGTCTGTCTCCTCCCCACTCCCCTTACAGGTCCCCCCTCCAGCACTATCTGAAATATCATCAGCCTTAGTACGATAGTCACTTGTTTTGTTCCTCCCCTCCCTTTCTGCACCCCTCTCCCTTACCTTTTGTTTTTTCCGGCTTTACCAGAAATGTCATCAGGCCTGGTATGGTAGTCACCTGTCTGTTTCAATTTACTTCACACTCTCCCCCTCCCTTCCTTATCTAAGTCTTAGCTCTTGCACTATCTGAAATGTCGTCAGGTCGAGTACAATTGTTAATTTCACATCCTTACTGTTCATGGCCTGTAAGAATGTCATTGTATTTTCCTGTGTTCCCTCCCTTGCCTTGAAGCACTTTGAAGCACATTGTGTATAGGCGCTATATAAATAAACTATCATATAATATCATATCACACACAAACATGATCTTTTGAATGTGAGTCCCACTCTTCCTTATCCATACCCCCTTTCTCTATGTGACTATCCTCTGCCCTGCTGATATTATCCAGCATGTGGGTGATATACTTGTAGCTGATACAACCTCTGTTGGGGATACCCTCCTTGCTGCTGAAACCCACATACTTGCTGTGGATATATTCCACCCTGTAGCATGCCCCTTGTGGGAACCTCACCCCACCCCCCTGTTGGGTGAGAGCTGTTTCAAGCTGCCCTGGAACAATGCACAGACCATTTCAAAGACAGCTTTGCAAAAACAATGTTGACCAATTTATTCTCTACCTTTACTGCATTATCTACTGTGACTTTCTCCCTTTCCTGTTTCCTCTTACAAAGTGCATGATATGGGTCTGTGTCTCTGGCCACCGCGTTGCCGCAATCCCAACCACCTTCTCTAAGGATGCTTGCACATCTATGGGGAGCACCTGAGCAATATCTGATAAAATATTGGTATGTTCATATCCTGTGCGTGTCATATCTCTAACGTCCACATCTCCTTGTCTCTTGTATTCATTGTGCAGGGTGTTCGTCTGGTTTCATTTTGAATGCCAGAATTGCCCGCATATCAGATGTTTCCTGAATACTCTCCACATATGTGCACAGAAGTTATTGAAGGGTGCACCATTGTGAATGTTACTACTCAATTTAACTCCATCATATCCTGCATGTTCCCCTTTTTTGCTCACCCAAACAAGCTTTGAATAGGGTCTACATATCGCCAATCACCAGGGTAATTCCTGCTGTCTCTTTCTCCAGAGTATATATCCATGTGCCTACCACCTCCGTGAGCGATGGCAAGCTATACATCAGATTATCTCTCTCCATGTTTTGCCATGATATATACTCTGCTCCTTCCCTACCCTTAACAGGGACAACTGTGTCTGTGGCACTGGGGCATCCTTGCCTTGTGGAGCGCTCGCTACCACAATCCTTCCTTCCCAATTTTTGAGGGTCTGGGTGAAGTCCCTACTGCCCTCCCATTATTTTTCTCTTTCTCTGTTTCTCTCTTTTTCTCTCCTCCTTCTTCTTTCCTCCTCCCTTTCCTTTTCTCTGTCCTTGTCCAATTCCACTTCGTCCCATGGTCTCCCTTTCTCGCCTGCTGCTCCTCCGTCTTCATCTGCACCTTCAGGGTCCACTTGGGATCCCACAGAGACAGCTTCCCCTTCCTCCAAGACACGTGATCTCCCCACCAACCGTTGATCCTCCTCCTTTTTTCAGATGTCCCTGTCTATCTCATTCTCTGCTTCATTGAACATGGTGTCTAACTGCTGCCAAACACATTTTTCTATGTCAACTAAATAAATCTACTTACTTGCTGCTGTTCTGTAAGTAATTGTGTCCTATCCTCTAACTGTTCCTTCCCTATTCCTATCTTGCCACTGGTTGTGGAGACCCTCCATGGGTTTGTGTACCCTGCTGCAGGCTTCAATGTGGGGTACAGTCCATATGGAGGGGTGGTGCGTTGGGTGGAACCACAATGCCACTACCTTTGTCCACCTTTCTGATGGGTTCCTCTTTTTCTCTTCATACAGCTTCCATGACCCTAACATATGTTGCCTACTCTTCAGTTTGCAATCTTTATATGTCACCAATAAATATGTAAACATATTTTCTATTGTATCGCTAGCAAACGTTCCTTCTCCTGGTCATGCTCATAAACACTGCCCTGCTGTGTCCCACACCCACTGAAAATGATATTTAAGTATCGTACTTTAGTATTGCGGCAATTTAGTACATGGGGCCTCATTACGAGTAGCCTGGTAAAAGCGGGTTCATTATCGGCATGCCGGAATGAGCGGGTCCGTGCTCATATGAACCCGCTAATAGCGGGTGATTATGAGTGCGCGAGCATGCGCGTTCCCCCATGCCGGTAATGGCAATACCGCCATGCCGCTAAAGGCCTTCCAAACCCCCTATACCGGCATCGCGGGACCCGCCCATAGCGGTACCGCTTCATACCAACCCCTAAATACCGGCACGGTAATACCACCATGGTAATACCGTGTTCGCAAAAAAACTGACCCGGAAATTACATCATCGTGCAGGAACGGGAAATGGGCCGGCGGCCATCTTTAAAAACACAATCCATTGCCATCCTCCCCAACCACCAGTCCATTTGTGTTGTGCTGTGCCAGAAAATACTCATGATGTCCAAGGCAACCAGGAAGATGACCCCCCGGAAAGCGGAAACAGCGTTTCTCTGACGCAGAGCTTAATATGCTGGCAGACACCCTGGCCCAGCATGCAGACATCATCAGGTCTAACGACATGAAGCATTCTTCCCAGATGAAAAAGAAGCAAATCTGGCAGGAGGTTGCCCAGAGGGTGTCGGCTGTGGGAACCACCCCACGTACTGTGCGCGACTGTCTCAAGCAGTGGGACGACCTCTGCCTCAGGGTGAGGAACATCCTGGCAGTTAACAGGAGGGAAGCCATGGCGACAGGCGGGGGCCACACTCACCAGCAAAGCTGATGCCATGGGAGGAGACAGCCAGTTCATTCATAGAGTCTATAGAGGGATTCGGAGAGATGGAGATGGGAGCCGCATCATCCCCAGAAGAAGGTGAGTGACCCAGCACATCCCTGTAGTGTAAACCATGATGTGGCACAAGTGACGTGGAAGTGAGACTAGGCAAGGCAATGCATGTCCCAGGCCCACATCAACACATCCAGTCAAGAATGCGTGCCACACCCTGCCACACACAAATGCATGCTGAGTGCCAATCCCAATCCCAACACACGGGCAACATGACTCGATCGTGCCCATATAACTCACCACACAGACGCCATATAAATGCCATGCCACCAGCCATGCATTGATTGCCCAAATGCCACACCCCTGTAATAATTGGATGTATGAATTTATGAACATATCACAGCGCTATAGAATATTGCTGCCATGTGACACCATCACTGATGACCTGCATCTCTTCTATCCCCCAGGCACCGATGAGGAAGATGACTGCCCAGACGAACAGGCAGTGTGCCAGACCGGGCAAAAACCCAGCAGGAAACACCTGCAGCCAGTGTGGGCCACACACATGGAGTCCAGCAGCAGCCACCCACAACAGTGGGAGGTGTTTCCGTCCCCGCACCGCCAACCACCGCGGACGTTGCGGATGCTGATGTGGACAACGAGGGTGACACAGTCATGTCCACCACACCCACCCAAAGCCTCATTACCACCCTCCCTTACAGAAGCCGACAGCAGCGACGATCCCTGCCTCCACGACTCCGACCTCGAAGAGTCCGACATATGCCCCTTCGAGGAGGACAGTTCCCTGGACGTGGCCCTTCGCAAGCGCCATCCACCACCCTGACTACCAACACCCTGGCTACCACCACCCTGGCTACCACCACTCCCACCACCAGCACTCCCACCACCAATGACTCCTTTGAGGCTCGCCTGTCGAGGGTGGAGGCACGACAGGAGTCGATGCTAGACCTACTGCGGCAACATATTGCCGATGGGAAGGACTCCATGAGGGCCATCGCTACAGCCATTGCTGCTAACATTGCTGCCATTGAGGCATCCACAACTGGCATGAAGCAGTGTCTGGGGGCAGTTACGCAAGCCCTGATGTCCAACCTGCCTCAAATGAAGCGCCCACACCTTGGAGCAGGCATGGGACCGGCCACTGACACGTTCACTGCTACGACCCCTTTGACCTCAGCCCCCTCGAGCCCCATGCGGATGACCCGGAGGAGTGCACAGCGCTTGGACATGCCACCCCCGGATCCCCAAAAGGCGAAGAAGTAGAGTGGCCAGACAATGCCATTGGACAAATGGATGTTGGTCAAGAGAGCAATCTTTGGTGTACATTTGGGGACATTTGGGGTTTGTTGGGTGGGTGAGGGAGTTCACTGGGGGTTGTGAGGGGAATGTTTACATTATTACGTGTCTGAAAAATACACCCGTTGTGTGCAAGAAAATCAATGGCTGGACATACTTCATTTTGTGCATGTACATTTAATGTGTGATGGTGTACAGTGGCGAACTTCAAACAAAACAAGTGTTCATGTCACATGCAGCCAGTGTGTCAATGGCACATGACTTTCATGGTCCCTGCGTTTCAGAAGTATTTGTGGATTAGTGCTTGGCATACAGCATAGCCATCCTGTGCATCACGTACTGGCAGGGTGGCTCCTTCGCCTCCGTCTTCATCCCCTTCATCCTCACCCGGCCCATGCATGTCAATGTCAGGTGGCAGTGGTACATTCCTCCGGACACACATGTTGTGCAGCATGATACAGGCCATGGTGATCTTTGCCACCTTCTCAGGCCTGTATAGGAGTGCCCCACCAGACCTGCTGAGGCAGCGGACCCGCGCCTTCAACAGGCCAAAGGTCTGCTCAATCACAACACGGGTACGGGTGTGCACACGATTGTACTCCTCCTCATGGCTGTTATGCGGGTTCCTCATAGGGGTGAATAACCACGGCCTCAAGGGATATCCTCCATCACCTGCAAGCAGACACAAATAGGTGTGTGTCACTCTAAACTGCCACCTTCAGGGAGCACATTTATGGCGGCAGCCATTTGGTGTGGGCATGCACATGTCCCTGTACGCATGCAAAGATGTTACCTAGATGCAATCTATACTGTCATGAGGTGTGGTATTCTGGATGGCGTTCAATAGATGATGCAGGGTGTAATCATGCATGCTGAGGCAGATGTGCAGTGCTATTGCAACAATGTTTAGCCCCCAATGCATGCTGTTCATTCTCCACTATGCATGGTCACACTGACCACATTGCCACAGTTGCCATCCTGTTCATTAATGCATTGCTTGCCATCACCATGGTGGCCTGGTTGTGCCTCTTACTTGTTGACATCGATATGCATTATTTGTGATCTGTGGCCCAGTGATGTGTCATGTTCCGTTTGAATGGTTCAGGTCAAGAGTGTTTTGCTCTGCATGCATTCTCCAATCACCGTCTATTGCCACCCAGGTGCAGTATCCCCCCCCCTTTTCTACCCAGGTGCAGTATTCCCCTGCTTTCCCACCTAGGTGCAGTATTCCCCCCCTTTCCCATCCAGGTGCAGTATCCCCCCCTTTCCCACCCAGGTGCAGTCTCCCCCCCCTTATGCATCCCCACACATCAGTGCCCCGAAGCACTGCCATGGGACGGTTGTGCAACTCACCAAGCAGCCAGGCACATGGTCTAGCATGTCGCTCCATGTGATGGGGTAGCGTGGAGTTACGCAGTACCATGGCATCATGTGTTGATCCAGGAAATCGGGCACAGCAATGTGTTATGATCTTGCTGGAGTCACATACCATTTGCACATTGATGGAGTGGTATTGCTTGCGATTGCGATACACTGCCTCTATGGCATGGGGGACTACCAATGCCACATGGGTGCAGTTGAGTGCACCGACACAATTGAGCATGCCTGCCAGTGCATGGAAGCCTACTTTGGTGTCTGCTATCTCCTGGGCAGTCCGTGGTAGGGATATGTGGCTGCTTGCGTGCTTCAGGAGGGCATCCAGCACTTGGATCAACATGTGTGAAAATAGTGGCTGTGAAATGCCATGCAGCTGGCCCACTATGTGTTGGTAGGTGCTTGTGACCAGGAAGTGTAGCACAGACACCACCTTTAGTAGCGGGGGGATGGCAGTGTGTATTTCAATGAGGCTGGCAATGTCGTTTTGTATCATGTCCACTATGGTCGTGATGGTGTCACGGTCCAACCGGTACAGGGTGTGGATCTGCTCAGGGGTTAGGTTGAAAGGGCTGGGTCTGGTGCGAGGGATTGGTGGTTGCCTATGAGGCACTGCTGTCTGTGCTGGTGGTAATTGCTGGGCCTGTCTCACCCTCCTTCTCCTCCTGTGTCTCCACTGTGCTGCCTGTTGCTGCTGTAGTTGTTGTTGTAGTTGTTGTTGTTGCTGTAGTTGTAGCAGTGTGGGCATGTCCTCCAGCGCCATGATTGCAACAGCTAGTGGTAGCAGCATTTTGGTGTTGGAAGGGGTGTGGTGTGTGGGTGTGCTCATTGTATACTGGCCCAGCCTCCATTGACTCCACCTGTGGGGATTGTGTGCACCTGTGGCAGTTGCCTTGTACCCTGATTGCTGTTTGCGGGTGGTCCGCAATGCCTGTATGGCCGACATCATGCAGCCCGTGATTACCGGCTTCGCAATGCCGGTATTTGCATGTCTGCGTGGGTTCGGATTTCCCCCTATTACCGGCATGCCGGTATTTGCTCCCTGAAGGGGCGCATGTACGCGCCTATGCCACTAATGAGGCCCATGGGCATTTCCACAATTCCAATCAAACCCGTGTCTCCCTCTTTTGTTTACTCTGACTTACCACAGTGGTGAGTACCTCCCTTCTGCCATGGTCATCAATTCAGCTTTCCTCCCAATTTATCAAAAATGCCAATCACAGTTGATTCACTTGTACAAGTCTCAAAATTATTAACGAAAAGCATTACACAACAACCATATAAACTCTATCAACACCCTACACCTTACTTTGATTTTCTTCCCACTTGTAGGATTCGTCCCATACACCATAAAATCCCTGTTGCGTGCATGAATGCATGGCGTTGCACGTTCATTCAAGGGTACCGTTGGGATGAACGTCCAATGTGCCACCCATGACAGTTTCATATTCAGACTGTCAGCCCTACACTGGGACCTGGAAGCTGGGAAACAAAAAATGCTGACAGTGGTGCACACCTGGTAACATTTGATATAGAAATTCAAATCGTCATTATACGTACAGCAGAGCTGATTTAAGAATTTTAAGGTGCGGGGGAGGAAACAAGGCCTTGGCACAAAGCCTAAATCAGAAAAGAGAAAATAGAAGAGGGCCCAAAAGGTGGGGCCCTCACGTCCCCTGCACACTATTTACTGATGCCACATAGGGCCTTCAAATATATAGATATAAATCTATCAATGTATAAATATATAACAGCAGTTTTGTTAGTTGAGCATATAACACTTTATTTGGCAAAGAAGAAAACAAAATAAAATTTGCCAAAAAGCACAATCTGTTATACAAAGTAATTCATGACGTATGACATATTAAAACAAATTGCGATGAAGCAATAAATGATGAAGAGATGATGCTGTCCAATTGTGGGGTGGCCGACGCGTTTCGAGGGTAACCTCTTCTTCATAAGGGCCCAATTGAACTGTTGACAACATTACAAAGAGACAAAAAGTAAAATCTTTTATTTTATTTCCATAACAGTCAAGGACTGACTGACAAGCTGTACATAACTCGAGATGCTAACGAGATGGTGAAAAGCAGAATACTGGAGATCTAGTATGGTGAAAAGAGTGAACTCTCAGATAAAAGAGAAATACTCTATACTAATAACTAAACCCATAACAAAGGAGATGTATTGTGTGAGATCCACCTACATGGTGGGATCTAGAAAATGGCGTGATAAAAGATTGAACAGATCGAGATAAGCCAAGGCGGTAGTGGGTTATAAATAGCAAGGACCACCCTTGAATAGTGAAAAAGCAGAGACAATATGGGGAGCGTGTATAAGAAAAAAACCTTACCCCTCCTATGGACGGGAAAAGAAAAAAGAAAAAATCCAAAAGAGCGTTACTGAATAAAATAAATAATACTTAGAATGAACCGGAAACGGTTTTAAAGAATGCACTCACTCGAGTTGCGGGACGGGTAGCCAAGGTATCAGGGGCATCCGTGTGGTCAACAAATATTTGAAACAATTATACGATGCAGGGCATCTGCAAAGAGACACGTACTGCTGGCACCTAAGTGGGGACACATACATTTCTGTTATACTGAGGAGAAATGAACATGGGGTCTCCCAACCGGGCAAAGAAATCCAAGTAGCGGTAGCTTACCTATACAGTGTGTAGAACACTGTTAGTGGAAACTGAAACCGGCAGGCAATGGCTCCGCACGGTCGTGACCTAGGAAACGAACTGTGCTGGGGACACGCCGTCAGACGTAAAAAGGAAACTAAATAATAAACATAAAAAAGGGGGGCATAGAGGACGGTGAGTGAGGAATATGGGGGCCATCTTGCAATGGCGCATAGTGCAAACGTACTCATAAGGACTGACCAGAGATCAGGATGAATAAGAAAGGTAGAGTAAATATGTTCCATAGTGAAATTTAGGAATTCTGGTGTTCACCATCGTAACGCATTTTATAATTTAGGTACTAAAAAAACAGAAATTTGTGAATAGTACAGTAATCATTACAGTCATGATAGATAACACAAATGGTACATGCAGTTTACTCTAAATAGTCCAAAACAAATCATATAGAGTAATGAGGCTACTCATTATATAGTGAAACAAGTATGATACAATGGCAAGGGGATTGAGGACAAGGATAAGAGATTGCGATATAGCCTATTACTCATACAAGGTTCGAAATTGAGGAATTCTGGTGTTCACCATCGTAACGCATTTTATAATTTAGGTACTAAAAAAACAGAAATTTGTGAATAGTACAGTAATCATTACAGTCATGATAGATAACACAAATGGTACATGCAGTTTACTCTAAATAGTCCAAAACAAATCATATAGAGTCATGAGGCTACTCATTATATAGTGAAACAAGTATGATACAATGGCAAGGGGATTGAGGGCAAGGATAAGAGATTGCGATATAGCCTATTACTCATACAAGGTTCGAACCCATAGAAAGATGGTTCAATAGGTCATTCGTGGACAAGTGCAAACAATTAAGTAAATATAGGCAAATCAAACAAAGGAGAATACAGTTACTTTGGAGAAAACATCAAAGTCACAACAGTTGTAATGAAATAGAATATTAAAGTAGTGTAAACAAAAAATTGTTTTAAATCCGGGATACAGACACTTGTGTATAGTAATTGGCAATGTAGTATGTGGATTTCACAATTAACTATAGAAAGCAACTCAAAGAGAATTCATCATTCAGACCCTTAGGTTGCAAAGTGTCAAGTGTGTGGATCCAGTACTTCTCTCGCTGTGACAACAGGGATTGGTAATTGCCACCTCTGGGTGGACGTTTGACAATTTCTATAACTTGAAATTTAATTTGTGCAATCGTGTGTTGGAATTCGATGAAATGCCTTGCCACTGGGGATCTGAGATTCTTACATCTGATGGTGGATTTGTGTTCTGACCATCTTTCTTTGACGGGTCTTATGGTTTGTCCTATGTATAATTTACCACAGGGACATTTCAATGAATAGATGACACCTGCGGAGAGGCAGGTGGAAAAATCTCTGATTTTGAATTTCTTCCCAGTTTGTGGGTGAGATATCGTTTCACCTTTTATAACATTGTTACAGTTCGTACAATTCAAGCAGGGAAATGTACCCTTCTTTATGGTACTCAGTACAAGTTGTTTGTCTTTAGGAGGTCTTTCCGCTCTCACTAGTTTATCTTTGAGATTGTGTCCACGTCTAAAGGCCATCATTGGTGCTTTAGGAAATAATTTCAGGAGAAAGGGATCATTGTGTAGTATGGTCCAATTTTTACGCAAAGTTTTGCTAATTTGGAAACTCTGTCGTGAATACTTTGAAATGTAGAGTAGCGGTGTGGGTTTGTCTTTGACTTTAGGGATGCGTAGTTGTTCCTTCGTGAAGGTCTCTGATCTGTTGCGGGCTTCTCCTATGACAGTATCTGGATACCCCCTAGAACCAAATCGTTCAACTAAAAATGAACATTCTGAGTCAAGGCCTGCTGGATCTGAGATAATTCTCTTCAATCTTAACATTTGACTGAATGGTAGGCTTTTAAGCATGGGTTTAGGATGGAAACTGCTGAAATGTAAAAGATTGTTCACGTCTGTTGGTTTATGGTACACCGTGGTGTCGATGTGACCCTCTTTGATCTGTAAGCTCACATCCAAAAAATGTAATGAAGGGTCCCCTACTTCCATTGTGAATTTGATTGTGTTATTTACTGAATTCAGATGTTCCAAAAAGAGATCCAATTCATCTCGTGTTCCACACCAAATACCAAAGATATCATCTATATAACGTTTCCAGGTCAAGATTTTGAATGACCAAAATGGGTGCTCCAACACGTTTTCTTTTTCAAATTTATACATGTAGGTGTTAGCATAAACCGGAGCCATGGCAGACCCCATTGAAGTGCCTGATGATTGTACATAATATTGGCCCTGAAATCTAAAATAACTATTGTGAAGAATTATTTCCAATAATTCCACAATAAATTCTTTATTCCCTCTTATATGTTCATGATTCAACAGAAGCCAGAGTACAGCATCGACCCCTTCGATGTGGGGAATAGAGGTGTAAAGGCTGCATACATCCATACTGAAGAGAATACAGCTAGTGTCCAGGGCTATAATTTCTTGTAAACAATTGAGGAAGTCTGTAGTATCCTTCAGGTAGGTTGGTATTTTCTGGATTAGAGGTTGAAGTAAACGATCCACATAGATGGCCAAGGGGTCAAATATGCTATCGGTTCCCGCAACTATTGGTCTAAGTGGCGGATTAATATTGTCTTTATGAACCTTTGGTAGGCCATAGAACACAGGCGTGATTGGATATTTGTTTATAAGGAACTGACTTGTTTTTAAATCAATCCAGTTGTTTTCCAAAGCATTGTCAACAGCTTTCTGGATGATGGCTTTGATTCTAAATAGTGGATCATTATCAAGTTTTGTATAAGTAACGGTGTCGTTAAGTAGTTCCAAACATCTCCGTGTGTAGTAAGATGAATCCATGATCACGATTGCCCCACCCTTATCCGCAGGTTTGATAATTAAATCTTCATCTTTAGCCAACTGTTCAACATGTTCAAGTTGGCTGTTCTTGATATTAACTGGTTTAGTGCTATGATAGTTAATTCTATTGAGGTCATTAATGACACTCTTCTCGAAGAGATCCAAGATCGAGTTTTGAATCTGAGGGTCGAAAGTACTCTTAGGGCGCATCTGTAAGATGTCATCCTCTAGGGCCTGTGATTCTGTATCCAAATCGGATTCGAAAAACATCTTCAATCTTAATTTCCTCAACAATCTGTGAAGACAATCTGTGAAGACAGATTTTTTCTTCAAAAAGTGATGTGTTGCAAGTAGGAACAAAGGAAAGACCACGGTTTAAGATATCAAGTTGGCCACTCGTCAGGTTTTTGCTTGATAGGTTCATGACTAGATTTTCACTTATTTGTATCTTCCTTTTTGTGTTTTTCTTGCCTCGTCGTGTTTTTCTTTTTCTTTTGGTCTGTCTCTCAGGCCTAAAAAAACACCTGTGGTACTAGCAACTGTCCCAGATTGAGATGGTATAGGGTAGGGAGTTGTAGTCCCAGCTGGAAGCAGGGAGGCATGGCAACACACGGCTCATTGGTGAGTACAAATGCCTGTGCACATGCATGCATGTCACACACAGACAAATACACAAACCCAACTAATCACAACCATTATCACCTTCCCAGGGGACAGTGCCTACCCACTGAGCACCCACATGATGACGCCAATAGGGAAACCCACCACACCACCCCAGTTAAAATACATTGCAGCCCATATAGCAACCCGCGGCACAGTGGACCGCACATTCAGAGTGCTCAAGCCACATTTCCACTCCTTTGACCACTCTGATGGGCTACTATATGCGCCCCAGTAGTGTGCAGGATCATTGTGGCAGCATGTGTCCTGCACAACATTGCAACCTGCGGGCCGTCCCCCCTGCTGAGTGCACACAAGCCTGACACATTCCAGGTGACAATTGATGATGACAAAGAGACAGTCAACTGTCACAACCTTAACACCATGAGAATGTGTCCTTGGAAGTGCTATATTGTGTGCATCCCTAGCCACTTAAACAAACACAATCCTGTGTGACCAAAAGGCACAAATGCAAGCTATAGATTCCTCCCCCCCATGCCATCCAAATGCTGGTATGTCACCTAAACCTCCCTCAACCCCATATAATCCACCCCACACACCATGCCATGGCATGCAATGTGAAAACTACAATAAAAATAACAACACACATGACACAACTGTCACAAAGTGCACTGTCACGAATGGAAACAGGCCACAGACAATCCCCTCAGACGCGGACTCTGAAGAAAAGAGTGAGCAAAAACATCCTATCTATACCAAAAGTATGTTAATGCATGGCACCATGTCTGAACACCAAAACCTCGAACCTTTGGTGGGTTGCATTTCAGGGAATCCCAAAAAAGAAAAGAAAATGCGGGTGCTGCAGGGTTGTCCCCCGACAGCACCCCACTCACTACACCGCATAGTACAATAAGTGGTGTCAGCAGCCTGGAAACGCCTGTAGCTGCCTAAAAATAATAAAGGAAAAAAATGAGCCAGTGGCGCTAGTTCACGATCCCGAAAGTCAATGTGAACATGTGCAGCAGGGACAAAGCATGACTCAGAAGGCAAGTAGTGTGTGGGTGGGTGGATGTTGGGGTGGGGTGTGTTGTGTTGTGGGGCTGAGTTGGCAGGGCGATTCAATGTAATGTTAGCATGGGAAATGCATGAACACACAGTGTAGCAGACTTTTACCCTGTTAACCACTCAGTAGTGGACACATCTGCAACAGAAACATATTGCTGATCCTGTGACACATCATAAGCAAAGCCAACACAGGTCTATCAATGTACTAGAATAACACATCATGAACACAGGACCCAACAGTGACGATGTCAGACAGTGATTAAACACCACAGCACAAGTGCCTCAATTTGACATTCCCACTACACGTCCCCTACCATTATGAGAATGACCTCGACAGCTAAAGTGGGTATGGGATCTCATACAGCATGAAGTGCAGCAAAAATGTATACAGTCGAGGCAATACATTCATTTGCAGAATTAAACCATGCACAGTCAACAATATACTCGCCAAAATGTTGTCCAACCATGCACTGGAGAAACCATTATGAATCCCCACTATAGGTGTGTACACAAGTAGGACTTCAGACTGGCCACAGATATGGCGGAAGTCCAATGCCTCTGTGTAAGTTACTGTCACACAGTGCCATCGTTGTGACCCCATGGAAAGGGGAAGCAGGAGTGGCATATGTGTCCGGACCCCAAGCCACAAACACAAAACGAGACAAGCCTGTATGGGCCCATCCGGAGCACACAGTGGATGCCATTGGATGCCACATAGCACCACACTGCAACATAAATGCACAATAGACAACAAATAAAAATGGCAATAGTGAACCCAGGGGTATGGGGGGGCACCCAGGAGGGGGGAGGTGCAGGGTGCACCTCAAAATCCGCATTTGTTGATGATGAGACAAAAAATAAAATCCTCCATGGGCTCATGGTCTTCACGGCATGACCTGATTGAGAGATAGGTCGTCATCTCCCCCTGGATGTACATCAGGAGGTGTGCATGGCACAGGGGCCTGACCACACATAGCCCAGCAAACCCCTCCATGGCAGCAAGCATGCAGGCCTGGTGAGCCTGGTTCTGAACAAATATGGCACGAAGGTCCCCATGCACCACCTCACATATAACACAGAGTTCTGCAAGGGAGGCCTCATGTGACAGACGGACCTCCTCCAGGCTTGCATGGAGTTCAGCCAAGAGGGTGCGTTCCAGCTGCACCATCCCCTGGTCTGCCTGTTCATCCTGGGCCATGATGAGAACACCCAGAGCACTTCTGAGGGAGGAGAAATCTTCCCTCAGTGCTTCCCTTTTGGCCTGTGTGTCAGCAGCAATAGCTGAGCACAGAGCACCAGTTCAGCCCAGTGGGCCCTGTTGGACGCCGCCATGCCCAGCCTGAGTGAGCGGCACGTGGACTGTGTTTCCTGCTGCTGGAGCTCCACCTGCCTATCAGGGGGGAGAATGGAATCAGCCACACGTTCCATGCCTTGAGCCAACACCTCAATTGTTCCCAACTGTTGCTGTGCAATGGCATACATGGATTGCTCCCACCCAGTGTTCCCTGGTGGCATACGGCCACTGCGTTGCTGGGCACCATGCCAGCGGGTCCCAAGGAGACGTGGACCTTGCTGTGTTGGCAAAGCCTGTGGCTGCAGGACAGCATTCCTCCATCGATCTGCTGCCCCAGGAACAGGAACAACTGGTGAGGAGTGTGATTCTGCACCCGTATACATCACAGTCCGACATACAAACACTGACTGGCTCCTTGAGGGGTCTACTCCCACTGCAGGTATGGCGGATCATCCAGCGTCGATGGCATGGATTCATGAGCATCCAACTCAACATCAGAGTCAGAGAGATCCTCAGAGCCGTACCCAGAGGCAGGCCTGGACAGGATGGCCTGGAGCACCGAGGGATGTTCGTGGCCTACCACCCCACGACCACCACTGGTGCTGGGATGGTGACCTGAACTCTCCACCATGTCTGGCATCTCCTCCTCCACTGTTTCTGGTGCATCATAACCTGTAAAGAAATTAAAATAAACATTAGTACACATGTCAGCAGCACATATCACACACATATACAACACTATATTGAGGGCCAACACATGAGGCAGCCATGTCACAAACAACACAAACTCTGGCATGCATGCAGTGGCAATGAAATGGAAGGGGACCCTGAAAGCAGACATGGATGCGTGTCAAATGCAAAACCCACACATGTACTGCATGTTGCATATCAACTGCATCACACACAACCTTCTGGTAGGCATACATCTTTGCCAAAATTTACAGATGTCAACTAAGAGTTGGCAGGTAGCATAGCCATGGCACAATTTCCAAATAGCCACAACAGTATGTCAAATAGAAGTGTCCATGACACATGCTAAATGCATGTCAACATGCACTACAAGAACATTAATATCAATAAAAGCACACGTGTCACAGGATGAAACAACACAAGTGCCTTGAAATACAGTGGAGGGAGGCAAATGGATACATACATGGCAGGTCACTTTGACAATACACCAGTGAATAGGCATGTTGAAGGGTGAAACATGGCTCAGAAGTGCGTGGGTGCAGTGCAGCACATGTGTACGTCCTCAACTATCAACAGAACCCGAAATGTAGTGATGTCAATCTTGTGACATGACGGCTCTGTAAGAGCAAGTGCAGTCATCATGGGTAAAGTGTTGGCACTGGGTTGTAGGGATTCACAGCATCCCCCACATCCTGGGGGAATGGCAGGGAGCCAGTGCATGGCTCTGAATGGATGACCAGAGTACTGTGAAGTAGAAGACAGTGTGTGCAGGTGTCAATTGCATCATATGAGACAACTGAGACTACAGCAGATGATAGGGGGACAGAAAGCAGCACACATGAGGAACCATCACAAATACATCTATGCAGGCAGAAGCCACAACACCAGTCGCCTGGAAGCAGGGTGGCTGTAACAGAGGGAGGCCTGTGCCCGACACAGACAAGGGCACCATTAACATGTGCATGATGATGAAGTGACCCTGAGTGAGCATGACATAGATGATCAAATACCATGAGTTGGATAAAACACTGGAGTTGTGGTACAATGAGTAGCCTGCCACAGACCGATAGGGGCTTGCAGAGAATGCAATGGTCCATGAATGATCACTCATGTGCATTCTGAGCCTGTGCCATCTGCACGGTCCAAGCGAGACACCATGCATCAAGGACAAAGGATGTACAGGTTTGCACAGGAAAGTGTGCCTGTATACAGGAAACGGGAACAGCCCATAGCAGTAGTCCAACACAGAAACTCCCAGTACCATGTAGACAGTGAACTGCAGGGTGGTGGAGAGGCAAGGATGCATGCCCGTGAGAAAGAGCAGCTTGCAGGGTGACCTCACATAGCCATCAGTCATGTGACAGCATAAGCTGAGTCTTGGGTGGAACTACAGCACAGGCTATATGCAAAGTCAGTCAGTGAGCTTGAAAATGGACAGTACAGGCCGCTGAGTGACTTGCAGGTAGGTAGGGTGCGGGTGTGGTGATGAGGACTGCCCCTGTGTGCAGCACATGTCCTGCATGCAGACTGCATGACGACAATCAATATCAGCAAAGCATTTAAGGTGTCACACTTGTCACTCTTCAATACATAGCCTGAACTGGAAGTCAATCACAACAGATCATACAAGCAAAACACACATGCGCTAGACACACATGCATCAACACTCACTGGATGTTGCTTCATAATCTGACATCTGACATCCCTCCCACTCCCTGGATCTGTACCTGATCGATGAACTCCGCAGCGATTACCTTGTGTGGAGTGAGATCATCCTCCTCCGGTGCTGGCCCACCGCTAGTCACCAGAGTCAGGGAGTAATTAGAGGCCAGCTTTTGTTTTGCACAGCATCGGTGTTCAGTCCAACGTTCGTGGCAAACCTGAGCTGTGTGCCCCGAATATATCATTGAATTCACACCATCAGCAATGACCACCAGCATATTGGGTTGTGTTCTGACACATAGTCCACAAGGAAGTCCATATCCTCGTTATTGAAAGGCCTCTTCCTTGCCAGGCCAGAGACAAATTCTGTGTCTGGGGTCCCAGCCTCATGCGCAGAAGCACACTTCCTCCTCTTGGCCGGTTGTGTGGACCCTGAGAGGCAAATACCGCTCAGGTCAGTTGGGGCAGTGGCGATGGTGGACTGGCCAATGGTAGTTGGAAATGGAATGAGGACGGAAGGCCTGGATTGTGTGATTGGCTGCTGGGTGCTGTTGCCAGGTCCCAGCAGCACAACTGCCTCAGTTTCAAGGGCTGTGACTGACACAGTCCTGGCTGGCAGACTCACTGCCGGGGTGGTGTCAGCTGTATCTGCCCCTACAGCTCCCACCACCTGGCTGCTTGGGGCAGCAGATGTCAAAACTGCCCCAGGAACATGTGCCTTGGTCAAAGCTACCTTGGACACACGTGGCTTGGTCTTCCTGCCCTGAAAATCTGCCTGGGAGTCCTGTGGCAAGGCAGCCTGCGCTGGCTGACCCCAAGCCTGGGTGGAGGTTGCCACAGCTGCAACTGCAACTTTGACCACCAAGTGGCCGTGTCAGCAAATGACACTGGCTGTGGGGTCAGGTGTGCGCTGGGGATGACTGCAGCAGCAGCATCTCCCTGAGGTGCTGGGGGTGGTGCCATGGCTGTCCCAGCAAGTTGCTGGACATCCGGCCCCGGTGGTACACCCATGCCACGTCCCCCTCCATGTCCACCTTGGCCTCCCTGGACTCCTTGCACTCCCTGGCCACCCGGCCATGTGCCCTACCATGCCCAGACCTGGGAGGTCACCCAGCTTTGGCCCCTTTCCCTTTTGGTGGCCTCCCAACCATGGCACAGATGGTATATTGCCAATGGGAGGTTCACACAAAAATTGTCTTGGGAACTTGGCTTGAAGGCGCAGGGTACGTAATGTTAGACACCCCCCTGTGCTTCTGCGAGGCTGTCTGTGACCCCTGGTGATAAAAGACGGGTTACGCAATGCTCCGGCACCCCACAAAATGATAATAAATGGTCACACAACCCCCCGTTAGCCCACGTGCATGGAATAAACCTCCCACAGTACACTGTGGCACCCAGGGACACAAAAAATATGTATGCGTGGAACACGCAGGCTACTCTGACTTTGAAAATGGGTGCGCGACACACAGGGGCAACCACAGTGAGAAAAATAAGTGTGTGCGACTCACCGTCTGCCTTGCGTGGATAAGAAAAACACACGTGCATGTGTGCGTAGGCAACACCCCCGACAAAACGAGAGGTACGCACTTGAAGCGCTGTGAAGTAATCGTGTGTGAACCCACAAGAAGAAACCCGCGGTCAGTCTCCACGAAAACCACATACATCGAACTGCTTAACTGTGCTGACCTTTAACCCCTGTCGAAGGCAAAGAATGTGCGCGTCATGTCACTTACGCGCTTAAGCACTAAGAGCCTTTCCTCGGATTACATGCCCACGTGCTGTTTTTTCACATGCAGGCTCACTCTGCATCAAACTGGCCAGGCGACAACACTCGGAAGTCCACGCTCCTGCCCAGAAGGCCATTTATCTGCCCCCCAGAGCCCCGAGCATCCTCCTACCAGCCATCTGCTGCCAACATGTCCTACAATTTGGTGCCTGCACAGATGCCATTACCAGGGATCCTGTTCCTGAGACCACCTCTACTGACCCAGAAGACTCAAGACTGGTGTACTATCGCTCCAGAGCCCAGCCCCATCCCCAGAACCCAGTTGCCCACTCACTCCTGCCTCAGGGGTTGCCATGTCAGACCAAACACCATCCAGGGCCTGTGGCAACCCCATGGCAGACAGGCAGAGGGCTGTCAGCTTCACTGCAACTGAGGTTGGCATCCTGGTGGAGCAAGCCCTGGGGCATTATGATGCCCTCTTCACAACATTGCGCCTCGACAAGTAAGGACAGAGGACGATCTGGTTAGACATCGTGGATGCCATCAAGGAGGAGGGGGCGGCATCCTGCGACTACCATCGCGTCCTGAAGTGCTGGGAGGACTTCAGGTCCAGGGCCCACATCAAGGCCCAGCACCTCATTGCAGCACGTGGAGAAGTGGGGCGCCGGGACCAGTTGACCAACATCCAAATGTGGGTCCTGGAGCACACACGCCCAGTGCTTCACCACCAGGTCCTCGAGTTGCAGACCCGTCTGGAGTCGAGTGGTAAGTGTCCATGTGTTCTTGTCCAGTGTAATGCAGGTTGAGGTGTTTAAAATGTATGCTCCTTGGACTTATGCCTGTCATGCCCCATGTATGGATGTCTGTGTGCAGGGACATGACAGTGCAGCATGTGAGTCCGGTCAAGCATGTGCAACGACAATGGTGTGTGTGTAGCTATGCATGATGCGCACCTGAATGTGACAACACTCACATGCCTGTGTCTGTACCTGGCCATGTCTGTTGTGTGAACCATGGATGCTGATGTTACCCTCATGGACGTGCATGGTGTACTAGTGCCTGTTACTGAGTGGTGAGTGTGTGACTGGGAAACGCCATGGATGCATGACACATGCACATCTCGATGTGTGTATCGACTGTGTGGCCTAGCTGTCCATGATTGCACTGTGATGGGAGGTGGACAAGAACGTATGCATGACGGTGAAGTAGTGTATGTGCATGTGTGTTGCTTGCAAGGACCCATGTGTTGTGGAAGGTGATGCTGGCTATGACATATGACAGTGCCACTCATGTGCATTTGTTTCTAGCAGACTTACGTTCAGTACCCTGATGCTGGTGTTCAATGTCTCCCTTTCCACAGCGTAGAGTGAAGAAGAGGGCGGAGATGGCGCTGTGGAGCAGAGCCCCTTCGCAAGGCCCAGTCGCCCTCCCAGGTAATGCCATCTTCTGGGAGCGAGGGGACTGGTGCTGCATCCGCCACTACGGCCGCAGCTGCCGAGGGGAGGCCCAAGAGGCCAAGGTTGGTAGTGGGCTCTTTGGCAGCGGAAGCAGCGTGGTGACAATGCGGAAGATGGTGCAGAGGCATCCCAGTCAGTGGTGGGTGAGGAGGAGGAAGAGGCCGCATTAGATCCACACATGTGGCCTGGTGCGGGTGATTCGATTGGTGCAAGTGGTGGAGTCCAGGGGCAGGGACAGGAGGCAGCGCAGGTCACCACAGAGGTGCCTGTGCCTAATCCTGTCACTGAAACTGAGACTGCATCACTGTGCACCGGCACGGATGCCTCAGTCCAGGCCCGAAAGCAGGTAGAGGATGTGTTGACGTCAACTGACCTTCCTCTACCTGCAGACGAAGCAATCCATGAAAGGGTTGAGCCTGTCCTAGTCAGTGTTGCGATGTGCACACGCGTGATTCGTGGTGATGTGTGTGAGTCCAGGAAGAACAACGCACATCATCACAAACTGCTGTGTGCCATCTTGAACTGGCTACGACGGCTCATTTGCACAGGATTCCTCCATGTGCTGGCCACTCTTGCGACCCTCTCTTCCTCTGCACCCACTATGCACCAGTCGTCCTCCATACTGTCTGTCGGCCCAGATGCCACCAGGGAACCCTGTGGACCTGCCTTATTCACCGCAGCCAGGCTGGTAGAGATCACATCCCTGCCACAGTTGGGAGTCGGAGGTGCAGCAGAGGTGGTTACCCTAGCAACAGGATCCCTGCCAAGGGATGATGTGCAGGCAACTTCCAGAAGGACACGTCCATGACAGGCCCGGGGGTCGTCAGCGTCCCGGAGCCAGTCGTGGTAGCACAGGCAGATGACATCAAGGCAGTAGCCGCAGGCTCAATGTAGGAGGCGTCCAGACTCAGGGCATACAACATCACGGGGGTAGGCAAGGGCCGAAGGGAAGGAGGACCGTGGACTATGTGTGCCTTCGGTGTGGCAGAAGGTGGGCCAGCAAATGGATACAGAGTGGTGGCGGCCATAGAGGGCATGGCTCACTGTTAGGCAGAATCACCTGCAGTACCCTTGGGGAACATTAAAGGCAATTAGGACTAAAAGTGTAAGCACAATTTCACCTTTGGTACAAGTCTGTACTACACAGTAAAGTGGTAGCGATGGCTGAACAGCCAGACCTTTCTCAAGAGTTTAAGTGAGCAATAGAACAAGTTACACAAACAACCAACTAATAGTGATTCAAGTAAACACTTACTCAAGGTTTCTTGGTAAAAGAATATACATTTATTCAATCAGTCAGTTAGAAAACATTACACTAGCATAAGCAGCTCAATATCACACACTAATACACCACAAAAATCCAACCGGTAAGTAAATGAACAAGTTTAGCTCCAAAATGAAGTGGGAGCAAAATGACACTTCAGATACATAATAAAGGAGGGAAAAGACAAGGTTATAAGAATAGACAGCCCAAATACATTCATGGGCAGGGCAAAGGGTTTCAGTTAAATACAACCAGCAATTCTTCTCAATAGGCCCGGGCCAAAGTCAATGGTTCAGAGTCTTTTTTATAGAATAGCACAGTTCGGGTAAGTAACGGTTAAGTCTTTGCCACGGAGATTAGAAGAATTTGGCTAGGCGAAAAGTTTGACGAATGTTTAGGGAATGACAAGCCTTTGTGATTGAGGAAAGTTTCACACACTTTCTCGATGGCCGAAAATATTTCCGGACCGCGTTTGCACAGTACCTTGTCAATGAAGAAAGCTGTAGCTGAGGCAGTTGTTCCTGGCAGTTTGAGCAGATCTCAACGTTCCTGAGCTTCAGTCATGGGGACAAGAAGGAGGACACCGCAAGGTTCCTGCACTGCCCAGGGAAGAGGCCGAAAGCTGTAGCAAGACATCGGTTTAAGGTGTGAGTGCCTTAAATTCTACAAGCTGGTTTCCTTCCCTCTGGCTATCCAGTTTTCAAATTCGACCCAATGGGGAAGTTGTCCAGGTGGCTTGCGAGTTGGTTGTTCTCACCAGTATCAAGGGAAGAAGTTTACCTTGAAGGGCTTCTCTGTCATCAGAGTTTCAGGCAATTCGGACCTGCATCAGGGCTTCACCAGTCGTCCAGGAGTTGCAGCAGCCCTCTTCCTTCCTCTCCTCTTCGGTTTCTGGCACCTCCCTCGCATCCTTTCCACCCCAGACACTCAGGCAGCAGAGGAGGGCTTCAGCACTGAAGCCCGCCAAAGGCCAACGAACAAAGGGACCAAACCTGGTTTGGCGCACAGAGACACACACAAGAATGACCTTTCCTAAAAGAAATGGTGAAAAAAGATGACCAGAGTCTCTTTTTACAGATAGGTCTTGGGCGCCATATTGAAAAACATGGCTGACCCATCAGGAAAAATCATGGTACTTGATCTAAACCACTGCCACCAGCCATTTAAAGTAGAAAAGGGTAACATTTTACTGTTACATGAGTGTTTTGACTCAGGGGAAGCTAGGCAACCCCTCCAGCACTCTATAGGAAGATAGTGTGTGCAGGGTCAGTAAATGTAAAGAGACTAGTAAAGTCAATTTAACTTTACATGCTCTGGGAGACGCTAGTCAGTCCCACAGAAGGTATTTAAACATTGGGAAGTCTGAAAGACAACCCTGTGCCACTGCACAGAAGGTGCTGTGTGACACACAGAAAACGATGATGCCTATGGGGTTGTTTATTAACTCCATAACCAAAGAACACAAAAGTAAAGCACACATCAAAATACATGAAAGAGTGGGAAAACATGCTCACACTCTTTACAGGTAAAACAATAAAATCCTAGAAATCCAGCAACGTTGCTGGGGGTCTCAAAAGGTAAAGAAATTAGCACATTTGGAGAATTCTCCCTAACACTCACCATGGTCAGGGCGGAGAACTCCATGGGGCGGGCATTGCGGCGGGCACAGTTTCTCGAGGAGACTCGCAGGGAGTTGGTGAAGAGCATGTCAGCGTCCCTGTAGGCCTCGAGGACAGAGCCCATTCCTGCCTCCAGGCCATATACTCGGAGTTCGATAATGCCCTGGCCAAGACTCTTGGGGAGAAAGGTGAGCCGTAGGACTAGCCCGCCACCATTGTATATAGTTTATTAGGCTTAGGTTTCCTTTACTTTTATTTTTATTTTGGAGTCGATGGACATTGCTCCACTTTTTGTACATAGTTGTATTTTGGAATCATGGACCCTAAGAACTTTCATTGTAAATAGTTCTGGAACTGTGGACTTTATTCTTTTATGTTTTTCACACCCATGATGGAATATTTTATTTACACTTTGGATTCTGAATTTCTTTTTTCTGGTCATGGACCACTGGGAGGTTTTCATTTTGTTTTAATCACAATTTTTGGGATTTTGCATTTCAGTTCACATTCATTTATTTTTCCAGGTCGTGTTTTTTTTTCATTTGGGAGATCTCTGTTTTTTAATACATTTTCATCTGTTCGTATATTTGTGTTGTCGGCTCTCATTAGTTTGGTGCATGTGTCAGTCATCATTGCCTCAGTCATGTGTCACTGCTGTGTGGCCATTTTGGACATGTCTTTGGGTGCTTGCATGTATGCTTCTGTGAATGAAATGCCATGGGGCCTGTAAAGGGAAGTGGGGACGATGGATGGGTGTGGAGTTGCACTGTGGGGGACAGTGTGGTGTGGCAGTTGGGTGGACATTTTCTACATGCATGTATGTTGTGACAATGTGTTGGTTGGGTGGACATGAGTCTGGGCCAGCTGGTTTGAGCCCGTCACTGGTGGAGGGACATGAGTCGGGGCTCGCAGGTGCATGGTGCCATGTGGGCTGTGTGTGGGGCATGGTCATGGGTGGTCCCCTGTGGTGTGGGCTGCCTGTGGGGCATGGTCACAAGTGTTGTGTGGTCCCCTGTGGTGTGGGCTGTCTGCGGGGCATTGGTCAGGGGTGATGGGCTGCCTGCTGGGCATGATCACGGGTGTTGGGTGGTCCCCTGTGGTGTGGGCAGACTGTGGGTCATGGTCACAGGTGTTGAGTGGTTCCCTGTGGTGTTGGCTGCCTGTGGGGCATAGTCAGGGGTGATGGGCTGGCTGCAGGGCATGGTCATAGGTGTTGGGTGGTCCCCTGTGGTGTGGGCTGCCTGTGGGTCATGGTCACAGGTGTTAGGTGGTCCCCTGTGGTGTGGGCTGCCTATGGGGTATGGTCATGGGTGATGGGTGGTTCCCTGTGGTGTGGGCTGTCTGTGGGTATGGTCACAGGTGTTGGGTGGTCCCCTGTGGTGTGGGTTGCCTGCAGGGGAGGATGTGGGTCCTCACCATGTGGGTGCGCGAATCAGGGGGTATGCGAGTGTGCTTTCACGCTATTTTGCCTGCGTGAGCGTGGTACATGTATTCCGGGGTACGCAAGTGCGCTTTCCACACGATTTCGCCTGCGCGAGGGAGGTACATGTATTCTGGGATACGCGAGTGCGCTTTTCACGCAATTTCGCCTGCACGAGCAGGGTACGTGTATTCCGGGCTACATGAGTGCGCTTTTCACACGATTTGCCTACTGGAGCGGGGTACATGTATTCCGGGGTACGCAAGTGCACTTTTCACATGATTTCTCCGGTGCAAGCAGTGTATGTGTATTCCAGGGTACCTGAGTGCACTTTTCACGCGATTTCAGTGGAGTACGTGTATTCCAGGGATGCAATTGCACTTTTCACGTGATTTGGCTGCAGGCAGCCCACACCATAGGGGACCCCCCTACACCCCTGCCTATGCCCAGCAGGCAGTCCATCAACCCTGACCATGCCCCGCAGGCAGCCCATCACCCCTGTCCATGTCCCGCAGGCAGCCCATCACCCTTGACCCTGCCCCGCAGGCAGCCCATCACCCCTGACCATGATCCGCAGGCAGCCCATCACCCTTGACCCTGCCCCGCAGGCAGCCCATCACCCCTGACCATGATCCGCAGGCAGCCCACACCACAGGGGGGACACACCGACACCTGTCACCACACGCACAGGACTTTCCACGCGATTTGGCTCTTCACATGCAGGGTACTCCTATTGAAGGGGGTGCGCGGGAATATTTTCACACGTTTTCACTGCCGCGAGCGGGGTACGCATAGTTTTTCATGCGATTACAGTGTAGGGGGGCTGAAAGCTTGTCTAGGGTTAGCACAGACCTTTGCATCCTATTTGGGATTTCTATGGCTTTTTCCGGTGTAAGGGGCCTTCTTGGGGGCATAACTGGCACTGCTGGATGTTCGCTGCGCCACGGCTGCAAATAGCTTGGGAAATCCATGAATATGAGTTATGCCTGAATGCTGTTTGGCGCATGCTGGGGCACGCTCCCTCTGCACCAGCCGCGTGCACTACATCTGGCCTGATCCCATGAATTACTCTGATTATGTTGTGTGGGTGTGCTACGTTTGCCTATCTAGTTTAATGTTATTTTTTTTAAATTATTCTTATTTTCCTGTTACTTTACATTAGTACACAAGTAGTGTTGTTCTGTATTCATTATTTAAGTTGGATTGTAGTATAACATTTTAAAACAGTCTCTCTTTTAACTGTATTTTTTTGTCGTGGTTAAGGTAAAAGTCAATGAATTGCAGCCACGGATATAATAAAAAATGTGTTAGCTATTATTTATTGTATTTGTGTATTTATGTATGATGAGTAGTCTTTAAAAGTACTGTTTTGGTGTACACTGAGTGCAAATCAGGAGTACTTTTTTGATGTTATGAAGCAACATTACATTTCCTTCATCGGTTAAGTGTACTCCCTCATGGCTATAGAAATTGGCCATGTAGAACTTTATGTTGTTGTTTGCTATTCATAATTGGTTATGGTCTCTCATGAATGCTGAAACTGCTTTATTAACATTTCTCTGGGATTTTTCAATTGTATCATTAAATCTGGTGGTCAATCTCCATCTTTGCCTCTGATTGAGATTGGAAAAGATAAAGATGGTTTGAGGAAATAGTTCCATTAGTTTTCCCATGTCATGTTTCATCATTAAAGTAAGGGACACCCCTCGTACATTCCCCAAATAATTGCCTCCACAATTAATTAGTATGATGCCTGAGTGCCTTATACTTCTCAGACTAAATAATTTTGGAAAAACGTGTAACCAACAGCCAAATGCCTCCAATCAGCCACACAGTTTTGAAAACAGCCATGCTATTTGCACTGTTTGTTTGTTTACAAGAAAATGATTCTTACTTTTAATTTCTAGTAGTTTGTATGAGTCGGGTATGTATGATATGTGTTTGTTGCACTTTATAATTGGTAGATGGTGCTATTATTAGTATTTGTGGCTGTCAAACAGCTGACCAGCACACGGCATTGCTAGTTGCGGGTAGACACTCCCCCATTGCGTCCTCGTCTACATTAGATCAAGTGAGACGTTGTGTGTTTGTGGATATGTGCTAGTCGCGGCTGTTCAAAATTTTGGGTGGGGCGGCATGTTATATGCATTGAGTGTTTTGGGGGATTATGAGAGACTCTGGAAGTGGAGGAGGATTATGAGGAGTGCAGGGAATCTGGTAGGCACGTTGGGGACAGTTTTGGGAGTTTGGTGCATTAGAAATGCAATTTTGAATTTGAATTTTTTGCGCATAGCCGCGGCTATCAACAGATGTCCTAGAGGGGCTCTTGTATAGCCGCGTCTATAAAAAAGCACATGAATAGGCCCATCGATACTACTCTGTGTTTAATTTGTTGCAACTGGAGCCATGGGTATATTTAAAGTTGCGTCTATAAATATACATTTTCTGTTCAATAATCATGCTTTTATCTGGATGATACAGTAGCTATTTTTATTTGCGTATGGTAATTCATGTACTTGGTTGTTCACTTATTTGATTTGAAGGTTTCAAGACCAATTTACTTTGATTTTGGACTTGCAGAAAAATGTAAGTCTAGCCATGACATTTGATGCCAAGCAAGATTTTTATGTGTTTTGGTGTTTCTAATTGGGAAGTATTAAAGTTGTTAATGTGTACTTCGTTGTGATAGGTTGTAGTGAACATATCAGCCCTTTTATTAGTTTTATTACAATATAGTCCTCTTTTGTGGTTTTTATTTTGGAAAGTATGACACTCCATTTTTTGTCTACTTTTCTCATTTACACTGCAGAATTCACACTGTGCAGTTCATGTTACCTGTGATAAAATATGATTGCCATTAATCAGTTGTTGGGCATTGTTGTGTTGAAAGTTTGATTTTAAGATATATGCATAATGGGGCTCTGTGGTTTCCTTTGTTTTTTGCTGTATTTGTTAACAATGAAGTGCTCCTGCTGTATATGTAGAACATTAGTGGGAATAATTATTCAAAGTTGTTTATTAGGAAGCACATTTTATTTTAGTGAGGTGCATGATATAAAATCATGAAGTATGCTTGTTGTTTCAAAATAAAAGATGTATCACAGAGGAGTAGAAATGTGATTTTATCTACAATGCTTTTTTAATCACTTGGTGTGTGTTAAAGTGATTTTGGGGTGATATAAAAATGTGTTTTAAAAAGAATTCATTTTTGCTGGTGTGGTTTGATATTTAGTGTGCGCATAGTTAACGGTTCTGACTACTGTGATGGCTTCAATAAAGACTTTGGGGCAGTATCAGACGCAGGCATGCTCCATTGGCTTTGGGCTTATTGTATCATGCGCGGAAGGAAGGTTACCCTCAGGCACACCATTTTACATAACACTCATACCCCCGGGGACTCCCCAACGCATAACACAGCTAGACTCCCCAAGTCACAGTCAGCCCCTCATAATGTCACGCTACCTGTGGTGCGGTAGAAGCGTCATCAGCTCCAAGGCTCTGTCAGAGGGTGACTTCGTTTTTTCATCGTTTCCAGTGGCAAGTGCCATGGAGATTGCGACCGGCCTGGTGCAGCCGTTCGTAACCACTTCCTGGTTTCGGGCCGACTTCCCGATCACGTGCCCTGAGCTCCGCTCACGTGATCGGGAGTCGGCAGACATAAAAATCGCGCAATTTGAATCATTTGCCGCTTCACAGCTGTTGTCACGACACTGTTCGGCGTTCTCGATTCACATCTTGGATTCATTGGAAAAAGACCTCAAGCTTACGGATAATGGACTGGTGTTCTTGCTCCTTGGATTTGTGGTTTTGGTTTCTGCTTGGATTCACAGAATTTTGGATTTTTGGCTAACGGTTAACGGATTGTTTCGGATTACCCTACTCTGCTTTGTCACTTATTCATCTGTCTTCGAGGTTCCTTGAACTGCTACAGTCCTTCCAAGTAATCCACGAGTACCATAGTGCCATAAATACTTCCAGGATCATCAGTTGTGTAGCCAGCGCTGAGTTTCTGGTGCCTTGCTTTATGGATTGCTGACGCTTCCTTGCACCACAGCCTCAGAGTTCCTAGCACTTTTCCATTAAACTTAGGTAAGCCCCTTTTCAATACAGTTACATTGTTTACAGTACTGTGCTAGTTTGTGCTAATACCTGAATTCATTACAACATCTCTGGGGTCCTCGGCGGCATCTGATCCTGCGAAACAACAACCACCTGTGGCCTCAAGGCTCGCACAGGGAGTAGTTTTCTCTATCCCTCTGTGGAACTTGGGGACAGATGCCCATATATTCTTCCCGACGTGTCAAGTCAAGACAGACTGTGAAGCCTTGTGTTGTGTTGAATATGGAGGCCGCAGCTGACGACCCTGTGGCTGCGTTGGTACAGGCAATCACAGTGCTGAGGGCAGATATGACAGCTGCCAATACCGCTATGCATCAGCGGTTAGACCTCATCCAAAATGTTCCAAATCCCTTACCCGCTGATGCAGAATTCGGTGATGCTGCTGCCCAACCCCCAGTAGCACCACCTGTTGTCCCCACGGCAGCACCTCAGGTTCCTGTACTCGTGCCCACGCCCTTTCCCTTGGCTGCTCCAGAAAGATTCCATGGAGATCCCAGAAGGTTTCGTACATTCCGAAACCAATGCAAATTGCATTTCCTCTGTAGACCCCAGGCCTTCTCCGATTCCACCACCAAGGCGGCGTTTACCCTATCCCACCTAGCTGGTACAGCTGCCGCTTGGGCTAACCCGTTATTGGAAAATAACAGTCCCGTTCTTTATGATTTCAATTTACTAGTCACAGAAATGTCTCATGTATTTGACACACGTCATAAGGCCCAGTCCCGGGATATCGAGTTATTGGACTTATCTCAAGGAAAGGGCTCACTCATAGATTACATTGCCCAATTTAATCAATTGGCTGCTGAGACCTCTTGGCCCGAAACAAAAAAGCAGTGGTGTTTTATAGAGGACTCAGCAATTCCATGAAGGATGCTATGGCCGTCGTCCCCTCTCTGCCCACACAACACACTGAATTAGTAGACCTCGCCCTACAGATAGACGCTTAGCGTTCCGAACGCAAATCCGAAGCAGGGTTTCCTAATACAGTTCAGACCTCCCCTTCCACAGATACAGGTGGTGAACCCATGCAAATAGGCAGAATCCGCAGCCCGACTTCGCAAACCGAGCGAGAACGCTGAAGAACTGACAATGCATGCTACTATTGTGGCCTAAACTGACATTTTGTAAAGAGCTGCCCTTGGCGTCCCAAGAAAAAAAATCAGTTTTTTTTTGACTGCTCGACCCTACATCCGAGGGCCGGATCGAGCAAGTTCATCTACTCCCTCGGAAAAGATACCCGCCTTTGGGAGGGTTAGGCCAGTGGTGGTACAGGCTACTTGAAAACCCACACCAGATATTGTTCATTGAGTGTCCATTGTTATTGATTCAGGTGCCACAGGCAATTATGTCGATATAATATTGGCCAAATCATTGAATCTACCCCTGGTTACCAAACAACACCCAGAACCCATACACGCAGTGGACGGCACGGCACTGATTTCCGGTCTGATCAGACAACAAACTGCCCCAATCACCATGAATATACAGAACACCCATCAGGAAGAGTCAGTTTCATATTGACAGTGTGGAATTCCTGGGATTCCATATTACACCCGGGGGTCTATCCATGAACCATTCCAACATCTGTGCTGTGTTAGATTGGCCGAAGCCCAGTAACCTCAAAGCATTACAATAATTTCTGTGTTTCTCGAATTACTACAGGTGTTTTATTCAGGATTTTTCCTCCATTGTAACACCCCTTACTGCGTGTACCAGCCCGAAGATGCCTTTTGTGTGGCTAGATGAACACCACAGAGCTTTTGATGCATTAAAGACAGCATTTACCACTGCCCCGTTCTAAAATATCCCGACCCAGAACTCCCTTTCATAGTGGAAGCAGATGCATCCTCATTTGCTCTTGGCGCAGTGTTTATCCCAGCATTGTCCCTTCTCAGGTCAGCTACATCCGGTGGCATTTCATTCCCGAAGTTTTCCCCTACCGAAAACCATTACACTGTTACGGAAAAACAATTACTGGCCATCAAGGATGCCTTTCAAGTCTGGCGACATCACCTGTTAAGGGCAAAACATTCAATCACGGTATTCACAGATCACCGTAATATCCAGATCTTGGCCTCGCTCAAGTGTATCCATAGCCGGCAGGTGCGGTGGCATTTATTCTTTGCGGCCTTCGACTTGCAGATCAAACATCAATCGTGCTTGTCCCATGGAAAGGAAGACACATTGTCTCGTTCCCCTGGCAGGGTCTCCTTACCCGTTTTCCCTGAAACCCTATTAGACCAACACGTCATTTGTCTCTGTACACCTCCTTTACCACTACTGAAATCAATTCGTACATGGGTTTCGCTACATCCTGAACAAGTCTCCGAGTGGGATCCGGTGTTTCATGATGGGTTACCATTCATCCAGAATAAATTATGGTTACCAACAGCAGACACCCGCAACCTCACTCTGGAATGGTCCCATGACAGAGCCATTAATGGACATCCTGGACAAAAGCGGACGTTGGACCACCTCAAACGTTGGTGTTGGTGGCCCTCCATGAACCGCAATGTCGAAGGCTATGTGAACACGTGTGCAATATGTGTCCAGTGTAAACATCGCCGGGGGAGCCCAGTGGGTCTCTAATATCCCATACCTGTACCTCCTAGACCCTGGCACACAGTTTCGATGGATTTTGTGACGGACCTGCCTCAAACCAAGGGCTTTGACACAGTTTGGGTGGTGGTGGATTCTTTCTCTAAGGTCGCTTGGTTTATTCCGTGTTCTGGCATTCCGTCCGCCCCAGTGTTGGCCAACCTTTTCTTTAAATCTGTCTTTTGTCTTTTTGGGCTACCCACGGTTATCATCTCGGACAGGGGGCCGCAATTCACATCTCGGTTCTGGCGGGCGCTCACAGGTCTTCTAGGCATTGATTACCGTTTTTCACCCGCCTATCATCCGGAAACGGATGGCCAGACTGAGAGGGTTAACCAGGCCATGGAGCAGTATTTACGTTGTCTCATTTTACAACACCAACAATCATGGCTAAGTGTCTTGCACCGTGCTGAATTTGCATACAATAACGCTTTGCACGCTTCTACCGGCTCTTCTCCTTTTTATGTTCTGTATGGTCAGCAGCCCGCACCTTGCCTATTCCTGATTTCATGCTTTCTGTTAATCCTGCTGCGGTCGCATGCACCTGAGAACTATCAGCTGTCCATGCCCAGACGCTCACTCATCTTCGTGAGGCTCAGGCGTTGGCAAAGTCTGCGGCTAATAGACGGACGGCTGTGGCGCCTTCCTATGTTATGGGAGACAGGGTTTGGCTTTCTTCACGTCACCTCCGACTGCCGGGCTGTTGCAAATTGCTCCCCCGTTTTGTAGGACCCTATAGGATTTCTGCAGTGATCAACCCGGTGGCCTATCGCCTCTCTGTTCCCGCCTCTTGGATGATCCATCCTGTGTTCCATACCGCCCTATTAAAACCATGTCCTGCTCCTACCCGTCTCCGGTCTGCCCCTGGTCCCGTTTCTGTGGGTGGTTCTGAGGAGTATGAGGTGTCGAACATTTTGGGGTCCGTGTGGTTAGGGTGGTCTCCAGTATCTTGTGGACTGAGCAGGTTTTGGCCCGGAGGAAAGGTGTTGGGTTCCTGTGGCTGATCTCCATGCCCTGCGGCTGGTTTCTCGTTTTTACCTGGACTATCCGGCCTGCCCACGTGGTCGTGGGCCATTGGGCTGGCTCTGCAGGGCTGGTCTTTGCGTCAGGCAGCCCAGGCGGCTGCCTGACATCAGTCAGCCTCTAGGGGGCGCTGCACCAGCAGTCCACAGTGCTAGAATACACGTGTAACATGTTAGTTTCCTAACATTACAAAAATGAATGTGCCTGTTCATTTTTATAATGTTAGGAAACAAACGTGTTATACGTGTATTCTACCACTGGCATTGCTGCAGGCTGTGGCCTCGACCAGGGCAGTTTCTAGTCCATTTGGTGCCCAGGGTGAAACACTAGGAATGTGCCCCCCCACGTACCCCATACCATGCGCCACTCCTGCCAAACCCTGCGCACCACACCCGCCGCACCCCGTGCACCACTCCCACCGCACCCCGCGCACCACTCCCACTGCACCCCGCGCACCACTCCCACTGCACTCTGTGTGCCATTCTCAAACTACACCGTTAAGGAACTCCTACCCAAAGTCAAGGAATGAATTGTCATTTGCAACGGTGGGCCACTTTTTCACTGGTGCACAAGATAATTTTATGCCCCTGTTCCACTTAGGCTGTAGATAATGAGGACTGGGCACACGAACCAAGAGACCATGAATATGGCACAGGATGCAGTATATACAACCAACAAATAACACAAGATGCTGAAGGTGGTTTGGAGGCAACCTAAGCCAAAAGGGCAATAACAAGGAGACACCTGAATCCAATAAACAATCACTTTAACATTCTTTGAATGGGAATCAAGGATTATGCTTTGATACAGTAAAGTCTTGACTGTTGTAAGGATACATGGACCAGGATTATTTATTTATTCATGCAATGTTTGTCGGGTACCTGCATATTTATTTATTTATGCAATGTGTGTCGGATACAGGTATCCGACAAACATTGCATAAATAAATAAATTATCCGTCCCCATGTACCCGACAAACATTGCATAAATAAATAAATAAACCGGTTCGTAGCTTAAAGAATATTTACTCAGCAACACTGGTCAAAACTATCATCCGCATAGTGAAGTAACTCATCACCAGTGCCATGGAAGTGATTAAAAGTGTAATTGATATATAGGGCCTCATTATGACTTTGGAGGCAGCCATGGCGCTAGTAGCGCCATGGCTGCCTCCAAAATCGTGTCCGAATCCGATCTGGTGGAGTGGGGACTTCCCGGGACATTGCTCCCTTGGCGGACCCGGTAGGTCCCCATTCCAAATGCCATTCCCCATTCCCACATAGGGCTCAATGGGAATGGGGAAGTAGCTAATAATGGTACCGCAATTTGCGGTACCGTTATTAGCAGCCTGGTCCCTCAGCGGGACTCTTAAAGGACGTGTGGTCAGACCACACGTTCTTTGAGGCTCCCACTAAGGGACCTCGGAATTGGGTGGTAAGGGATTACCGGCACCGGTCTCCTTACCGGTGCCCGGTATCCCTTACCGACCAACTTGTAATGACCACCATAGTTTGGAAAAGAAGCGGCATGAAAGAAATAGCGCTGCTTTAAACTATTATTTTTGCCATTTTCTGGGCTTGCAGGGACGCACCATGGGCCCAAATGGGTCTCCGTTTGTACCGTGTCGGGGCCCACGGTGCATCCCTGCAAGGCACGCCCACTCCCCACAGCCCACTGCACCTCCCCTCCCATCTCAATGCCAGCATGAAACCATTTAGTGACTAATGGGCTACCATTAGCAGTTTTCTGCTGGCATTATGATGGAAGGGGCTGGTCTTAGCTGCAGGGGGACCTAAAGTGTTTTATTGGTGGGCTTATGCCCCCCACCCCAAGTGGCACAAAAGTGGTCAGAAGGAGCCTCTGACTTCTGTAATGTCATGTAGTACTTTTGTACTATGTGACATTACAGTCGGAATGGGCAGCGCCAGCACCTGACCTGCAGAACTTTCTCCATGTCAATGCACCGCCCCACAAACTGGGGAATTCCATCCCCTCCACAGGCTCCAGGGACCTGGGCAATTGCACCCCCCAGGGCTATTGCGCCTCGGGCAGTTGCATGCCTCGTCCGGGCCAAGAAACAGGCCTAGCCACAGGTGGCGCCGGCGCAGCTGGCGCCAGCCAGGCCCATGGGCGCACGTGCGGTGTGCTCTCCTCCAGGCTATGGGCGCGCACTGATCCTGAAGTGCGGATCGATTGGGGCTGGCTGGTGTTGTCGGCCCCGGCCATTACAGAAAAGAGGAGTGAGTGGGTCACTAAATCCTGAAGTTGTTCCCATCACAAGCACACACTGCCAAGCAGCAGCAGAATCAGCAAACAGTTGCTGCATCCTGCCCTCGCTGATTGGCCTTGTTTCAGGAAACCCGGCAGTAACTACAGCCTGCTGAGGCAAGCACACTTCTTTCCTCCTGCTCCCGTCCTCGCAGGTGAGGCCTATTGCTGCATGGGCATTTTATTTATTGAAAAATGGTATTTCGGAGATTACTGGGCTATCCAAGAACAGCCTCTGGAGGCCACAAAGCTACACACTTTTGTCAAGGCTCAAATAGTCATGAAAAAGGAAGCGAGCCCTGGTGGTGGACTCTCCTCAGGAGATCAAAAGGCTGGTTCTCGGAAGACCTGGGCAGAGTGTCACCGTGAGCAGATCTTAGACAGTTGCACGTTCCACCGAAGTTGGATTTGTCAGTCCGTTGGCCAGGCCAAAATCATTTCGAGAGTGAGGCCCTGGGGGCCGGTACCATGCTTGGGCCGGTTTGGGGGTTACTACACCCCCCTAGTTCCCGCTCCCGAGCATATTGCTTGTCGTTCCCTCTTTCCTGGGCATACACTGATGACTTTATTTTTGTGCAAGAGTTTCATACATTTCACTGTTCGCTCAGACTTGTCTTATACTCTTCTTTGTCGTTGTGCTTCTTTTGTTTGGAATAGCAATCACACTAGTCTAACAAGATAAACAAACACCTACACGAACGCGCCTTGTGAATGATGGTGTGCAGGATGGATGCAGGCGCTGGACCAAAAGCTGAGCGAAGTCTGCACAGCAGCTGGCTTGGGAAAGCGACTCAGCAACTACAGTAGAAACCGTCTCCGTGGACGATTGGCCCGTCTTCCATATAATACAAATACCCAGACTTGCAGGTTGCATGCTTCACTTTCTTTGTTCCATTGGGGGCGACATGCTGTAGCATCAATTCATGGCCTTTAAAATACCCTGCACAGTGCAGCTTCCGATCTCCTTTAACACAAATGCTGGGAAATGGCCATGACTAGCTAACCCCACATTAATCAAAGCCAGGTCTCTAAAGAATGGTTGAAGTGTTGGGGAATCACCTGCTCACACTTTGTCGTGCGACCAACCAGTGCGCAAAAGATGTTTCAAAGCGTGGGGCTCTTGGTGCCGCACATTTCTGCATGTGATACACCAGCAGCTAAACACACCCTGTGGAGGCAGCTCCTTCTGCATAGTTCTCTCCCAAGCTCGGGACAATGTTCTTTACCATAATGGAGAATGTGAAAAAGCGCAGGGCTGCAAGGCTGGGAGGTCAGGGGGAAGGGCAAAGCGCACTACGCTTGGGATACACTGGAGATGCTTCCCCTGATACCCGCAGTACTCCAAGTCCCCTGAAATAAAATTCAGCTATACACTGCACAATGTGCAAGGGCCGCTGCTATTCAAGCAGAAAGCAACTAGTAATTTGCAAAAAGTAAACTTAACGAGTCCCAAGAAAAGGTCATCTTCCATCCATTAAGAATCTGATTTGTTTTTGTTTTTATGTTGGGATGGTAGACATCGTTTTTCTTTGCGATCTTACAGTTTCATGGTGCTGTCGGGAGCTAAAATGAGTGATCACGAAGGAAACATTTAAGAATTTTGAGAGTTCACAAGCATGAGCGAAACAAACCCAAATACTCGAACAGCCATTTTTCGGCCGCGGTAAAGCACTGCAGTGTGTTTCAATGTAAAGTCCATATTGTAATGTCTTAATTTTAGAACGCCATCTCTCCAACATTAATATTGGGAGCTATGTTGAAATGTACATGCATGTTAACTCTCTGCATATGTTTAAAGTAGACTTTACCACTCACATGGAGTCGTGATATTGTTTACATGTGTCCCTCCTAAATATATTTAACTTCCCGTGAAATATTTGATGCAATGCATATTGCATAAATGCATGGATTCTAATGCTGAGATAGACGGGCTTGTACAGTTATCGGTGGGTATATTGCTGGTGCTTGTTCTTGGAGGTTCTAGTAACACTGTTCAAAACCAGTTCATCGCCTTTTAAGAGTGGCTAAATGTTTGAGGTCATACGAATGACATTAGTGTAGATCTGAAATTGTCGATTCTCTGACCTGAGTCACAGCAGCAAACTGGTCATTGTTACTAAAAATGAAGAGCAAAAGCACACTAACATAACCAGGCCTGTTCGGGTTTGACCCTCTTATTGCTGTTTTCTGAGGTTCATGAAATTCATTAGATGCCAGCATTTTGTTAACTCATAGTACCTACTTGCGCTGCTCAGCCCATGACACATGCATGAGATCACAGGTCGGGGGAGGGAAGACGCCAACGATGCTTCCCGCCTGGGGTGCAATCTGTTGTAAGACCGGCCCTGGGGCTCTGTCATGCACGGAAGGAAGGTTACCCTCAGGCACACCGTTTTACATAACACTCATACCCCCGGGGACTCCCCGACACATAACACAGCTAGACTCCCCAAGGCACAGTCAGCCCCTCATAATGTCACTCTACCTGTGGTGCGGAGGAAGCGTCATCAGCTCCAAGGCTCTGTCAGAGGGCGACTTCATTTGTTCCCTCGTTTCCAGTGGCAACTGCCATGGAGATTGCGAGCGGGCTGGGGCAGCCGACTGTAACCACTTCCTGGTTTCGGCCCGACTTCCCAATCACATGCCCTGAGCTCCGCTCACGTGATCGGGGGTCGGCAGACATAAAAACTGCGCAATTTGAATCATTCGCCGCTTCACAGCTGTTTTCACAACACTGTTCGGCATTCTCGATTCACGTCTTGGATTCATTGGAAAAAGACCTCAAGCTTACGGATAACGGATTGGTGTTCTTGCTCCTTGGATTTGTGGTTTTGGTTTCTGCTCGGATTCACTGACTTTTATATTTTTGGCTAACGGTTAACGGATTGTTTCGGATTACCCTTCTCTGCTTTGTCACTTACACATCTGTCTTCGAGGTTCCTTGAACTGCTATGGTGCCTCCAAGTAATCCACAAGTACCATAGTGCCACAAATACTTCCAGGATCATCAGGTGTGTAGCCAGTGCTGAGTTTCTGGTGCCTGGCTTTATGGATTGCTGACGCTTCCTTGCACCACAGCCTCAGAGTTCCTAGCACCTTTCAATTAAACTTAGGTAAGCCCCTTTCAATACAGTTACATTGTTTACAGTACTGTGCTGTTTGTGCTAATACCTGAATTCATTCCAACAGCCCTGGGGTCCTCGGCAGCGTCTGATCCTGTGAAACAACAACCACCTGTGGCCTCAAGGCTTGCACAGGGAGTAGTTTTCTCTATCCCTGTGTGGAACTTGGGGACAGAGGCCCATATATTCTTCACAACGCATCAAGTCAAGACATATTGCTATGCAAACTCCTATTATGTGAAACGGAGTATGTGTTAGGAAATGTTATTTTAGTAGAGAAATAAGAGGTTGCACAATGTTCGGATGTTTTATTTGAAGTTTACCTGTGCAACAGTTTTAAATAGGAAACACTGGGCCTCATTATGACCCTGGCGGACAGCTGTGCCTGTAATACAGGCATGGCTGCCGCCAAGTCGTTTTTTTCTGGTGCCCTGGAATGGGCAATTACCAGGGTATTACAACCCCAGCGGACCCAGTAATTGCCCATTCCAAGGCGCCGGAAAAAATTCTTCCCAACTTCCATTTGTGCCCCATAGGGCTCAATGGCAATAGGGAAGCTGCATGCACATGCACCATTCGTGAATGGTGCCAGATATGCAGCGTGCTGTGGTTGCGGGTGCCGCTCTGCCCGCCAGGTCCGACCTGCCGGGCAGAAAGGCACCCATGAGCACAACTCGTAGTTTGCCAGTCCAGGAACTACGGTACCGGCAAGCTTACCTGTACTGTACTTCCCGGGCCGGCAAACTTGTAATGAGGCCCATTGTTTTTGTTTTAATGTTCTTGTTGCTGTACTGTTATTTGCTACAGAAATACTGGCAGCTGTCAATGGCAGTTTACTGGGCACAGAGTCTTGGACATTCATGTGATGTCCACACACATCTTAGTTATTTGGGGGCACGTATGCTTATTTGTGTAGTACATGGTTGGTGAAAAGCAGGTTTTTTTATGGCGTGCAACTTTGGTGCCACTCAATGAAACTGCAAGAAATTCAGGTATTTCATTCTAGACATGATTGTGAATGGTTTTGTAAAGTGTAGTGTTGTTTTGCCAAGAAGGAACAAAATTAGAGGGGGGCCCCAGAAATATTGTAAAGGCTTATACATGTGGTGCCCTTTGATGAATCTGCAGGAAAGTTTGCCAAAAGATTTTAGATAATTTGGTGGAATATTGTGAAGAGTTGGCAAAATTAGAAGGGGTTCTCAACATTTTCAGATGGTTTATAACTTTTTTGCCGTTTGACGTATATGGACAAAAGAATGTGTGTTCTGAATCGGTTTTGTCAAGTGGGGGCTAAGTCATATGACTATTGTATATACATACATTTTGACAGTTTTATAAAAAAATAAAACATGGGCGGATTTCCAGCAAAGTTCTGTAAGGATCATTGGCAAGGACCTGAAAGCATGATTATTTTTCTACTAGTGTCATAATGTAGGTATCAACAATAGTGATATATCTTTGGTGATTGAGGTATAACCTGTGGCCATGTGCAGTGGCCAGATTGTCCGGGTCATGGCATAAGGTCATGACCTGGACAATCTGGATAATGGCCATGACCACGGTGGACGACCAATGGGATTAAAGTGGCCATGTGCACCAGGGACCTGCTCTGTGGTGAGTTTTTTTTTTTTTTTTTTAAATTGGGATAGGTTTGAAAGGGAAAACATGTATTTGTAGGTACAAGTTGAAGTACTGGATTGGATTGCAGCAAATGTGTATGAGGAGGGTTAGCAAGAACTGGAAATTATGGTTTTGCAAATATGTCCTGTGTTTTTATCAAAGTATAAATAGTAGGTACACAACACAGAAATGTGTACTACAGTTTTCTTATTGTGGCATGCGGCATGGCGGAAGCTGTTGCTTTGAATGGGAAAACATGTTTAGCTTGTGGTTACAGCCTGAATTGGTGGACTAGATTACAGCAAACTTGTGCGACGAGCATTAGCAGGGACCTGCAGGCATGTTTTTGGAAATATGTGTTGTGTTTCATTTTTCTAAAAAGTATAAGAATGTAAGTAGAAACACTAGTGATATACATTTGGTGTCTTGGTAGTGGGCCTGACCCTCAGCAAATGCAAATGTGTACTCTGATTTGCTTATTGGCGAATGTGGCATGGCTGATGCCTCTCCTCCATGGATTTGGAGAATTACCTTGGTTACAAGCCATGAGCAGTGGCCATTGGTTACATTATTTTTGTATAGTGGACAGTGAAATAGGATGCAAGTAGGTGTGGTGAGTAATAGGGATTGTTTGCTTCGGCTGGGGTCATGGTGGAGCCTTATGGCATAGGCAGTTGAATGATGATTTCCATCCCCGGCATGCACTGCTGATAACAACAGACATAAGTATGTGTTGCAAAAAGTATGTTTCTTGAAGGAGTTTTATAGTTCTTTCGCGTAGGTGAAGAGTGCCCATGTAATGTTCTGTTTTAAGGTGTGGGAACATTAATAATGAGCAATTATGTGCTGCAAGTTTCTTGAAATGATGTGGATGATGCGTATTGGAAACTGCATGAGCAATAGAAAAAATGAAATGCTTGGGGCTCCTCTGTCATGCATACAGAAATTGGCTCCACGTCGAGTAGGTGATTCCCCCAGTGCGATGCCACCTATACTTAATGAACAGTCAATTTTCACAATAGTGTCTACTTAACATGTTCCAGTTTTTCCATCTGGTAATTTCTAAGTCTTCTGAACAATAAAAATCCTCTCTTTCAAAAATGGGCTGCATGTTTAAAATATCTAATCCAAGAATAAAGGTACCCGAAAAATAGAACAATATCCCAAAACTAAACATCACTCTTATGTATATGTAAATTGAGACTAACAATATTTTAAGGAGCAAATATTAGTCATCAAAAACATGTACATTGTCTGTCTACTATAAATTGTTTATACAACCAACACAATTATTTTAAAAGTGTATTATTTCTTCAATTGTTTTGAAATATTTCAAACATTTTGAAACAGGTGAAGAAGTTCTTCTAGTATGATATGATATGATATGGCATTTGTAACACGCCTATACACAAGTGTTTCACGGCGCGACGAGGCGGGGGGGGACAAGGGGAGAACAGACAACGATCCTACTAGGCCAGGTGTCATTCAGATCGGGCAAGTGCAAGGGTAGGGGGACTGGGAAAAAGTGCAAGGGGAAGGGGAGAGGGGAAGTGCAGTACATGGTTAGTAGAATACAAGATAGGTAATAGGGACAGCTGGTGGCAAGTGCAAGGAGAGTGCAGTACATGGTTATTAGAATAGGGCCAGCTGGTCGCAAGTGCAAGGTAAGTGCCGGGAGAAGGGGCTGTAGGATACAGAGACAGTCCTGTAGTGCAGGTAGGCAGTGCAGGGAAGAGTGGCAGGGCCAAGGACCGAGATCGGTGAGAGGTCAGTTGCAGATTCAGTGCAGGTTCAGTGATTTTAGCAGGGGAGAGAGGGAGAGAAAGCGGAGACAAAGAGGAAGGTTTTGAGGTGCTTCCGGAGATGGTTCTCCTCAAGTTTCAGGGAGGCAGGAAGGCTGTTCCAGAGGGAGGCCCCTGCTGCGGAGAGAGATCTACCCCCAGCTCGTTGCTTGGAGAAGCGGCTGACCCTGAGGTAGTTGGAGGTGGATGAGCGAAGAATCAAAGAAGAAGCACTACAACAACTACTTGCAGATCTAATTCTGGATTAACTAAAACAATTAAAACAACTATTAATTAATGTTGAAAAAGAAGTAAAATCAATTAAAAAGGATATTGAAAATGTAAGAGAAATTATGGACAGTAAAAATCACATTGAGTTACAAAACATGAAGATGTGGCTTTATTAATGTTCTGTCACACAAATTGTAAACATGAATTATGATGAATTATATGGTGCAGGGACCCTGGGATGATAAGGATGATGTGTATTGGAAATTAGATCAGATGGTGTGGTCCATACTGGGCTTTTAGTCTTTTTTGGCTTATGTGTGGTGTGATATGTTTATTTCAGCTGTGAAAATGGTCATGCAAAATCAACCTCCACCTATCAAAGGTGCTGTTAGCAACAGCCACAGTATTCAAACACTGCCAGCACTGGATCACTCTATTTGAAGAGTTATAAGAAATGGTAGAGAAGTCCAGAGAGAAGGCTTTTTATGAAGTGTCGACAGAGGTGTTATAGGTCCATCAGTACCACTTGGATGAGCGAGAGGCCTTCTCAGGATCTTTTCCTTCTTATGCAATGTATCTGCCGGAAGTGTTCATCCGCTTCATTCTGGGGCATTAATAATGTTTTTATTCGTTTGAAGAATCCATATGTGGTGTTATATCTTTACTGAAGCTGTGAGCAGTGGTTGTGCAGAATCAACCCCCCTCCATTAAAGATGCTGCCATCAACAGGCAGGGTCTTCAAACACTGGCAGCACTGGAACACTCTATTTGAAGAGTTATTAGAAATGCTAGACAGGTTCAGAAAGGAGGCTTTTCATGAAGTGTTTACAGATGTGGTGCTCCTATCTGCAGTGGAGGAGCGATGGCCTTCGAGGATCTCTTATTTCTGATGCCATGCATCTGTCCTGGGGTACTAATAGTGTATTTATATGGTTGAAGACACACCCGCATTTCAGAACCGAGAAAAGAAAACAAAAGATGTGTGATGAAGCTTTGGAATGGTAGAAGTTAATCACTGAATACCTGATTACCTGTAATTAAATATATTACAATATCTATAACAATTTTTTTATGCAGTTTCAGTAATTCTAATCTCCCAATTATTTGTTTGTATCCGTGGTTACACTGTTAACAGGGGTGGTCGTTTAGTTGGGAATAATAGCAATACAGTCGTTGCTCATGTTAGCTTTGCACGTAAAATCCTGCAATGCATTGGCTGATGCTGTAGCTGCAGCTACAAATAATATTATTTAAAAACATGCAACTTTGAGTATTGAATAACAAAAGCCTTGAAATTCAAAGAAATAAATGTAGTTGCAGGGAAGTTAAGGTGAGCAATACCTTGCAACAAAACCCTTGAGATTCAAAGTCACAACATTAGTTACAGGGATGTTAAGGTGAGAACGTAATGCAACAAATCCCCTGAAATTCAGCAAAAGCCAACTTAACTTTGCACGCCCTGCAACCTATGACCAAAATGATTATATCACAGATCACAATGCTGATGACATCGCTAATTACATGTTGTATGAGAACACTGATGACATTACAAATCAAACCACTGATGCCTTCACCTTAACTTCCCTGCAACTAAAGTTGGTGTTTCAATAGGAAGAGCACTTGTTGGGCGGCTTATAAGTTCGCTCCCCCTGGACAAATCCTCACCAAAATTTGCAAAAAAAGTTTTTGGCCCACTCAAAATATTTTTGCAAAGTTTTGTGAGGATTTGTCCAGGGGGGGCAAAGTTATAGGGGGGTCCCAAAACATTTTTTTCCCATAGACTGAATGAGGAAAAAACTTTGTTCGCGCCTACAGCCCAAACCGCTGGACAGATTTTCACCAAATTTGGACCAGGAGTAGCGGCTTGGTCCCAAAAGCGTGCTTTTGCAGATTTGGTGAAAATCTGTCCAGTAGTTTTTGTGAAAAATGACCAAAAAGTAGGTCATACATTTTTTTTGATATCTGTGTTCGGTCCACGGACACACTTCCCTGTTCGCTCCGCGGACAGTGTCCTGATTGGCCACTCAGTTTGCGTGGTGTCCGCGGACAGGCGATGTGTTCGCTGATTGGACGGTGTGGAGCGTGAAGCGCGTCAGATTTTCGGTAGCACCCGCCATCTTGGATTTGCGGACGTCCACGGACAGCGCGGTGAAACTTGGTTCAAAATTTGTATTTAGTAGAGTGTGTTGGTTTGTAGGAGTGTTTGGGGAGGGTGGGAGAGTATGAGATAGGTTGAAAGTTGTGCTTTTTTATGTGGTGGACGTTCTTATTGTTTTCGATTTGTCTGCGGACATCACGGGTGTTCTGAAATGTTCTAAATAAACTGAATGGGGGGGTGTTCTTAGGACTCAATATGTGTCCGTTTTGTTCATTGTCAAGCTGAAACTGTTCTAAGAACACTTGCGGTGTCGGAAATGTTCGTAAATAAACAAAATGGGGGTGTCCTGAGGACGCTGTCCGTATTGTTCGTTGTCAAGTTGAAAGTGTTCTAACAACTCTCGCGGTGTCCTGAAATGTTTGTAAATAAACAAAATGGGGGTGTTCTGAGGACTCTGTCCGTATTGTTCGTTGTCAAGTTGAACATGTTCTAAGAACCGTCGCGTTGTCCTGAAATGTTCATAGGGGGTGTCCTGAAGACGCTGTCCGTATTGTTCATTGTCAAGTTGAAAGTGTTCTAAGAACTCTCGCAGTGTCCTGAAATATTCGTAAATAAACAAAACGGGGGTGTTCTGAGGACACTGTCCGTATTGTTCGTTGTCAAGTTGAAAGTGTTCTAAGAACTGTCGCGTTGTCCTGAAATGTTCGTAGGGGGTGTCCTGAAGACGCTGTCCGTATTGTTCATTGTCAAGTTGAAAGTGTTCTAAGAACTCTCGCGGTGTCCTGAAATGTTCGTAAATAAACAAAATGGGGGTGTTCTGAGGACTCTGTCTGTATTGTTCGATGGCAAGTTGAAAGTGTTCTAAGAAATCTCGCGTTGTCCAGAAATGTTCGTAAATAAACAAAATGGGGTGTCCTGAGAACGCTGTCCGTATTGTTCTCTGGCAAGTTGAATGTGTTCTAAGAACACTCGCAGTGTCCTGAAATGTTCGTAAATAAACAAAATGGGAGTGTTCTGAGGATGCTGTCCATATTATGTTCGTAAATACACAAAATGGGGGTGTCCTGAGGACGCTGTCCGTATTATTCCTTGTCAAGTTGCAAGTGTTCTAAGAACTCTCGCGTTGTCCTGAAATGCTCGCAGGGGGTGTTCTGAAGACGCTGTCCGTATTGTTCGTTGTCCTGTTGAATGTGTTCTAAGAACTCTTGCGGTGTCCTGAAATGTTCGGAAATAAAGAAAATGGGGGTGTTCTGTGTTCTAAGAACACTCGCGGTGCCCTGAAATGTTTGCAAATAAACAAAATGGAGATGTTCTGAGGATGCTGTCCGTGTTGTTCGTTGTCAAGTTGAAAGTGTTCTAAGAACTCTCGCAGTGTCCTGAAATGTTCGGAAATAAACAAAATGGGGGTGTTCTGAGGACGCTGTCCATATTGTTTGTTGTCAAGTTGAATGTGTTCCAAGAACACTTGCGGTGTCCAGAAATGTTCGTAATTAAACTAAATGGGGGTGTCCTGAGGACGCTGTCCGTATTGTTCGTTGTCAAGTTGAAAGTGTTCTAACAACTCTCGCGGTGTCCTGAAATGTTTGTAAATAAACAAAATGGGGGTGTTCTGAGGACTCTGTCCGTATTGTTCGTTGTCAAGTTGAACGTGTTCTAAGAACCGTCGCGTTGTCCTGAAATGTTCATAGGGGGTGTCCTGAAGACGCTGTCCGTATTGTTCATTGTCAAGTTGAAAGTGTTCTAAGAACTCTCGCAGTGTCCTGAAATATTCGTAAATAAACAAAACGGGGGTGTTCTGAGGACACTGTCCGTATTGTTCGTTGTCAAGTTGAAAGTGTTCTAAGAACTGTCGCGTTGTCCTGAAATGTTCGTAGGGGGTGTCCTGAAGACGCTGTCCGTATTGTTCATTGTCAAGTTGAAAGTGTTCTAAGAACTCTCGCGGTGTCCTGAAATGTTCGTAAATAAACAAAATGGGGGTGTTCTGAGGACTCTGTCTGTATTGTTCGATGGCAAGTTGAAAGTGTTCTAAGAAACCTTGCGTTGTCCAGAAATGTTCGTAAATAAACAAAATGGGGTGTCCTGAGAACGCTGTCCGTATTGTTCTCTGGCAAGTTGAATGTGTTCTAAGAACACTCGCAGTGTCCTGAAATGTTCGTAAATAAACAAAATGGGAGTGTTCTGAGGATGCTGTCCATATTATGTTCGTAAATACACAAAATGGGGGTGTCCTGAGGACGCTGTCCGTATTATTCCTTGTCAAGTTCCAAGTGTTCTAAGAACTCTCGCGTTGTCCTGAAATGCTCGCAGGGGGTGTTCTGAAGACGCTGTCCGTATTGTTCGTTGTCCTGTTGAATGTGTTCTAAGAACTCTTGCGGTGTCCTGAAATGTTCGGAAATAAAGAAAATGGGGGTGTTCTGTGTTCTAAGAACACTCGCGGTGCCCTCAAATGTTTGCAAATAAACAAAATGGAGATGTTCTGAGGATGCTGTCCGTGTTGTTCGTTGTCAAGTTGAAAGTGTTCTAAGAACTCTCGCAGTGTCCTGAAATGTTCAGAAATAAACAAAATGGGGGTGTTCTGAGGACGCTGTCCATATTGTTTGTTGTCAAGTTGAATGTGTTCCAAGAACACTTGCGGTGTCCAGAAATGTTCGTAATTAAACTAAATGGGGGTGTTCTGAGGACGCTCTCCGTATTGTTCGTTGTCAAGTTGAAAGTGTTCTAAGAACTCTCGCGGTGTCCTAAAATGTTCATAAATAAAGAAAATGGGGTTGTTCTGAGGACGCTGTCCGTATTGTTCGTTGTCAAGTTGAAAGTGTTCTAAGAACTCTTGCGTTGTCCTGAAAAGTTCGTAGGGGGTGTCCTGAAGATGCTGTCCGTATTGTTTGCTGGCAAGTTGAATGTGTTCTAAGAACACTCGTGGTGTCCTGAAATGTTCGCAAATAAACAAAATGGGAGTGTTCTAAGGACGCTGTCCGTATTGTTCGTTGTCAAGTTGAAAGTGTTCTTAGAACTCTCGCGTTATCCTGAAATGTTCACAGGGGGTGTCCTGAAGATGCTGTCCGTATTGTTCACTGGCAAGTTGAAAGTGTTCTAAGAACACTCATAATGTCCGCGGACATTAAAAGTTTCCATAGGCCATAGTTGATATATTTGACTCTATGGGTGTGATATGCTGTGGTGGTTGTGGCCAGGGCATAGAGTATTGGGTGCATGGCCATTTGGCCCTGCACCCAATACTCTATGCCCTGGCCACAACCACTGCAGCATATCACACTTGTAGTTGCTTATAACTTTGGGTCAAAAACAAATTTATAAGGAACAAAGTTATGAGATACTATGGGTGTGATATGCTGCGATGGTTGTGGCCAGGGCATATAGTGTATAATATACTTACTGTTTGGTTTAGTAACTGAAGTACATGTATTTCTTGTTAATTTCTGTGATAAAAGAAAATAGCATGTTAGTATTAGTATTTTGTAACATTGTATAATCAACATTTTTTTTTTACCCTCATATTTAGTAGATTACAAACCAGAGTACTGTGCAATTTGCTCAGTTTCTGTGTTCGTTGCTAAAATCATTGGGTCTGTGGGAGAAAAAAAAATCCATGTTGGATTAAAAAAAAAAAACCTTTTTCTGTTATGCTACAGTTTATTTGTTTGTTTGTTTTTAGTGTTCACTTGTTGTTTCTGGCTAATGCTTTATACATTGGCTTGTTGCATTTTTTTTGGAGCAGTAACATATGATTTATTTGTTTGGATATAATGAAATTTTGGAGCAGTTAGATACCAGTAGGTGTATTCTAACTGTCTATTTTTCGATATATTTTAGTGGTATTGATTTATCTGTTTGGATATTTTTTAATTTTTGGACAGTTAGATACCAATTGACGTATTCTAACTGTCTATTTTTTATATATTTTATTGGTATTGATTTATCTGTTTGGATATTGTTAATTTCTTGGACAGTTAGATACCAATTGGCGTATTCCAACTGTCTATTATTTGCTCTAATTTAGTGGTATTCAATTAACTGATTAATTGTTGTCAAATCTTTGGGTATTTAGATATCTTTTGGAATATTCTAAAAGTTTATATTTTTTACTACAAGTTTACTTAAGGTTTAAGTACAGTTTAGTTATCAAATTTTGGTTTCAAGAATATTAAATAAGCGTTTGTAAGATTTGCTGGTAATCTCTGCTTTAGAGTAATGGTACTATCATTACATTAAAACCATCCACATTTTTTTTTTATATATGCAGTGTAGTGCCCTGAAATGGTTGTGGCTCCTGCGTGGTAGATTATACCTATTGTTGTGAAGGTTTTCTTGCCAAGTGATATTTGACCATGTGTGAATCCAGTCAGCTTGCAGTTGTTTTTGGTACCATCTGCATTGTAACATTGAAGCATTAGTATTACGTATTTATTATGTGTTTGTATTACTAACGTGGAGCGATTATCTGAATTTCAGGTAGAACATAATCTACCATGGTTTGCATTTTGTACAAGGTGCTGAAATGGAATGGATTCACAATTATTTATTGATATATATACAAAGCGTTCATTGGGGATTAGTTCTTGTGTCACATTGCTGCAGAGAGTGCATGTATGTTTCCACATGTATGAAATCTGGAAGATTTCATTTATAGGTATGTTTTTGTTTTCCAGTAACTGTAGTAAATACATTATAAATTCTTGTGGATCTTCCTGTGAGTTTATAGTGAATTTCACCATTCCAGCACAGTAGTCCAATTGTTGTCTTATTCCATAAACACTATACGTGTTGTCAGGATTGTTTGTTGCGTTTCTATGAAGTACTAACATTTGCAAACACAATGGGTCTGTACTGTGTAAGTAAATGTTGTCAACAATTGGTGGTAATTGAAATAGAATAGTCATTGCTAAATTTGCGTAGCAACTTACACCAACTATATTTGAGAGTTTAAATGGACCAGGTAGTTCTGTATCTGACTGCTTTTTTGGAGTTTGTCTTCCTTCTTTGAAGAAGTACCTGGTTTACTTTCCCTAATTGATTCTTTTTTGCTTGTGGTACTTGATGAAGCATTAGTTTCTTTTACTCTTTTTGGAGGATATGCAGTTTCATTTCTGTTTGATTTATTTTTCTTTTATAGCATGTTTCTTTTTGTGGAACAGAATATGTGTTTAGATGGGGGGTGTATAGTGAGCAAAGTCTATTGTATTCTAAATTGCAAGGAATATCAGCGTTTACTTTACTTGCATCAAAGTTGATTAGAAATAGATTGTCAAGCGTACGTAAGCGTGATAGTGCTACGTAGCTCATGCCTTCTTTAAAGACTGTGTTGCCAATATCTATCATTGCTTTGTCTAGGTTAAGACCTTGTGATTTATGAATCGTGACTGTGTATGCAAGAGTTAGAGAAAATTGTATTCTGCATACATACATGTCTTTGAAGAGAAGGAATCAAGCTGTTGAGCGTCCTATCCTTTTTACTTCTGAAAGTTTGTCAAAGAGAATAAACTGAATTTTGTTGTCACGCGGGTATGTTTGAAAGCCAAATACTGAACCCAGTGCTCCATTAACTAGTCCTTGGTCCAGGTCAAGGTTACGTTTAAGCATTACTCTGCAATTTAAGGATAATTGTAATATCTTTTCTAAGCCTGCTGTGTTTGAGATTGATTTTTCTAAACTATTTAGTCTTGTTCTGGCTTGGTCACACATGGGTAGTGTCATACCATGTACATCTAGTTTGTCTGTGGCGCTAATTTCCATTATTGGTTGCATTTCTTTACTTAACATTATTTCATTGAATTTGAAACAGCTTGCAAGAGTTGGCATTAAGGCCATACAATTGACATTTTTGTGGGCTAATTGTTCCATAACATCTGTAGCACATGCATTATCGCCATAAAGTGCATGAATGTGCCGGGTTTTCAATATTGTTTCTGCTACTTTAGAAAGTATACCAACTCTGATACTTTTTAAGATGCTGGCATAAGTGAGATCTGCAGATTGCCACATGTTTTCTGTTAATTCTTTGTGTTGGAAATGTTGCCAACGGTTGACATTTCCAATGCTGCCAACAGTTTTACGGCAGAGTTTGTGTCCTAATGTTTTAAAAATAGGCTCACCTTTTACTGGTGTCAATTGAAGAAGATCTCCGAAAGCAATAATGTGTTTACCTGCAAAGAGCTCTTCATAGTTTGTTTTGAGTACTTCATGTAATCTGAGGTGAATCAAAGCCACCACTAGGTTCGAGACCATGCTCACTTCATCTATTAGTAGCATTTTCATTTGTTTCAGTACTCTGCATAGTTCCATTGCAGCTTCTGCAGAAAGTTTGTAATAGTCTAATTTGTTGGATGTTCTACTGCAATAGTAGTAATCGGTGTAACGTGAAACCATCTATGTTGTAGGCAGCTAAACCAGTGGGGGCAGTGACAATAGCTGACAGTTTGTTGTTGGTCAATTGTTGAAGGAACTTGCTGATGATTTTGATTAAGAATGTTTTGCCTGACCAGCTTCACCACTGAAGTATAGTAGTATAGGTTTGTAATTTTGGCAGGTACATTCTTGATTTTCATGTTGTACACCATGTGAAATTTGTTTTGTTACTTCTTGAAAAATGCTACGTTGCTCATTGTTTAGTTTTTATTGTAGAATAGTTCAGTCTTCATTATCTTCATACTGACACATGGTGTTTTCTACTTCTATCATAGCTAATTCTGCCTCATTTATCATTAGTGGTTCTCCGAGTGGTTCTTGGCTTCCTGTTACAGAAGGTTGACTACTGTCAGGAGTTTCTTTATCTAGTTGGGCCTGGAGTTCTTCTTCGTATTGCTGTTCATTGTGCAACATTGTTTTGTACTGTGTAAAGTTTACATCAGTTATAGTGCTTTCATTTGCTTTGAAAGTATCTGCATATGAGTCATAGTTATCTAGTATCTCTTCTTCTTTTCTCCATGGTTTAAAGAGTTGTAGCAGGGACATGTAATATACTTCTTTATGTTGAGGAGTCTTTAATGACAATTTGATATGATTAATTAAATTTGGTTTGGTGAGTTTAACTAAGCTGCCTTCACAGTTTGTCACTCTGTATTTACCTTTTTTTTCATCAGGTTTTATATTATTTTTGTTTGTGTAGTTTTGGGCTATGTGGTATAGACACATGTTTTCCAAAGTATTACTTCTGTTTGGGTAGTATGTGTCCAATAAATTGTTTTTTAAAATGTCTTGGCTGTTGGGATCACGTTTGGCTATTGTTTCTATATCTTCGTATGATTTTAGAACTCTTTTTCTAGATTTAGCTGGACCAAGACTTAGCCATACTATATTTTCAGATTTACCATACAATGCAGTACCAGTTAAATGATCAGCTGCTTCAAATGATCCACATTGTCTATGAGAGAGCATTTTTATGCCCAAGCTGTATAATTTCTGAGACACTGTTTTATCTGAAGACAGGTCATTCCAGAGGTCTTGGAGCTCTGTCTTTTCTGCTTTGGTTAAGTATGCTGTGACATATCGTGCAACTGCAGTAGAATTGTCTGCAATGTACTGCACATCTATGTTTGCATTCCATAAGTGGGCAATGATTGAATTATAATCATTGATATATTTTTCTTCTTCTTTTCTTTTTATGTAATATGTATTTTTAGGTGACTTACCTTTAACTCTATGTCTAACTGAAGACATGAGGTTGTTCACTTGACCTGTATTTGTAACTGGTCTAGGGAAACCAAATCGGCATTTGGTGTAGTATTTTCCTTTGTTTTTGTATTTGTGACGACAAAATTTTCCACATTTGTGTCTTTGAAATTGTAAAATTTTTGCATGAAGATCACTATTTGTTGCTTCCAATGGAATTTCACAAGTGACATATTTTTCAATAAACTGTAAAACAGTGGCATCACTGTCTTGACCAAATTTAGGAGCATCTTCAATCCATAAAAGCATGTGGATATGTGGTGCTCCTCTGGCTTGGTATTCTTTGCTCCAAAAGAAGTGTTGCACTTCTCCAAGGGGAGGAACAGTTTTATTACAAATAAAATGTAGCATAGCAATGAAGCGATGGTGAAAATATCTTGAAACATTAACAGGATCCAAAGAACAAAGTTCTCCAGGTGTAGTATATCTATGTGTGTTTTGTTTTTGTTTGATATGCGTAGGAAATCATGTAAATCTTCCCATGCATATTCTGCACAACTTAATGTAACAAACCAAGTGGGTGGGCCGAGGTTTCTGATCATACAACGTACATCTCCATGACGTCAAAACCAGTACTCTTTAGTACCACGCATATTTGCTAATAGATTTGTAATATTTGATTGTAAAACCTCATCCTTTTGTTGCACTTTTTGTAATAATTGTGTAGCTGTTATATTTTGAAAGTGTGATCCTGATTTTAATATGTGTGCAACTCCGTAACATAAAGTTGCTAGTTCACTTTCAAAGAGTAGGTGGAATATGTATTCTACATTTTGTCTAAATCTGGGATCTTCAGAATACATCCGTAATGAGCGGTATTCTGATGCTGATATTTGAATAGGTCTATCATCGTACCTTCCTCCTTTGCCAGTAGGAAAGCGTAGAGGAAAAGCATGTGCTTCTATACGTTTTTCCCATATGCTGATTGGTGATCCTTTTGTTTGACGCATTTGGTATGTTTCCAGTGCATCTACTATGGTGTCATTAGAGTGCAAAGGATGAACTGTATAACGGTCTAAAGTATTTGATATTGTAGCAGCATCTAGGAGCTCAAATTGACCGGTTTCTTGTGTTTCTTGAATTATTTCAGTTGTATCCTTCAAGTTTTCTTCAATATTAATTTCTTTGTAATATTCATTATTCTCTTTAAGATATTGCAAGGCTTGTCTAACTTTATGTAAATCTACCAGCTGTTGCCATATTTTTTTTGTCTTTTGTAGGTACTCCATTTACTAAGATAATTAAAGATTGCTGCATTGGACGTTGCACTCCTAGAGTATGCACATTTTCTTTTAGATCTAATGGTAAATAAACTACTTTTCCACGAATGCCTTTTACCAATTCAGAGGGAGGTAATTTTGCTGTTTTTGGTTGAAGGTGTATTATTGCTTGAAATGTGTGCACTGTTTGAATTATGATGCTCTCATGTAAATTAAGTTGTAGGGGTTTTGGTAGTGGGTATAATTCCAAATTATTTGTGATAACACATGAAGGAGTTTGGTTGTTGTCGAGTTTTGTAGTGCAGTAAATGCAAAGTATTAAGGAGTCAGTTATTTTGTATTTGTTTTCTGCTACAAGGTAAAGAACTAATTCAAACCATTTAGAATCTTCATTGTCTTCTATTTTGTATGATATGTCTCCAGTTTTTGTGTTACTTTTATAAAAAGTTCTGCGGCAACATACACACACATGGTTTGGTACTTCAGCTGACGTACTTTTAAATTTTATTATTTATTTTTTGTATGTGTTTAGTAAAAGGTTGCCATGTATGGAATTGTTGCTAATTTGGTTTAAAGCTATTTCATTCTGTAAGTGGCTTTCACTTCCAAAATATTTTTTCTGGATATAGTCAATTTCTTCAAGTAGGTCTTTTGCTCTAACTTGTAGAAGAATGTTATTTAAATTTGCTAGTGCTAAAGCAGGACTTTTAGCATAGTACAGTTTATAGACTAGATATGTTATAGTTGAATGATGTGTTGATATCCTTTTGTAATCATGGAAGGTGGTCCTGTAATGCAGGCCAATGAATGTCCTTGTAGTCCTGTGTACTTGCGCACTGGACAGGTATCCATATTTTGCAGTAGTTTAATTTTGATTTTGTCTTTGCTTTTTACATATTGATTGAGGAATTGGCGTAAAGACTTGAACAATTGTTTGGGAATGTTACACATTGACGTGCATGGCCATTTGTACACTAGATGTTCTGATTCAGTTGAATGGAGGGGTAATTCTAAGTTTTCAGGGCATATTTGTGTAAGGAGTACTTCTTGTTCCATTATGGTATTATTCACTTTTTCTTAACCTCGACCACTGCTATGTATGGCAATTGTATTTGTTTGCTTTTGTTTGTACGCTTCTTCATTAAAGTATGGTTCTGTGCTCGTAGTGTGATTCCATTCACCTCCGCAGATAATTAAGAAGTTCTTTCTGTTGACATTTCATTTATTGAGAAGTCTTTTTTGTAATTTAGTTATTAGTTTTGTTAGTGGTTTCATTTTGTTTAACACTAAAATAAATAACTTTCTTTTGAGAAGAATTGCACTGTCTTTCAATGCTTCTAAGATTAATTTCCTACGATAGGTTTCAAGCATTGAACCTGATTTCTCTCCTGTTTTTATAAGATTTTGAAGGACTTTGTGACGGTACATTTTGGCTAAAATACTTTTCTTGGTATGCTTACTTTGCACTATATCAAAATTTAAAGAAGCAGTTTTATCTACAGTGATAGCTGATTTTCTGTTAATTGTTTTTTGGTTTGTTTTACATTTTGATAGAGGAGGCAAGGTTTTTGTACTTGAAACTTCTTGTGTTTCACTAAATGACTGAAGTAGCTGTTTTGTTTCAACGTTTTTTTTACAAATTCTGCTAGAGAAGGATGCTTATGTTGGACACTTTTATTTTCATTTGCTCTACTTCTGCGTTGCTTTCTACGGATTTGACTTTTGGTAGGCATTCTTTAGGGTCTGTTGAAAGAATAAAGAAGGTATGGTTTGGGGTGTTCTGCAATGTATGTGTGCTGTGTGCATGACTGTTTGAGAAAGATGATAAAGCTTATGTAATGGTGTGTGATTGTGCATTGGGAACTGCAACTAGTAGGGATGGGTTTTCTTGAATTTATGTGCTACTACACTGGGGTTCAGATGACAGAAAAAAGTAAGCTAGTGGTGTGGAGAAGTACAAATAGTAAATCTAATGTATACAATTAAAACAGTTGTTTGTTCTATAATATCAAAATTCTAGTGGTTGAGTGGGTAAATTGTGTGTCCAAAAATAGGAATTTGTGGGCCATTCTGGCTGTAAATCGCTGTTTAAGACATGGAGATTTTTGGACAGAATGGTGCACAATCTCTATTTTAGGCACAGAAATAGCATGAATTAACTTTACAGTGTGTTTGAGTAATAATACAAATATTATTGTGATATTCTGCTTACTTTTTTTCTCAAATGAACAAGTTACTTCTAATTTCTTCTTTGTGCTTCAAATTTGGATGCTTCTTTTCAGGAGAATGGTCTTCACTGCAATTGCAAAAAAAAGAAATTAGTAATTTTGTTTGTATGTAGCACTGTTTTAATTTAGACATTGATTTTTTTAATTGAAATCCTCAGCGCCTTATTCAAAACCATTAAAACTATCTTATTTACATAAGATATGTCGCACCAGTTCAATACATATGATATTTTCTTAATGAACAAATTGTATTGCAATGACTAACTATAGCAAACAAAATATATTTACTATGTCTTGTGAAATTCATAATGTACCACTGAATACCACTATTTCTGTAACTAAGCTCTTCCAGGTAATAGTGCCTCAATGTCATGCTTAAATTAAGGTAATTAAATAAATAAAGAAATAAAATAATTATGTAATTGTATAAGTTTTATTTTTTGAGATTTGACCATAGAGTGTGCATGCATGCAATTTTGTTTGAATATATGTCGTCTATATATTTCATTTAAAAATGTTAGTTTAACATGATTTGAGTGTGTGTGTATAAAGAAAGTAAATAGTATAAAGGTTTATAAGTGACAGTTGATTTTAGGAGAGTGAAAAAAAGACAGTAGATTCATTTTACAGATTGCACAAGCTAAAAGTCAGTTTGAAAATGTGTTCATGTACTGTACAGAAAATATGCATACCTGTACTTTGTGTTCATGTATATGGATATGCATGGAGCTGCAAGTAGAAATCTTGGAGACTTGTACAGTATTTCTTGTAGATGGTGCTTGCCAATGATATGACAATTGTACTCAGAGAGATTCACAGTACATTTGCAGTGCTGATCTATGATGATGCAGTTAGATGTAGAGGTCTTGAATGTGATTGGTGGATGGTCATGTAACTTCTTAGCTACATCCAATGAGGAAATGGCACAGAGAGTGAAGTGGACATGGTAGAAGGGCTGTTCATGTTACGATATGTCCACGGACATGGCGGTAGTTCGCGGACATCGGGTGTTACATCTGTGGATTTTTGGGTTCAGAAGTCTTGCAAACGAGAATGAGCACTGAAAGGGAATGGTCAGGAAAGTTTAGTGGGTGTGTTGTGCCAGGAGAGAGTTTCTCAGATACTCTTTTTGCTGAGAGAACAACAGATAGCTATGGCTGTGTGTTTCAGAAAACAGATTTTTGGGATTTTGGGAGATTCGTGGATACATTGGTTGAAGGTGCTTGCAGAAAGCTGTGGAGTAGCTGCAGATCTTGGATTTCCACATGTAGAAGTACACTGGCATAGAGTACGTGGAATGAAGTGGTTGGACTTGCCACCTCTCTGTGCTACTTTGGAGACCGAGCAACATCCAGACATAATTGTAATTCATTGTGGAGGGAACAGTTTAGGACATGTGTTTGGAATTTCTTTGCAATTTGCTATGAAAGAAAGACTTGGGAAGGTCATGGACATGTTTCCTAATTCTCAAGTAATATTTTCACATATTGCGCAGAGACAAATGTGGCTTCATTCTTCTTCATTTAGTCCACAAATGGAAAAAGCAAGGCGCAATGTTAATAAGGCTGTTTGTGCCTTTCTAAGAGATTTTGGCATGTTTCTTTTCACAATGAAAATATTATGTTTCGTAGTACATACATTTTTCGCAGAGATGGAGTCCTTCTTACTTATGCTGGAAATCAGATTTTTCTGAGAAATGTACAAAATGCATTGCGACCTTTTTTAGAATTACAGCATTCATTTTGAAGTAGGTGTTGAGTATTTATAATTTTTTACATACAAACACCTTCCTAAGGCTCTTTTCAGAGCCACCACTTCCTCCCAGTGAAAATCTGCAATGGTTATGATAGGGTAGCACCCCAAATTTTTAGATGTCCGCGGACTGCCCGCGGACTTCTAAAAAATACAAAGGGCCCTGCTTCAATTATTTTCACTTCTGTTTTTTAACTGTAAAAGTTAGCTCTGAAAAGTGCCTTATTTTTTTTTGATTTTTGTTATTTTGTATTTTTTTTGTTTTTTATACACAACACAATAGGAGAGGAGGGGAAAGGAGGGTAAAGGGGGTACACCAACCACATGGATAAGAAAGGGCGAGCTGAGAGGGGAAGATGTAGAGTGGGTTTTATTTGGGTACTGAGCAGGTCTTCCTCATGCTCTGAGACGATAGTCTCAAAAGCACTGAGAAGTCGCTCCCCCCTGCAGAGTACTGTGTCACAGTACATACATACAACTGTGAGCCTCAAAAGGTAAGGGTCATCAGAATTCTGTATGGCCTGTGAGGCAGCTTGAGGAAGACGCTGTCCCACAGAGGTGGTCCTTGTGGTGACAGGATCAGAAACTGAGTATGAAGTAGAGGAAATCAACCTACTACGCTCCTCGCAAGGTACAACCTTGCGAATGGCCCCAGAGTGAAATGACCTTAGGTGTCACTTCATGGTAGTGGTCCCAAAGCTGTACGAACCATGCCTCTCATGACTGAGTACCATTTTGCACTCATTGCAGGTGACACGGTTTGCACGAGCCTTAGGACCATTCCCATGAATGGTAAACAACCGCCACACCCAAGACTCACGCCTAGTGCGGGTAGTAGGGTTTTCCTCTACCTCATTCTCATCATCCTCTTCTTTCTCCTCTGCATCCTCACTCCTGTTCCCCTCTTCAGGCCCTTTTGAAGGTGGTGGTGGTGGAGGGGGTGGGGGTGGTGCTGAAGCAGGTGCAGCACCAGGTGGCAGTAGTGTAGCCATGGATGCCATCTCGATGACGGTGTAATCTGCAAGTTGCAGGAAAAATAGCTGTGCTCTGAAGAATAGCCAGAAACACAATGAGAATAAGCTCTAGGGCGTGGTCTTTTATAGGGGTGCTTGTATGCGGTTCGCGGACATGCGCGCTGTCCGCGGACAGATCGAACACAAAAAAAGGTTCAAAAACTTTCAAAAAGTATGTAGAAACTCAGGATTAGTATGTGGGACTTGTGCTATGGTGAGTTTTTATTGAGAAATATTGTGGATTACTTGAAAATGTATTTTTAATTTGTTTGGGACACGAACAGTGTCCGCATTCAGAACACGCGATCAGCATGGGCGCAGTCACATGATCACTTCGCGAACATGTTCGCGAAGGAAGTGGCTGTCCGCAGGTCACCAAATGCACGGACATTGGTTTGCGCATGCGCGTTGATGTTCTACGGACACTGTTCAGGTCCTGAAGTAATTAAAAGTGCGTCACACATCAAACAAACATTTCTGGACACTGCATGTGTTCTAGAACAGTTTGAAGTTGGTAGCAAACAGTACGGACAGGTATAGTATTCTTCAGGGCACCTCCATTTTTGTTTATTTACGAACATTTCAAGACACCAATTGTGTTCTTAGAACAGTTTCAACTTGCTAGCAAAAACTACGGACAGGTATAGTGTTCTTCAGGACACGTCAATTTTCATTTCTTTACGAACATTTCAGGACACTGCGTGTATTCTTAGAACAGTTTCAACTTGCTAGCGAACAGTACGGACAGGCATAGTGTTCTTCAGGACACCTCCATTTTCGTTTATTTACGAACATTTCAGGACATCAATTGTGTTTGTAGAACAGTTTCAACTTGCAAGCGAACACTACGGACAGGTATAGTGTTCTTCAGGACACTTTAATTTTCATTTCTTTACGAACATTTCAGGACACTGCGTGTGTTCTTAGAACAGTTTCAACTTGCTAGCGAACAGTACGGACAGGTATAGTGTTCTTCAGGGCACCTCCATTTTTGTTTATTTACGAACATTTCAAGACACCAATTGTGTTCTTAGAACAGTTTCAACTTGCTAGAGAAAACTACGGACAGGTATAGTGTTCTTCAGGACACGTCAATTTTCATTTCTTTACGAACATTTCGGGACACTGCGTGTGTTCTTAGAACAGTTTCAACTTGCTAGCGAACAGTACGGACAGGCATAGTGTTCTTGAGGACACCTCCATTTTCGTTTATTTACGAACATTTCAGGACATCAATTGTGTTTGTAGAACAGTTTTAACTTGCAAGCGAACACTACGGACAGGTATAGTGTTCTTCAGGACATTTTAATTTTCGTTTCTTTACGAACATTTCAGGACACTGTGTGTGTTCTTAGAACAGTTTCAACTTGCTAGCGAACAGTACGGGCAGTTATAGTGTTCTTCAGGACAGCTCCATTTTCGTTTATTTACGAACATTTCAGGACACCAATTGTGTTTTTAGAACAGTTTCAACTTGCTAGCGAACAGTACAGACAGGTATAGTGTTCTTCAGGACACCTCCATTTTCGTTTATTTACGAACATTTCAGAACACCCGCGCTGTCCGCGGACACCTACATTGTTTTTTTTTTTTAAACGGAAACTAATTACAACACAATATAAAAATGTTACTTTATTTAACATATATTAATAATTTATGATAGAGAAGATGAGGCAGAAATGGAAACAAAAACAGGAGAATTAGGGGTTTCAACATGATTGGTATCAGGTGAAGAAGGGATGGAAGTCTCATCAAAACGTTTTGGGTTATGGAGAGGGTTTGGGGATAATAGACTGGGATATGGTGGGGCGGGACAAGTACATGTGGGACAATGGTATGAGGTTTTTGTTTTAAAATGATCTTCAACAAAAGTTTTTAAATTATTAAAATTGGTCAACAATAAATCAATGTTTTCTTTTATGCTGTCAAGAGTGTTATCCATAACAGTTTCTTCAGAGGTATTTTATATTTTGGTATGCTCTGTACAAAAAAATATATATATGTTAAAAGTATATAAAATAATAATAATTAAATGGTTTATATTGTAAAGTGTTTACCATTAGTTTCACTATCTTCTGACATTTCCTCATGTGGGAAATGTTCCTCTAGCCATTCCAGAGTACTAGACATTTCTGAGAGAAAAAAAAAGGTAGTATTTTTTTGTAATCTAATACAGAAAGTTTATAAATATATGAGTACAATGAAGTACACTTACTATTTCAGGTAAGATATGTTCTAAGTACTTTGTAGGTCTGGTCTTGCTCTCAGTTCCGTAGTGTCTGTGAGGTAATTATGTTGGAAGCCAATTTATCTTCTTTTGGTATATTCCATTTTCGAACATATTGTATGTAAATGAATGGTTAGTGTGTTACATATATGGGTTACATTTCTTATGTATTACTACATATAATGTGTATGTGTGCTGCTTTTTGAATTTGTTAAATGTTCCTATGTTATGATATAACAATCAAACATACCCCCCCAGAGTTTTTAGGTAGTGGTACTGTTCTCCGAACATGTCCGCGGACATTAAAAGAGTTCGCGAACATCAAGTTCAGTAGAAGGGGTTCAGTATGTTCCATATTACATGTACATAAAGTCAAAGTTATTATTGTTAAGTTGTGCTACTAAAAACCTCTGAAATTCAGTAAAAAACTTTGTTAAAGGGACGTTATGGTTAAGTTGCGCTACTAAAAACCTATGAAATTCCGTGAAAAAACTTTGTTAAAGGGACGTTATGGTTCCAAGTAAAACCGAAAAATCCTTGAAATTCCCCAGTTATGGTAAGCTAAGCAACCATAACTCGTGTCACCACCCTGCACTGCTAACACTAACACCCAGGACATCAAAGATGACATCACAAATGTCATTGATGACATCACTGATGACATCACATGTGCATTTACCTTTCATTAAACGTCTGTACAAGGGATTCTTAGTGTAATGTTAATAAAAACAGTGTCAAGGATTATTGGAATAAATATCAAGTGCTAATCAGTGCATTAAGCTATGCATTGATATAAATAGCATTCTATTATTATTTTCAATCCAGTATGCTAAGATACTCATGTAAAAACATAGGCATTGTGTGCAGCACATGATGGAGATGCAATATTCATAAACTTGCCATGTTGAATAGTGAAATGATAACTGTTTTCATTTTAGAGTTTTGCGTACAGTGAAACTTGTGATAAGTAGATAATAAAACCCACTTACTACATAATTGCATTATTATAGACAAATCACAAAGAGACAACACCACATACAAATATGAATATATACAAGGGTATTGAAATAAGAAGAAAAAAACAGCAATAGTAGCAGAAAGTGTTCATAACCTAACTGATTACCTTTATGCAGAGAAATGATTGCTCTGTTTCAAAGCTGTTACTTACCCTATCTATATATATCACATGATGTGTTTGGACCCTAAGGAAAATAGTGTGAGTTCAACTTGTACAAATATGAGCATATACAGGGAAAGTACAGTGATAAAAAAAAACATCAAAACTATCAGAAAGTGCTGTGAAATCTACTGATAATTTTAATGCACAAAAAGGATTGCTGTCTTTCAAGGTTGTGTCTTCCCCTATGTATATGTTTCATATGATATGATTGGACCATAAGGGAATTATTGTAAGAACATACTTGAAGGATAAGGCTACTAATAGTGTACATTTACAATTTTTAGTTCCTAACTGTTACTGAAGAAAATCATGTGGCCTAGATATGTCAGGAAAGGAAAAAAGGGAGAGTCAGACATGTGATGTCATCAGTGATGTCATCAATGACATTTGTGATGTCATCTTTGATGTCCTGGGTGTTAGGCTTAGCAGCGCACGGTGGTGGCGCGAGTTATGGTTGCTTAGCTTACCATAACTGGCGAATTTTAAGGGTTTTTCGGTTTTACTTGGAACCATACGTCCCTTTAACAATGATTTTTCACTGAATTTCATAGGTTTTTAGTAGCGCAACTTAACCATAACGTCCGTTTAACAAAGTTTTTTTACTGACTATATATATATATATATATATGTATATTAACACTTCATAGGTACATACAACATAGAGGATGCCTCAGAATAAAGATAGTTTGTAGGCCATTTAGATTATGTAGGCCACAAAACATCATGGATTGTTTTACACAGCAGAAGGCATTCAGTTTCAGCTCACACATGATAAATGGATGGATATACCACCAGCTGTGAACATGGTCTAAAGTTGCATTGCGATTGGTTAGGAGTAGGAGGTTAAACTCTTTTGCAGGCATAAGACATGGGAATATACTTAATTATATGTTGCTAGTAAAAGTGGAGCTCATGAGGGGAAAATATAGAATGCTGCACAGGGATTGGCTATGAATAAGAATGATTTAGCCCAGTCTCCCACATCCAACAAGTTAAATAAATAACTAATAAAGTTTCTGCTCATGTTCTTAGAAGTTAATAAATACAAGGTCACATCTTTGATGGGAACATGACTATGTGCAGATACATACATGGGACAGAGTCAGCCAGAAAAGACACATCGCCCTCTGTAGGAAAACATCCACCTCAGAGTGAGATACACACACTGAATAACGTGAAATCGCAGCTAAGGAAGAGCTTGACATGCAGGACTAAGAGTAATCAGGCCCTACATCATAACAAAGGAGATAACATAAGTTGTACATCTATTTATGATGCATCTATGAACTACTGAAATGTATTAAACAACGTGTCCATACATTTATACCCACTTAGAAAATACATTATTTAGATGGGATTGTGGTCTCAGACAAGAAGCTGAGGAGAAAACCACTTGAGGTCATACAAACAAATTATGGGAAAGGAAGGAGAAGAGTTACATGTTTCCAATAAGAAGTCCCAATATTATACTGCCAGTTGAGCAGCTCGAAGGGTGAGAACAGTAAGATGGTGCCAACATTTAGTTCTCATGAGAACAGGATGTAAAGAATGCTATTATTGTCACACTGTTCACATCTCACCATTCTATTGGACAACAGATACCAAAGTGGCCCACACTAGAAAGGCTGTAGGAGCTCTACCAGTCAAATGTCAAAGATTATATGAAACATGTTAACACATTGATTGTCCAATCACTGTCATGGGAAAATAAAGAGTACCAACATTAATTAATTATGTCAAGCTAGTTAATAGAATTGTCACAAAGGTTAGGATAGGCCAATAGGGCCAGGCATTGTATAGGTTCCCCTATAATCTTGGCTGACCAATCAGCAGACAGTATTTTTAAAGTATTATGAAACATTGTGTTTCAATGTCACGTTAACCTCTACTATACACCACAGATTTGTAACGTTATTTTAATTTTTTGATTGTTCCAGACTGCATTTGCATCTAATAAATATCAGTTTTTCTTGCTCCTGTGCACTGTTATTACATAATTTTTCTTATGTATTTTTGGGTCTTATTCTGCATTTGGTGACCCTGAAACATGATCCCATCATTTTCCAGGGGTGGGAAGCTCCTCTGCCATATTCCCTGGGTACGTGGTGGCTGTCACAAGGATGCCGGCAAGCGTCTAATTCATCCATTGGCCTGCCTGAACACTGAAGGCTGTAGTGCTGCCCATGGTTGAGCAGGCCTTCTTGTGGGGATAGACGGCAACTGAAGACTTTGGGAGATCATAGTGAGCGAAGTGCACCTGACGCAAGAACAACGCATGGGAGAGGGAGGAAATGTATGAAAGCAGAGTGTGTGAAGAGTGAACTATATGACAGTAAACCTTTTGCGTATGTTTTGATTTGAATAGAAATAGAAGAGGGCTACCATGGGGAAGCAATGATGTCACATAAGTAGTTATTGTGGTTATTACAGTTTTAACATCTTTCGATGAGGAGTGGGGGAGAGTTGTTTAAACAAAGGTGCAAAGTCCTGCACTAGCGAGAACTGTAACTCTCTTTACCACATGTAAGTGGACTAGAGGAGGAAAAATAAATATGTATGTAATTGTTGAATTTTAATTCTGTTGTACAAAGTTTAGATATAAGAGTGGTATTTGATAAGAGGCAACAGTAGATTGGTGTGAGTTTGGAGAGTGGGCATAGAGCATTGGAGAGGATTGTATTGGGCAACATGACAGAAAATGTGTTGATGTGGTGTGGAGATCCATGGTGAAATTAATTTATTCTGTTATGTTCATTTTTTGCGATAACTCTGGGCCATAGGAGGCGCCTTCACAAGATTGTTTCTGTCTATCATTGGTATTTTCATTCAATGTGATATTTAGACATTGGCCAGTGTGTCACTGTGACATTGGTATTATTAAAATGTGCACACCAGTTGAACACATGTGCAGGGAGCTCCGGAAATATAGGGACAAAATACTTCAATATTCTTTAGAGTGGTCAGAAGGGACTGAAAGGAAAATGTTTAATCTATGGGCAGCAGAAGGTACACAAAACAAGGGCATCATTGAGCACATGTAAACACACTTGTAATCAACATATAAATGCACAAAACTGAAATGAGGCAGAGCATATTAGAGCTCTGGAATCTTAATGACAAGGGAGAAAGGGAGTCAGCAGGAAGAGATGAACTGAAGGGAAAACACTGATTGTAGTTTCCACCCATCCATTATCCATAGACACTACAAGCACAACACAGGCTGTGACACCTGCACAGTCACCACCCCCACCCCCATGTCAAGAGAACATGAGTTTGGCACAGACATCAGTGTCTGCAAAGCAGATATATCTGCCCCTAGCTGGAGCCTATGCAGTAAAACCTGCCATGCGATATACAAATCTCTGGTATAAACCCTGAGCAGAAGCAGAACCAATGCATCACAGGGAGCTGCCAGAAAAACAAGACACAGAGACCCTATTGTAGCAAAGCTAGAAAATGAAGAGGCTAAGAACTTAGAATTGGCAATCCAGAAAACAGAAGAAGAACATCAGATGGTAACAAAGAGAAGAGAATGGGAGGGATCATGCCCAGTGGTTAATGCTGATACATGGACAGCAGCAGAGGTATTGTTGAAGATAAATAGAGCAGTGATTAAGGGTGTGAAAATGGAGACAAAGGATGACATACTGAACTGGAGGTTTCCAGCCCTTCAAGATGATTTAGCAATACCCTTGAGATGGATAGGGATGCAGAAATTATTCAAACATCAATAATCAAAACGACTCAGGTAGTTGGAAAAAGGATAACTGTTTTAATATTAATGATCTAAAACAGGGAGTACAACGGGCATCTCAGCGTAAGTTCTCTCTCCATACATTTTGAAAAAAGCTTGTTTTTATGATAAAAAATTGTCATAGGTGACATTAACCTAGGTATTACTAACGTCATCCTACATGGCAAACTACAAAAACCTAGTGGCAAGTGTGATTGGGTCTTTAAGAAACATCTAAGCATACAATCCATACTCATCTAAGGCAGTAGAAGAAAATGATTTGTTTCTTAACATCAGGTGGGGCAACTAAACAGGTCACTATGAACGTCACTAAATACACGACGTCCCATTGCTTACACAATTATAGGACCCTTAATCATGTGGTCCTGTACCATTGGTTGGCTTCTAACCTCTGTCAGTACTTTTCCACCTATGCTAGCAGCACGCAGGCTGAGCCTCCAGGTGCTGGTGAGCTAGTCTTAACCATTGCTTCCCACCAATTAGCATAATCATCCATCATCACGTCAGTGGTCTGCTGTCAATTAGGACTTTGAACTTGTCTTTGGGTGTGTTCTGGTTCTGGATAATTCAGGGGAGTGAATTATCCCCTAGTTTGAACATGTGACCATCATGTTCATCCAACTTCTTCTCCCCATGTGACTGAAGACCACAAAATCAAGCTTCTAGTGTATTAAAATACTATTTTACTAATAGACCTCTTTCTTGTTTTTGTCCAGGCCTCCTGAACAGGAGCTTCATTTTTTCACACAATTTGAGTCCAATGTCTGCTCACTCCTGCCTGATATGGCCTTGGCTTCTTGGCTCATCCAGCCTCACCTTTCTGAGATTCACTTTTAATTAATTTGTTTCCTAACTGTGCCACACTGGAAAAGAAGCCTTCCTTTTTTAGCCCAGCTCTGCTATAACATGCAGTGGAAACATCCATTCTTTAGTGACTCCAATATATGTGTACATGTTGGCACATGCTGCAATCTATTCAGTATTAGCTAGCCTCAAGAATACATCATCTGCTTGTGTTTCTTTGCATAAGTACACTTGTAAAACAGCTTGATATCTTCATCCATTTTATAGCATATGTTTCTTCATTTTGATCCCAAAATATCACTTATCTTCGATACTTTCTTGATGCCTTATAGAATATCTTCAATCTCTATTCTCTGCATCTCTTCTATGTACATCAGTTCTGCTCTGCATGACATCACCATTCTTCTTTGTCATTCAACTGTCTTGTTTCTTCCGGCTCGCATGCAGGTATGATTTTCCCAATGGGAACCTTGCTTCTAGGATTCTCCTTGGTATCAGTATTTTCAATTGTAGCGCAAATGTCTCACACTTTGGCTCCCAACATATAGGCAATATGGGCGAGTGATTGAGGTGGGGTACTTAGCTCATTCTCTACAATACAGTCAGAAGGGAGAAGCGAGGGAAGCTCAACATATAGGGGACAGACTAGACAACATCTCGATTATGACTCAGCAGCAACAGAAAGTGCCAAAGATCAGTAGGAATACTAGGAATACTGGGAATACAGAGGGAGACCAAGGTGAGAGAATGCCATAGAGGGAGTGGGTAGGCCCCACCATGCAACAATAGCAGTGGCAAGAGGGATGAAAAGGGTTAGAATGCACAGAAAAGTAGGGGATCCAAATCCCATTGATACTGAAGGGGATAGGAAGATCACAATACATTGCCTGACCACAAATGGATAAACATAACTTTATAAAGATAATTCCTACTCCTACAGTGGGAATGGTAAGTGGACATGTGCACTTGCAAAGCAGACATCAGGAGTTGCTGTAGCAGTGGGAGACATGACAAGTTTACTTGCTAGGATATTAGGAGAACATATGCCACATTTACAATTCAGAAATCTGCCACAATTAACATGGGTTGCCCATTAATGTTATTTTTTGAACATGCCGTTTTCCCATATTAGAAAGAAGCAGGACACCCCTCACCACACACAGGGCATCTCGGTATGAGATCATATTGTCCAAACCAGTGATCAGCATAGCGAGATGTCACAATGTAAATCCATCATCATTTATAGCAGAGCAAGTGGAATCCCATGATCAAGCACATGACTGTGCAGTGTACGAAGATGAGCTAGAAGTCAGAAACAGAGTGAGTGACAATGCACTCGACACAGGAGATATACTTTATCTAGATGGGTCATGAACGATAAACCAGGAGAATGGTCAAAGACACACAGGTGCAGCAGTAGTGAGATACGCAAAAGATCAGGAATAATACCAAATGGAAATTCAAAAAAGATTACCATCACAAATGTCAGCACAAGCAGCAGAACTTATTGCACTCATAGTAGAGCTTGAAGCATCATCGGACAATGATGTCACCATATATAAGGATTCATCTTATGTAAAATCCACAGTCCATTCTGGGCTATCAAGGTGGAAAAGAAGAAGAGTTAGAAAATCTGGCGGACCAGCAGTCCAGCATGCTACACTATTAGGCAGATGAAAAGATGCATTAAAATGTCCTCTTCATGTAGCCATTGTGAAGTATGCAATGCACACCAAAGGAAAGACACAATTTTGTGTGGAAACACAGCTGCGACTGCAACCAACAAACAGGTCTCTTACATGCCCTTTGCAATGGAAAGTAACATGCCTGTCATAGCAGTACAACAGGAACAGTTATCAGAATTCCACAGTTCAGTGCCTCACGGTGCAATGTTTGGAACTACAGGAGAAAGCACCAGTAGAGAAGAAAGCATTGTGGGCAAAAAGAGGATGTACATTGTCACCCACAGACATGATATGGAGACAAAACCGCACAGGTAAAGTAGTGATGACCCTGGAATTGCTAAATGTTGCCTTACAGCATCTCCATTACCCAACACATGCACCTAAGCAGCACTGCTGACATCAGTGAGGATTGGTTTGTATCAAACTTTTCAGAACAAGTGGATACGTGTGTGGACAACTGTACTACATACAACATGTATCGCGAAGTAATACCATTAAGACTTTATGGGCAACATTGCCCCGCCCATCAAGAGCCTTCAAAGAACTCTGTGTTGACTTTATCGGCATGGTGAACAGGTGCAGTACTAGTTGGTACATTATAGTTGTAGTTTGCCTATTTTCCTGTTGGATTGAGGCTGGTCCCTGTGTGAATGATGATGCAAAATCTACTGCCACATTTCTGGTTGGGTAATATGCAGTGTCCTGAGGTTCGACAATGACATTCATTTTGCATATGCATTCTTCACTGAAATAACTAAAAGACTGGCTATCAAGTACAAGCTATGCAGAGCGTATCAACCACAAGCCAACGGATGAGGCAAAAGGTTCAACGGCTTATAAAAGATAAGCTCTCAAAGATGTGTGCCATTCTGAAATTATTGCCTGCCAATGACACTGTTCAGTCTGTGCAACCCTCAAGCAAATACCATCACTCGTCACTGCACAGGGACTTGACAGGTAGGCTTATGCACACAACGGTCACTCCTAAAATAATACTGACAGACACTCACAGAAGCATAGATGTTCTTCGTCCAGAATGTAATGTATATTTTAGGAATTTGGCAACATGTGCAAATGTATTGTCTCATCAGATAACTATAAGGACACAGCAAAGGGCCCCAGCAAACTCAAACAACATAGAATAAGTAGAATCAATGCAGCTACACCCAGGATACGCAGTCTATGAATGGCAGCACAATCACAAATTGCACCAACCCAATTTTACGGGACCATATGAGATTATTCGGTCAACTCCGACTGCAGTAAATTTGAAAAATTGTAAGGCATAGGTCCACCTTTCCGGATGTCAGAAAAGACACCAGCAGAGCTCCAATGAGAAGCACATGCTGCAACAATCACCATCAACCAACATTTGAGTAGGAAAAGACTATGAGATCATATTTCAGTAGAGTACAACCATTTGGGCAAACAAGAATTGAGCAGTTGACTCAGAGTTTAGAGACTCGAGTAACAGAAACAAATAGAATGAAGCGGCAGTTCAAAAAAAGTGTTGCTTGTTTTTCTCTCTTCTTCTCTCTTACTCTATTATGAAACTAATGACTGTAGAGATTAGAAATAGGATTAGTAATGAAAGTGAAAGCATAAATGTAAGAGTAATTAGAGGTAACCTTGTTACCAGACATAAATGAAGTATACAAAAAGAAGGAAATATAAAAGCAAATATAATAGATGAACATAATTCAGAGGGAACACTGTATACTTCCATGAAAGCAATTGGCAGAGCTCTGTATAATGATTCATGTTTTGTGTGTAGGCTTATCCTGTATGCAGTTGCAACCCTCAGACTGTTAATTCCCTGAGATATGCCAGTGTTAGAATCTCCGTGCTTGACACATTTAGTGCTATGCAAGTTACAGGGGCACACAGTTCAAACACAGTTCAAACACTTGTGTACGAGCGCGATAGAAATAAAATATCAATATCAAAATATCAAAAAGTAAGACTCGAAGAAACCAATAGCAACAAGTGGCAAGGCAATAACGGGCAGATTACAATCAATGTGCAATAAAACCCCAGATGTGCAACAAAGGCAAAACATATTGGAATGAACAATGGGTGAAATGGTGAGCAGTGTCTAAAGCAGAGGGACTGGTGGGGTACAAAAAGACGTCATCAAGAATGTAAATGGGAAGTATCAGGAAGTTTGGGCATTTTATGTCAGTAAATTAAAAAAACAAATAGCAACAATATGAACAACAAGTAAATGCACAGATAGTCACTCGATCTTCCTTTTTTTTCAGAGGCAAAGGAAGTGTGCCTTTGGGTCAGAATGAAGGATGCAACACAACCATGATTATGGCAGAACTACAAGAGGACACCACCACTATCATGGATCTCTTCTATTAATGTGTAACCAATTCCTACTTCTATCTACCATCATCATGGAATGGGGTATGCTTCCTCGTAAACTTGCATGCCCCAGTACTGTTAGTACCTGAGGAACATTTATTAATTCTAAGAATAACACCCATTCCCCTACTGTGCCCCCAGCAGTGCAAAGACAGAAGCACTCATTGAAACCCAGAAGGAGACATTGAAACCCAGGAAGAGTTCCAACTATTTTAAAGAGAAAGCAGACAAAGCCCTAGATGAAGTTCCAAACAAGTATCATTTGTTTTCAAAGACAGAGACTGTCTGTGTCTCCTTTCTAACTCCTACAATACAAGCATCTACGATTGCCAAGTGGCTGCAGATAGTATGCTGGAACCTGGTATAGCTGGAAAATGCAGCTGAGCATCCCCTCAATGGTCTCTTAAGACTCTGCTTCATAATTCTTCAGAATAATATGTTCCTCAACATCCTCAAAGCCATGGGGGGGGGTACAGGAAAATCGGAAGTTCATGTTGTACCTACATTCTCCCAAATGACCAGTATAATGGATCTGTTTCCTTGGCAATAAAGGCATTGCAGATCCTAAAATTAGAAATGGAAGATGGAGAGGGGATTAAAAAAGAAAGTGATTGGTTAACAGAAACATTTTCCTGGATGCCGAACTGACAAACACGTGCAGAATAATCTTGCTGATCCTGATATTCCTAATCCTGATTTGGAACATGTATCAAGTTACGAGATCCTGTTGTGTGCCCTGTGGAGATAGTATTAAATTACTTGCAGTAAAGGTAGAAGAGGCCACTTCTCCTTGGAAACATGTTAACACACAGACGAGGCAGAGGTAAAACCCATACTAAAAAGGGTACACATAGATCGTCAAATAGGCCCACCAGGGGGGAGGGAATTTGAGAAACATTAGCCAGAGCTGGGTCCCAAAAGATAAATATGATTGGGGACTTTAGCAAAAGTAAGAGATAATGAGTACATGAGCAATTTTGTTCTGGAAGGAAGGAAAGGAGGGAATGTTGGGATTAATGTCCAATTTCCCACCTGTGAGAGAAAATACAAACTGGGAAAGCCGATCATACTCAAAACTGAAACTCCATCAAAGCCCAGAGGCTCAGAACATGTGCAAAACACATGGATACTTCCACCATTTCCCTTTGATGGGAGATAAACAGTACACAGCGAGCCAAATACATGTGCACTTAGAGATCGGCTTGTAGAAAGATGGCAGGCACAATTAACCAGTAATTACACGTTAAGAGTCAATTTAGCACAAACAGATATAGGTGCAAGCAAGTAGGCTCCAAGAGACAGGGAGAATTTTAGGCAATAGCATGAGCATTCATTAGATAGAGCAGGCAGTAACAGATCCAGACAACATGCATGATGCACTAGCATTTCTGCTCATTCCCTTCAACATGAAATAGAATGTAGCCACTCACAAATAGGTTTATTTATAGGTAGGCTTTATGTCTTTTAAGGGATGGCAATGACAGAATAACATAGTTGCAGACGTTAGCCCTAACCAGATATATACACACACATACAATTCAGCAAAGATCAGAATAAATAAGAAATACTTGTATGCGTGTGCAGTAGAAACACTAAGGAGTAGAGCATGTAACACACAATATATACATATATTTATATATTCAGTGAAAATACTTTGTTAAATGGACGTTGTGGTTACACGTAACCCCAAAAAAAAAAAAAGAAATGTTCCTGGTGTGGTAAGCTAAGCAACCATAGCTTGCGCCACCACTGTACACTGCTATGGGTAACACCCAGGACATCAAAGATGACATCACACATGTAATTGATGACATCACTGATGCCACTGATGACATCACATATCTGGGCCACTTGTTTTTGTTCACTGACGTATGTAAGCCAGGTGGATTTGTTTACTGACAGTCAAAATATGAAAATTGAAAAGGTGCTCTATATATCTAGACGTTAACTTTCTTGTACCTTATTGTATGTTCTTAAAGTACTATCCTTACGGTTTGGTTTCAGTTCATGGTACACATATATGGGGCAATAAGCAGACCTCAGACACTCAATCTATGTGTATACATGATGATGAACTCTAATGTTATTGTCATTTTCTAGTGACATTGATTCCTTCCTTCTTACTGGAGTTTCCCTGTATGTGCCTCATATTTCTATGCATTGTGGCTCTTCATATGTATTGTTTGTACTAACACAAGTTGTAGTAAGTCTTGAATTATTAGCTATTTATTCCATAAGTAACATTAGTCACAATTCTAATAGGGTTGCAGTTATTATTTTACTGGTCAAAATTACCAGATTATAAATGCTGTACTTATATGGTGCATGCTACAGCCATTCGCTAGGTGCATGTATAGTTAGGTTCCTGTATTAACAACAACACTCCAATATGTTTCGTTTAGATTAGTACATTTTTTTAAACATTAGATAGTTTATGAGAGGTCTTGCAATCACTCCTGACATCTTGCTAGCTACATTGTCAACACAAACCCTTGTAGGGACTTTTCATCAAAATTAATTTCAAATGTGATATCATCAGTGATGTCATCAATTACATTTGTGATGTCATCTTTGATGTCCTGGGTGTTAGCAGTGCACGGTGGTGGTGCCTACCATAACTGGCAAATATCTGGGGATTTCAGTTTTACTTGTTACCATAATGTCCCTTTAATGTTTTTTTCACAGAATTTCATAGGTTTTTATTAGTGCAACTTAACCATAACATACCATTAACAATGTGTTTTCACTGAATGTGTTAGGTTTTTGCCAGAGTAATTAATTTGCTACAAATTCCTTATACCTATTTGTAATGAGTACACCTAAAAATCATACTTACCCACAATGTAGCTGCTTGAATATCAGCGGACAGAGCGAAAGTCCGCAAACATACGGTAGCATGAACAAAACCGAGAAGCACAGCGACAAAAGAAAATGTCATACCTTTCAACACACAAAAACATATGCATAACACAAAATTACTTATATTTACTAAACCCAAATATATCTTTTTGTACAATTCAACATTTTAAAATGTGAAAACTATTTTTTAATTTATCATACAATATAATGGAATGCACCAACCATAAACCATAAAGTTCTCCTCAAATTCCAAGTTCAGTACAACTTTCATACAGACTGAGATAGACCAGAAACTCACTCCGAAACAAACTCTCACCAAAAAGTATGTATAGTGCATTTATTTGTCTATTATTCCCATAAGATATATAAACCTTTGTGATAAGCTAATTTTTTTTATTTTTTATTTTGACATAAATGGCAAACCCATTTGAGTGGCTCGAGGAAAACCTTCCAGAAGAAGAAATGCACTTTCTAATGGTAAACAATGCATATTCCAATATAAACAAATAATGTAATTTATATACAGCTCATTGACATTATAATTTCTACTTTTCTTATGGTACTTACATTACTTGAAGAAAGTACACCACCAATGAATTATGAACAATCACAACAATCCCAAAGACTGTCCCAATCCCCAATTGTACATAAACGGATGTCATCATAGGACCGCACCGATGTGGCATGACAGCCTGTCCACGGACAGTGTCTATCACTGTGGACAGTTTTAAACTGCATTTCTAGCCAATCTCGCGTGTTTCAAAAGTTCGATTTTGAAAGTGTACCCTTCCAGAGCTCCTAGGCCCATTCTTAGTAGATCCTTCAACTTTTTACAACTTTTCAAGGCCTATTTTTGACTCGGTAGTCTGTAGAAAGATGCACGGTCCATGGACGGTTGCTCTGAAGGGACCCACCCATTCCTTTCAGTCATTCTCAATCTAGCTATCCAGGAGATAGAACCTTTTTGCAGTTCCTGAGTTCATGCTCGGACCTACCTGCAAAATGGCATCATCACTCGGAACCAGCCCTCCTCCCCAGCCACCACCACAACAACCTGGACGGCCTGGAGAAGGAAACAAGCACAGGGATGTAGAAGAGGATGAAGAGGAAGGGCAAGATGAGGTAGAGGAAGTGCCTACCTCCAGAGTGAGTCATGTGTGTGGTGGTTTTCCACCACTGTTGAGGGTGTACTGAAGGATCGGGTAGCGAAGGTGAGATGCAATGACATGTGAGGCCGTACTCAGTCATGGAAAACCTGGGCTGTACTCCTAGTGGACCACCTCCATTCCAACCACCTGCTTGCTCTGAGAAAGGCAGTTCTTAGGGAGTCACCTTTCACAGTTAATATATAAAATGCAGCACCTTTTGCAGCTTGCATAGTCCGCGGACAGTGCGATAGTCTGTGGACATCTGGAAAATCCCAGGCATGGGGTGGAGGAATTAAAATCAATTAACTTGCTTTTGGTTAAAGAAAATGGTGGCTTTTGAAAGAACAATTGTATTTCTCTTCATGGCTTTTATATTTATATTTTAAATTTGTTTGTATTATTTTCTTTTATACACTAAACTAACAAATATTCTACTGAACTTTATTTTTTCTAACTCGCACCCCATCTCTATGAAAAATATTGACACTATTAAATTTGATATTAGAATTAGCAAAATGTGTCATGCCAACATCCAGCATGCAGCTTTATTAACATTGCACCTTGCTTTCTCAATTTGTGGGCAAAATACATTCAAACATTTCACTATTTATTTCTGAGTGATCCTTGAAAAAAAAAATTCCAATGTAGAAACAGTTCAATCAACTTTCCAAGCGTATCCTTTATGGCAAACTGTAATGACATTTTGGTGACCTAGCCCACATTATTGCCTCCACAGTGAACAACAATGATGTCTGTATGCTTCAAACTAGCAATACACTCACAAAACAGGAACAATTCCGCCCACTTCATTCCATGAGCTCCAAACATGAAACTTTACTGTAGTTGTTCTAATGCAAGATTCGCAGACAATCCATAGTGCTCTGAATACACCTTCAGCCAATGGCTACAAGAGTCTCCCAGAATGCATGCATTCTGCTTCCTCAAAGACATAGCCATAGCCATTGTCAGTGCACTCAACCCACAAAACTCCTGCCATACTTTATTCCTGTAAACCACAGCCAAGAAACCTGATATGCTAATCCCCAGTGTCCACGGACATCACGACTGCCTGCGGTCTCCACAGTCCCATTTCATACCAGGCATCCTCAATGGATGTGGCTGGCACGTACGGGTCCGTGGACTACCTCCTTGTCCATGATCACATCGGATATTAAAGGTGGTGGGGTGGTTTTCACTCAATTTAAAAAATGCATTCTACAATGGATGCTCTTAAAAGTGCCTTTTACACATTTGTTTTTCTAATTTTTATATCCTACACCTACTAATAAATGCTTTACTATACACTCCACATTTTTCCATTTAACTACTTCACATGAACCTTTTCAAAGCATTTTTAACATTCAACGGAAAAATCTGATTTCCAACATCATTAAAATGCACTCCATCGCTCCGAAAAGTATTTACACCATCCAACATGATATTTTCATTCTCAAAAGATGCCATCCCTAAAACATATGAAAAAAATGCACCTTTATTAATAATCTGCTAACTTCTTCCATTTCCGGACTGACTACATTTGGACATCTCCATAGTTGTCTTAGATTAATTGCAGAAAAAATAATCTTTACAGTTGGAAACAGTTCCATTAGGCTTTTCAAGAAATCTTTTTTTATTGTGCACTGGTTATAAAAGAACACAAAATTAAACACATACATTGCAATATTTGATCAAATGCATTTAACCTTCAGCAATATTAAAACTATTAATACAATTCATAGTTTCAATGAGAAAGGATCATTGGTTAAAATAAATAATACACACATAAGAACTATCAATTGCTTTCATGACAATCAACTGCGCTACTTCCTTCCAGACATAAAAAGTTGCTCCTGTAACTTCAATAGACCTGGCAAAATATGTATTACTCCAAACTTGGTCAGAATGAATAAAATATTCATGATTTTTATCACAAGAATAGCACTTATTGTATATTTCAGAGATAACCGGACAGTTAGTAAGGACGTGCCGGTAACGTTTCTACAGTCAAGTTACATAACTTACACAATCTGTCTTCTTAAGGTATGCCCCTCCGTTTTCCCAAATGTTCATAAGTGGAAAGAATATTAGATCATAAGTAAGTTATGAAATGCTTTAGTTGCATATTAGATGATTTAACCAAATATGAGCAAGAAATATTCGGTGTAAAGCTTTGGGTTGCATACTGGCTGTACATTTTTTTAGGACAGCTATTTTAGACCCCTATCAGAGTCCCAAATCTCAGTTGTATTTATTAATATCAGCAAACCCTTAGGACAATCCAACAAATGATTCACTGTCATTCGAATAGCTTCCAAATGCCTAATAACAGTGCCTTGAAGGTCAGCCATAAACACATTTATGGAGGCAAGTGAGAGATTTTCACCTACAAGTGACATAAGGCATCCAACCTGTGCTAAAAGCATGGCAGACACAAGTTTACACCATTGAATTAACCATGCCGATCTTAAAGATGGAAAGCCCAGATCTATCCTCAGTGCCACCAATGGAACCGATGGAGGCACTCTCAGAACAGACCTTAAGATTTTCCCTTCCAAAATTTCATGCCACTTGGTTCATCCTTCAGGCACAAAAAATGATCCATATAAATCCTTAATGGAAAACTGCAATGAAACAGCAGTCACATGCCTCCAACTTGTCCCTACACAATGCACAATAATAATATCTGGATGTTTAAAGTGAGCCTTAGTTTTACACAATGATTATAAAGTGTCACATTTGTGTCCCAAAAACTGCATATCATGAAACGTCCACTTCTTGCAATTCAATAGTAGCAGAGATGCCACAATATTCAGTATAAACCTTCAATGAATGGATCCAACAATCTCCCACCATCCACACACTCTGTTTCTTAATAGTAACAGCCAATCCATCTTCAATGCACATAACCATTCACCAAACACATAACAAAACTCTACACCTAACACTGTCCTCTCAGTTCAACACTTCAGATGTACACTTGATCTCTAAGAGTACACATCTCCTCTTAATCAAACCCACCTGCATCCAAAACTACTGTGAAACTTTCAAAGATTTCTACTTGCAGATTTAACATCTGCATAATTATAGGTATACTTGTATTTTAGAAAATATGTTTTAACCCTTTTACAAATATATATATATATATATATATATATATATTAATATTACACGGCCACAGTAGTGTATGGTTAAGTTGCTGTTTCCATAGGAAGAGCACTTTTTGGGCGGCTTATAACTCGGCTCCACTTAGACGAATCCTCACTAAACTTTTGCAAAACAGTATATGGCCCACTCCGAATTGTTTTGCAAAGTTTGGAGATGTTTGGTCCAGGGGGGGCAAAGTTTATAGGGGTGGGTCCCAAAACGTCTTTTCTTCCCAAAGGCTGACTGGGGGAAAACTTTGGCCATGGCTACAGGCCAAACCGCTGGACGGATTTCAACCAAATTTGCGGCAGTGTCAGGGGCTTGGTTGCGAAAGCGTTCGTTTGTAAATTTTGTGATGATCCATCCAGTAGTTCCCTTAAATGATCAAAAAGCATGTCTCTACAAATTAGTGATATCTTTGTCCGCTCCGCGGTCACACTTCCCTGTTCGCTCCGTGGAGAAGATTGCAATTGGCTATTGCATGACGTACTGGCCGCAACCATGTACCGCTTTCACTGACTGGTTGTGGCACAGCGTGAAGTGCGTCTTAATCTTTCGATACGTCCGCCATGTTTACTTTGTTTTCTGTTGAACGCGGACATCACCGCTAATATACCGGAGAAGACACCAATGCACTTGTTACACTTATGCAACACTGTTTCGAAGGGTGAGCATTAATGAGACTTGATAGTAGAAAGTGAAACGTTGAAGTATTCTTGTTAGCACTGTCTTATTGTACAGTGAAACCTGCTACTCATTGTATGAAATGAACTTACTGCGTCCATTTTACAATACATAAACAACATTACTGCAGTCAGACTGGCGGGAATCTGAGGCAGCCACCTGCTTTCGTACACACAGCAGTTCTGCGCTTGTACAGGAGTAGCGGTTCTCATGAATAGCCACTGATATGTTGTTGCAAAATGAGAATGTATTTGCATTCTCAGTGAAGGCCACTTCATTTTCTGTTTGAAATACAAGCTCAGTACGGCCACATATTTGTCGACAGCCATAAGGGTCAGTTGTTTTTTAACCTTGAGGTCCAGGGAAAGAGCAGAAAGAATGTAGGGAGTAACAGTTAGAAAAACATATAATTTGATAAGGTTATGCTACAAAAACGTTTGCACCAACCATGAAATATTAGTTAACTACTGTCTGACTGCAGCTAACGCAATGGCGTTGGTCCACATCATGTAAGTGTATTTTTCCCGCCTATATTTCATGAAAATATTTTTTCCTAATGCATTACAAGGTTTACGTGCCGTTGAATTTTTTTTCCCCATTATGGACATTGCACATTGTCACCGTTTGTAGGGTGCCAGTACATTTCCCCAAATTAAATTATTATTTAGTATTAAAAGTACGTGTTACAACTTTGTTTTGTGCAGAGGTTGCGTATTGATATACATTTTATTTACGCTTTTCCCCTCAGATACTTCCTTCCCTATTGTGATTGTCACGGATTACAGCTGGCGAGTGATGGCTTTTTTAACCGTAAAATGCAAGTGTTCATTACCGGTTGTCTGTGCGTCATAATTCAGTGGGATGATCGTGTTGGACCTCTATGTCCTTACGCTGCTGTCGCAATAAGAAGTAACATTCCATAGATTCTGGGTGTGTAGATCACAGCGGTTGACATCATCTTGCACATCAATGTGGGAGGAAAACGACTACTGTGTCGGCAACGCTTACTTTCTGTGTGTGAAAGAAACCAATGTGCCCATTACCATTTTCATTTTGGACGAAAGACTGAAACTTACTACTCGTATGAAAATGTGCATAGGGTAATCATTTCGCACAGTTCATTGTGAAACACAACTACTTTACTAATTGCTTAGGGTGATGATTTCACTCAGTTTATTGTGAAATAAAACTATTGTACTCATTTTTAAATGTCAGTGTTTTTTTAGAAATTTACTCTGGTTTCACAATGTGGCATGCTACGTTGCATGTTGTAATGTGTTCTTTTGTAGGTGCTACATCACGGCATGTACGTCAATATGGACACATTTGTTTAAGCTGCCAAGGAACATTATGGAGAAAGGTACTGCATACCCCACTTGCTCTGCTACGGGAGGGTCAGGCCCATCTCATATGCTTCAGTGCAGTCAGGCCAATTTCTGCCACAGTCAGACCAATTTCTGTCACCCAGATGCCCTATTAACCAACATTAATTCAGAATAATTACTATCTTCTTAAAAGCTGGAAAATGAGGTAAGGTGCACTGAAAGTGTTTGGTGCACAGAAATGTTTGTAAAATAATACATGGTTACACCCTCCCAATACACATATCTTCACACCTTTCGACCTGTGCCACTTACGAAATTATGTGTCGAACGGTGAGTGGTAATGGTGTTGCTTCCAGTATTTCTAATGTCATTGCGCTTCCCATCACAGAGTTTGTTTCAGATTTGATGTAAACGTAAGTAGACTACTCCTTTGCGTTTTTTAAGCACATTTTTACAGAAAATAAATGACTACATGTACAACACATGTATGTTAAGGTCATTGACAACACCCGAAAAGGTTTATGTTGTGCATGTGATAGTGTTTTGATATTTAACAAGTGTACTCATGTACATAACAAATCCACGGTTCAGCTTCCGTCCCTGAGGGGTAGCCTCTATGTATGTTTAGCGGCCACAATATCGGGGATGTGACTACTGGCCATTTCTGGAAGGGACAAAACATGGCATTGAGGTCGCCATGTCCACCAGGGACTCCCTTTCTGGTAAAGGTTTTGCTTATAACCATACATTTCTCAAGGAACACAAATGTGGTGCTGCCTTTACGGTCACACAGTTTCATTTTTGCTTTCTGTAGCCTGCAATGGAAAGTGAAGAAGGGTTTATATCCAACATCCGTCTTCCCTTTCTACGGGGGCGATCTTGAAAAAGGATTTGTTTTTTTCAGCCGGGAACGCCAGAGGCGTTCCGGTTGAAGACAAAAAATCCTCTTTCTTGGTAGCACGGGTTACTGCTGTAAAATCTCGATTGCTTATGGCATTCATCCCCCACTCTTTGGGAGGAATGGGGGTTAATGATCCAGATACGTCGGTATGCACTCTTGCTTATATTGTGTTGCACGCTTTCTTTTTATTGTGATGTCATCTTTGATGTCCTGGGTTTTAGTCTTAGCAATCCACGTAGATGCTGCGAGTTATGGTTGCTGAGCTTACCACAATGGGGGAATGTGCAATGTTTGTTTGGTTTCACTGTGAAGTATAACATCCCTTTAACAAAGTTATTTTACTGAATGTACATATATATATAGAGTAGGGAATGAAAACAAAGGGCTAAACATGTGATGGGGTCAGTGATGTCATCAGTTACATTTGAGATACATCTTTCATGTTCTGGGTGTGACTGTTAGCAGTGCACAGTGGTGATGGCAAGTATGGGGGCTCAGTTTGCCATAACTGGTGATTTTCAGGGGTTTTTCGGTTTTAATTTGAACCATAATGGGGAGGGTGAACAATTTTTTGTTTAGGTTTTTCGTAGGGCAATTTAACCATAACGTCCCCTCAACAAAGATTTTTTTGTAGTGAATACATATATATATATATATATTCAATGAAAAAACGTTGTTAAAGGGACGTTATGGTTAAGTTGCACTAATAAAAACCTATGAAAATCAATGAAAAAACTTTGTTGAAGGGACGTTATGGTAAAGTTGCACTAATAGAAACCAATGAAATTCAGTGAAAAAACTTTGTTAAAGGGATGTTATGGTAGTTACGCTATTAAAAACCTATGAAACTCAGTGAAAAAACCTTGGTAAAGGGACGCTATGGTTAAGTTGCGCTACTAAAAACCTATGAAATTCAGTGAAAAAACTTTGTTAAAGGGATGTTATGGTTCCAAGTAAAACCAAAAAACCCTTGAAATTCACCAGTTATGGTAAGCTAAGCAACCATAATTCGCGCCACCACCGTGCACTGCTAAGCCTAACACCCAGGACATCAAAGATGACATCACAAATGTCATTGATGCCATCACTGATGACATCACATGTCTGACGCCCCCTTTTTTCCTTTCCTGACATATCTAGGCCACATGATTTTCTTCAGTAACAGTCTGGAACTAAACATTTTAAAGGTACTATATTTGTAGACTTATCCTTCAAGTATGTTCTTACAATAATTCCCTTATGGTCCAGTCATATCATATGAAATATATACATAGGGGAAGACACAACCTTAAAAGACAGCAATCCTTTTTGTGCATTAAAATTATCAGTAGAGCTATCAGCACTTTCTGATAGTTTTGATGTTTTTTTTATTACTGTACTTTCCCTGTATATGCTCATATTTTTATATGTTGTACTCACACTATTGTCCTTAGGGTCCAGAGACATCATGTGATATACATAGATAGGCTAACAGCTTTGAAACAGAACAATCATTTCTCTGAATAAAGGTAATCAGTTAGGTTATGAACACTTTCTGCTACTATTGCTGTTTTTTTTCTTACTTCAATTCCCTTGTATATATTCATATTTGTATGTGGTGTTGTCTCTTTGTGATCTGTCTATAATAATGCAATTATGTAGTAAGCGGGATTTAGTACCTACTTATCACAAGTTTCACTGTACACACAACTCTAATATGAAAAGAGTTATCATTTCACTATTCAACATGGTAAGCTTATGAATATTGAACTTCCATCATGTATGCTGCACACAATGCCTATGTTTCTACATGAGTACCTTAGTATACTGGATTTAAGTTAATAATAGAATGCTATTTATATCAATGCATAGCTTAATGCACTGATTAGCACTTGATATTTATTTAAATAATCTTTGACACTTTTTTTATTAACATTACACTAAGAATCCCTTGTACAGACTTTTCATGAAAGGTAAATGCACATGTGATGTCATCAGTGATGTCATCAATGACATTTGTCATGTCATCTTTGATGTCCTGGGTGTTAGGCTTAGCAGTGCATGGTGGTGGCGCGAGTTATGGTTGCTTAGCTTACCATAACTGGCAACTTTCAAGGGTTTTTCAGTTTTACTTGGAACCAAAACGTCCCTTTAACAAAGTTTTTTCACTGAATTTTATAGGTTTTTAGTAGCGAAACTTAACCATAATGTCCCTTTAACAAAGTTTTTTCACTAAATTTCATAGGTTTTTAGTAGCGCAACTTAACCATAACATCCCTTTACCAACGTTTTTTCACTGAATTTCATAGGTTTTTAATAGCACAACTACCATAACATCCCTTTAACAAAGTTTTTTCACTGAATTTCATTGTTTTCTATTAGTGCAACTTTACCATAACGTCCCTTTAACAAAGTATTTTCATTGATTTTCATAGGTTTCTATTAGTGCAAATTAACCATAAAGTCCCTTTAACACATTTTTTAATTGAATTTCATAGTTTTTTATTAGTGCAACGTAACCATATCGTTCTTTTCAATGGATGAAGACCACTAGAATCCTAGGTTCTCAAAGTGGGAACCCGGGGTGGTAAAAAAAAGATTTTTCTTCCCAAACCGGAACGCCTGCGGCATTCCGGTGTGGGAAGGAAAATCTTTTACCAAGATGGACACCATGGAAAGGGAAGGCGGGGTGTATAAAGAGAACACAACAGGGCATGGGTAGGGAGGACCAGGAGGCAGAGACGGGGCATGAGAGGGGGGTAAGGGGTAACAGGAGAGAGACACGGGGCATGAGCGGGGGGCAACAGCAGGGAGACATGGGGCATGACCGGGGGGTGGGGGTCAACAGTAGGGAGACACGGGGCATGAGCAGGAGGTAACAGGAGAGAGACACGAGGCATGAGTTGGGGGTGTGGGGCAACAGCAGGGAGAAATGGGGCATGTGAGCGGGGGTGGGGGGCAACAGCAGGGAGACACGGGGCATGAGCGGGGGGTGGGGGGAACACGAGGGAGACACGGGGCATGTGAGCGGGGGTGGGGGGCAACAGCAGGGAGACACGGGCATGAGCGGGGGTGGGGGGAACACGAGGGAGATACAGGGCATGAGAGGGGGTGGGCGTAACAGAAGAGAGACACAGGGCATGAGCGGGGGTGGGGGTTAACAGGAAGGAGACATGGGGCATGAGCGGGGGCGGGGGGCAACAGCAGTGAGACATGGGGCATGACCGGGTGGTGGGGGTCAACAGCAGAGAGACACAGGGCATAAGCGGGGGTAACATGAGAGAGACACGGGGCATGAGCGGGGGGTGGGGGCAACAGCAGGGAGACACGGGGCATGTGAGTGCGGATAGGGGGTAACAGGAGAGAGACACGGGGCATGAGCAGGGGTGGTGGCAACAGCAGGGAGACACGGGGCATGTGAGCAGGGGTGGGGGGCAACAGCAGGGAGGCACAGGGCAGAAGCGGGGTGGGGGGAACACGAGGGAGACATGGGGCATGTGAGCGGGGGTGGGGGGCAACAGCAGGGAGACACAGGGCATGAGCAGGGGGTGGGGGGAACATGAGGGAGATACGGAGCATGAGAGGGGGGTGGGGGGTAACAGAAGGGAGACACGGTCATGAGCGGGGGGTGGGGGACAACAGGAGGGAGACACGCTGCATGACCGGGGAAGGGGGGGAACAGGAGAGAGACACGGGGCATGAGAGTGGGTGGGGGTAACAGGAGAGAGAAACGGGGCATGAGAGGGGGGTGGGGGTAACAGAAGAGAGACACGGGTCATGAGCAGGGGGTCGGGGGCAACAGGAGGGAGTCAGGGGGCATGACCGGGTGGTAGGGGGCAACATCGAGACATGGGGCATGATCGTGGGGTGGGGGCAACAGGAGAGAGACACAGGGCATGTCCGGAGGGTGGGGGACAACAGGAGAGAGATATGGGGCATGAGAGGTGGGTGGGGGGGTAACAGGAGAGAGACACAGGGCATGAGCGAGGATGGGGGGCAACATGAGAGAGACACGGGGCATGGGCTGGGGTGGGGGGCAACAGCAGGGAGATACGGGACATGAGCGGGTGGTGGAGGGAACACGTGGGAGACACGGGCATGAGAGGGGAGTGGGGGGTAACAGGAGAGAGACACGGGGCATGAGCAGGGGGTGGGGGCAACAGAAGGGAGACACGGGCATGACCGGGGGTGGAGGGCAACAGGGAAGAGACACAGGCCATGAGAGGGGGGTCGGGGTAACAGGAGAGAGACACTGGTCATGAGAGGGGGGTGGGAGGTAACAGGAGAGAGACACGGGGCATGAGCGGGTTTTGGGGGCAACAGAAGGGAGACACAGGGCATGACCGGGGTGTGGGCAATAGGGGAGGGACATGGGGCATGAGAGGGGGTGGGGGGTAACAGGAGAGAGACACGGGGCATGAGAGGGGGTGGGAGGTAACAGGAGAGAGACACGGGGCATGAGCGGGGGGTGGGGGGAAACAGCACAGAGACACGGGGCATGATCAGGGGGTGGGGGGCAACAGGAGAGAGACACGGGGCATGAGAGGGGGGTGCAGGGTAACAGGAGAGAGACACGGGGCATGAGAGGGGGTGGGGGTAACAGGAGAGAGAATGGGGCATGACCAGGGTGTGGGGGTAACAGGGGAGACACGAGGCATGAGCAGGGGGTGGGGGGAACAGGAGAGAGACATGGGCATGAGCGGGGGGTGGGGGGCAACAGCAGGGAGACACGGGGCGTGAGCAGGGGGTGGGGGGCAACAGCAGGGAGACACGGGGTATGACCGGGGGGAGGAGGGCACCAGCAGGGAGACATGGGGCATGAGCGGGGGGTGGGGAGTAACAGGGGAGAGACACGGGGCATGAGCGGGGGTGGGGGGCAACAGCAGGGAGACACGGGGCATGAGCAGGGGGTGGGGGGCAACAGCAGGGAGACACGGGATATGACCGGGGGGAGGAGGGCAACAGCAGGGAGACACGGGGCATGAGCTGGGGGTGGGGGGTAACAGGGGAGAGACACAGGGCATGAGCGGGGGTTAGGGGCAACAGCAGGGAGACACAGGGCATGACCGGGGGCTGGGGGGCAACAGGAGAGAGACATGGGACATGAGAGGGTGTGGGGGGTAACAGGAAAGAGACACGGGGCATGACAGGGTGTGGGGGGTAACAGGAGAGAGACACAGAGCATGAGCGGGGGGTGGGGGGCAACAGCAGGGAGACACAGGGCATGAGTGGAGGGTGGGGGGCAAAAACAGGGAGACACGGGGCATGAGCAGGGTGTGGGGGGCAAAAGGAGGGAGACACGGGGCATGAGTGGGAGGTGGGGGCAACAGCAGGGAGACACAGGTCATGGCCGGGGAGTGGGGTGCAACAGGAGAGTGACACGGGGCATGAGTGGGGGGTGGGGGGCAACAGCAGGGAGACACAGGGCATGACCGGGGGATGGGGCAACAGGAGAGAGGCACGGGGCATGAGAGGGGAATAGGGGGTAACAGGAGAGAGACACAGGGCATGAACATGTGTTGGGGGCAACAGCAGGGAGACACGGGGCATGACCGGGGGTGGGGGGCAACAGGAGAGAGACACGGGGCATGAGAGGGGGGTGGGGGTAACAGGAGAGAGACACGGGGCATGAGCGTGGGTTTGGGGGCAACAGCAGGGAGACACGGGGCATAACCGTGGGAGGGGGCAACAGAAGAGAGACACGGGGCATGAGCGGGGGGTGGGGGGAACACAAGGGAGACACGGGGCATGAGCAGGGGCTGGGGGACACAGGAGAGAGACACAGGGCATGAGCGGGGGTGGGGGCAACAAGAGGGAGACACGTGGCATGAGCGAGGGGTGGGGGTGACAGGAGAGAGACACACTGCATGAGCGGGGGGTGGGGGCAACAAGAGGGAGACACGGGGCATGAGTGGGGGGTGGGGGTGACAGGAGAGAGACACAGGGCATGAGCAGGGGGTGGGGGGCAACAGCAGAGAGACACAGGGCATGAGCGGGGGGTGGGGGGCAACAGCAGGGAGACACGGGTCATGGCTGGGGGGTGGTGGGCAACAGGAGGGAGACACAGGGTATGAGCGGGGGGTTGGGGGCAACAGCAGGGAGACACGGGGCATGACCGGGGGATGGGGGGCAACAGGAGAGAGACACGGGGCATGAGAGGGGCGTAGGGGGTAACAGGAGAGAGACAGGGGGCATGACCGTGTGTTGGGGGGCAACAGCAGGGAGACACGGGGCATGACCAGGGGTGGGGGGCAACAGGAGAGAGACACGGGGCATGAGAGGGGGGTGGGGGTAACAGGGAGAGACACGGGGCATGAGCGGGGGTTGGGGGGCAAAAGCAGGGAGACACGGGGCATGACCGGGGGGTGGGGGCAACAGCAGGGAGATATGGGGCATGACTGGGGCGTGGGGGGCACCAGGAGAGAGACACAGGGCATGAGAGGGGGATGGGGGTAACAGGAGAGAGACATGGGGCATGAGCAGGGGGTGGGGGGCAACAGGAGAGAGACACAGGGCATGAGCGGGGGGTGGGGGGAACAAGAGGGAGACATGGAGCATGAGCGGGGGGTGGGGGTAACACGAGAGAGACACGGGGCATGAACGGGGTGGGGGGCAACAAGAGGGAGACATGAGGCAGGGATAACAGGAGAGAGACACGGGGCATGAGCGGGGGTAGGGGGCAACAGGAGGGAGACACGGGCCGTGAGCAGGGGTGGGGTGCAACAGAAGGGAGACAAGGGCATGACCAGGGGAGGAGGCAACAGGAGAGAGATACGGGGCATGAGAGGGGGTGGGGGATAACAGGAGAGAGACATGGGGCATGAGTGGGGGTTGGGGGGCAACAGCAGAGAGTCACGGGGCATGAGCAGAGGGTGGGGGGCTACATCAGGGAGACACGGGGCATGAGCAGGGGTGGGGGGAACACGATGGAGACACGGGGCATGAGCGGGGGGTGGGGGTAACAGAAGAGAGACACGGGGCATGAGCGGGGGTGGGGGCTACAGCAGGGAGACACGGGGCATGAGCAGGGGGGCTACAAGAGAGAGACACGGGGCATGAGCGGGGGGTGGGGGGCAAACGCAGGGAGACACGGGGCTTGACCAGGGGGGGGGGCAACATCAGGGACACACGGGGCATGACCGGGGGGTGGAGGGTAACAGGAGAGAGATACGGGGCATGAGCGGGGGGTGGGGGGCGACAGCAGGGAGACACGGGGCATGAGCGGTGGGTCGGGGGGAACACAAATGAGACACGGGCATGAGCGGGGGTGGGGGGCAACAGCAGGGAGACAGGGGGCATGAACGGGGTGTGGGGGGCAGCAGCATGGAGACACAGGGCATGAGCGGGGGTGGGCAGCAACAGCAGGGAGACACAGGGCGTGAGCGGGCAGTGGGGAACAACAGCAGGGAGACACGAGGCATGAGCGGAGGGTGGGGGGAAACAGCAGGGAGACCGGGGCATGAGCAGGGAGTGGGGGGAACATGAGGGAGACACGGGGTATGCGAGGCTGTGGGGGTAACAGGAAAGAGACACAGGGCATGAGCAGGGGTGGGGGGCAAAAACAGGGAGACACGGGGCATGACAGGGGGTGGGGGGTAACAAAAGGGAGACACGGGCATGACCGGTGGGCAACAGGAGAGAGACACGGGGCATGAGATGGGGGTGCGGGGTAACAGGAGAGTGACACAGGGCATGACCGAGGGGTGGGGGGCAACAGCAGGGAGACATGGGGCATGACCGGGGGTGGGGGGTAACAGGAGAGAGACACGGGGCATGAGCGGGGGGTGGGGGGTAACAGGAGAGAGACACGGGACATGAGCGGGGGGTTGTGGGGCAACATGAGAGAGACATGGGGCATGAGCGGGGGGTGGGGGGCAACAGGAGAGAGACACGGGGGAAAGGGCGGGGGGTTGGGAGGCAACAGCAGGGAGACACAGGGCATGAGCGGGGGTGGGGGTAACAGGAGAGAGACACGGGGCATGAATGGGGGGCAACAGGAGGGAGACATGGGACATGAGTGTTGGGTGGGGGGCAACAGGAGGGAGACACGGGGCATGAGTGGGGGTGGGGGGCAACAGCAGGGAGACAGGGGGCATGAACAGGGTGTGGGGGGCAACATCAGGGAGACAGGGGCATGAACGGTGTGTGGGGGCAACAGCAGGGAGACACGGGGCATGAGCGGGGGGTGGGGGGCAACAGCTGGGAGACACGGGGCATGAGCGGGCGGTGGGGCACAACAGCAGGGAGACACGAGGCATGAGCGGAGGGTGGAGGGCAACAGGAGGGAGACACAGGGCATGAGCGGGGGGTGGGGGGCAACAGGAGGGAGACACGGGGCATGAGCGGGGGGCAACAGCAGGGAGACACTGGGCATGACCAGGGGTTGGGGGGCAACAGAAGGGAGACAAGGGCATGACCGGGTGGTGGGGGGCAACAGGAGAGAGACACGGGGCATGAGAGGGGTGTGGGGGGCAACAGGAGAGAGACACGGGGCATGAGAGGGGGTGGGGGAACCAGCAGGGAGACACGGGGCATGACCGGGGGTGGGGGGGTAACAGGAGAGGGACACGGGGCATGAGCGGGGGGTTGTGGGGCAACAGCAGGGAGACACAGGGCATGAGCGGAGGGTGGGGTGAACATGAGGGAGACACGGGGCATGAGCGGGGGGTGGGGGGCAACAGGAGAGAGACACGGGGCATGAGCAGGGGGTTGGAGGGCAACAGCAGCGAGACACAGGGCATGAGCGGAGGGTGGGGGTAACAGGAGAGAGACACTGGGCATGAGTGGGGGGCAACAGGAGGGAGACATGGGGCATGAGTGTGGGGTGGGGGGCAACAGGAGGGAGACACGGGGCATGAGCGGGGGGTGGGGGGCAACAGCAGGGAGACACAGGGCATGAGCAGGGGGTGGGGGGAATACAAGGGAGTCACGGGGCATGAGCGGGGGTTGGGGGTAACAGGAGAGAGACACGTGGAATGAGGGGGGCAACAGGAGGGAGACATTGGGCATGAGCGGGGGCTGGGGGCAACAGGAGGGAGACACGGGGCATGAGCAGGGGATGGGGGGCAACAGGAGGGAGACACGGGGCATGAGCGGGGGGCAACAGCAGGGAGACAAGGGGCATGAGCAGGGGTGGGGGGAACACGAGGGAGACACGGGGCATGAGAGGAGGGTGGGGGGCAACAGAAGGGAGATACGGACATGACCGGGGGTGGAGGGCAACAGGGAAGAGACACAGGCCATGAGAGGGGGGTCGGGGTAACAGGAGAGAGAACTGGTCATGAGAGGGGGGTGGGAGGTAACAGGAGAGAGACACGGGGCATGAGTGGGGGTTGGGGGGCAACAGAAGGGAGACACAGGGCATGACCGGGGGTGGGGGCAACAGGGGAGGGACATGGGGCATTAGAGGGGGTGGGGGGTAACAGGAGAGAGACACGGGGCATGAGAGGGGGTGGGAGGTAACAGGAGAGAGACACGGGGCATGAGCGGGGGGTGGGGGGAAACAGCACAGAGACACGGGGCATGATCAGGGGGTGGGGGGCAACAGGAGAGAAACACGGGGCATGAGAGGGGGGTGCGGGGTAACAGGAGAGAGACACGGGGCATGAGAGGGGGTGGGGGTAACAGGAGAGAGAATGGGGCATGACCAGGGGGTGGGGGCAACAGCAGGGAGACACGGGGCATGAGCAGGGAGTGGGGGCAACAACAGGGAGACACGGGGCATGAGCAGGGGCTGGGGGAATATGAGGGAGACACGGGGCATTAGAGGTGATAGGGGTAACAGAAGAGAGACACGGGCCATGAGCGGGGGGTGAGGGGCAACAGCAGGGAGACACAGGGCATGAGCAGGGGCAACAGGAGAAAGACACCAGGCATGAGCGGGGGGTGGGGGGCAACAGCAGGGAGACACGGGGCTTGAGTGGGGGTGGGGTGCAACAGCAGGGAGACATGGGGCATGACCGGGGGGTGGGGGTAACAGGAGAGAGACACGGTGCATGAACGGGGGGTGGGGGGAACAGGGGAGACACGAGGCATGAGCAGGGGGTGGGGGGAACAGGAGAGAGACATGGGCATGAGCGGGGGGTGGGGGGCAACAGCAGGGAGACACGGGGCATGAGCAGGGAGTGGGGTGGCAACAGCAGGGAGACACGGGGTATGATCGGGGGGAGGAGGGCAACAGCAGGTAGACACGGGGCATGAGCAGGGGGTGGGGGGTAACAGGGGAGAGACAAGGGGCATGAGCGGGAGTGGGGATCAACAGCAGGGAGACACAGGGCATGACCGGGGGTGGGGGGCAACAGGAGAGAGACACGGGGCATGAGAGGGTGTGTGGGGGTAACAGCAGGGAGACACGGGGCATGAGCAGCGGGTGGGGGGCAACAGCAGGGAGACACGGGGTATGACCGGGGGGAGGAGGGCAACAGCAGGGAGACACGGGGCATGAGCTGGGGGTGGGGGGTAACAGGGGAGAGACATGGGGCATGAGCGGGGGTGGGGGGCAACAGCAGGGAGACACAGGGCATGACCGGTGGGTGGGGGGTAACAGGAGAGAGACATGGGACATGAGAGGGTGTGGGGGGTAACAGGAGAGAGACATGGGGCATGAGAGGGTGTGGGGGGTAACAGGAGAGAGACACAGGGCATGAGCAGGGGGTGGGGGGCAACAGCAGGGAGACACGGGGCATGAGTGGAGGGTGGGGGGCAACAGCAGGGAGACACGGGGCATGAGCAGGGTGTGGGGGCAAAAGGAGGGAGACACGGGGCATGAGTGGGAGGAGGGGGCAACAGCAGGGAGACACGGTTCATGGCCGGGAAGTGGGGTGCAACAGGAGAGAGACACAGGGCATGAGCGGGGGTGGGGGGCAACAGCATGGAGACACAGGGCATGACCGGGGGATGGGGGCAACTGGAGAGAGGCACGGGGCATGAGAGGGGCATAAGGGGTAACAGGAGAGAGACACGGGGCATGAACATGAGTTGGGGCAACAGCAGGGAGACACGGGGCATGACCGGCGGTGCGGGGCAACAGGAGAGAGACACGGGCATGAGAGGGGGGTGGGGGTAACAGGAGAGAGACACAGGGCATGAGCGTGGGTTTGGGGGCAACAGCAGGGAGACACGGGGCATAACCGGGGGAGGGGGCAACAGAAGAGAGACACGGGGCATGAGCGGGGGGTGGGGGGAACACAAGGGAGACACGGGGCATAAGCAGGGGCTGGGGGTCACTGGAGAGAGACACAGGGCATGAGCGTGGGTGGGGGCAACAAGAGGGAGGCACGGGGCATGAGCGGGGGGTGGGGGTCACAGGAGAGAGACACAGGGCATGAGCGGGGGTGGGGGCAACAAGAGGGAGACACGGGGCATGAGCGGGGGTGGGGGTCACAGGAGAGAGACAGAGGGCATGAGCGGGGGGTGGGGGCAACAAGAGGGAGACACGGGGCATGAGCGGGGGGTGGGGGTCACAGGAGAGAGACACAGGGCATGAGCGGGGGTGGGGGCAACAAGAGGGAGACATGGGGCATGAGCAGGGGCTGGGGGCAATAGCAGGAGACACCGGCATGAGTGGTGGTGGGGGGGCAACAGCAGGGAGACACAGGGTATGAGCGGGGGTGGGGGTAACAGGAGAGAGACACAGGGCATGAGCGGGGTGTGGGGGGCAACAGGAGGGAGACACGGGGCATGAGCGGGGTGTGTGGGGGTAACAGGAGAGAGAAACAGGGCATGAGCACGGGAGAACAGGAGGGATACACGGGGCATGACTGGGGGTGGGGGTAACAGGAGAGAGAAACAGGGCATGAGCACGGGAGAACAGGAGGGATACACGGGGCATGAGCGGGGGTGGGGGAACAGGGGAGACACGGGGCATGAGCGGGGGTGGGGGGAACCCGAGGGAGACACAGGGCATGAGTGGGGGGTGGAGGAACAGGAGGGAGACAACGGGCATGAGCGGGGTTGGGGGGAACAGAGGAGACACTGGGCATGAGCGGGGGTGGGGGTAACAGGAGAGAGACACGGGGCATGAGCGGTTGGTGGGGGGAACAGGGGAGACACGGTGCATGAGCGGGGGGTGGGGGGAACACGAGGGAGACACAGGGCATGAGCGGGGGGTGGGGTAACAGGAGAGAGACACGGGCATGAGCAGGGGGTGGGGGGCAACAGCAGGGAGATACGGGGCATGACTGGGGGGTGGAGGGCAACAGCAGGGAGACACAGGGTATGAGCGGGGGTGGGGGTAACAGGAAAGAGACACAGGGCATGAGCGGGGTGTGTGGGGCAACAGGAGGGAGACACGGGGCATGAGCGGGGTGTGTGGGGCAACAAGAGGGAGACACGGTGCATGAGCCGGGGTGGGGGTAACAGGAGAGAGAAACAGGGCATGAGCGCGGGAGAACAGGAGGGATACACGGGGCATGAGCGGGGGGTGGGGGGAACAGGGGAGACACGGGGCATGAGCGGGGGTGGGGGGAACACGAAGGAGACACAGGGCATGAGCGGGGGGTGGGGGAACAGGAGGGAGACACCGGGCATGAGCGGGGGTGGGGGGAACAGGGGAGACACTGGGCATGAGCGGGGGTGGGGGTAACAGGAGAGAGACACGGGGCATGAGCGGGGGGTGGGGGCTACATCAGGGAGACACAGGGCATGAGCAGGGGGTAGGGGGCAATATGAGAAAGACACGGGGCATGAGCAGGGGGTGGGGGGTAACAGAAGGGAGACACGGGGCATGACCGGGAGGTGGGGGGCAACAGCAGGGAGACATGGGGCATGACCAGGGGGTGGGGGGCAACAGGAGAGAGACACGGGGCATGAGCGGGGGGTGGGGGGCAACAGCAGGGAGACACGGGGCATTAGCAGGGGTGGGGGGCAACAGCAGGGAGACACGGGGCATGAGCGGGGGGTGGGGGGCAACAGCAGGGAGACACGGGCATGAGTGGGGGGCAACAGCAGGGAGACACAGGGCATGTGCAGGGGGTGGGGGTAACAGGAGAGAGACACAGGGCAAGAGCAGGTGTGGGGGGCAACAGGAGGGAGACACAGGGAAGAGCCAGGGTGGGGGGGACACAAGGGAGACATGGGGCATGAGCGAGGGGTGGGGGGTAACAGGAAAGAGACACGGGGCATGAGCGGGGGGTGGGGGGCAACAGCAGGGAGACACAGGGCATGAGCGGAGGGTGGGGGGCAACAGCAGGGAGACACGAGGCATGAGCGGGGGGTGGGATTAACATGAGAGAGACACGGGGCATGCCCAGGGGGTGGGGGATAACAGGAGAGAGACACGGGGCATGAGAGGGGGGTGGGGGTAACAGGAGAGAGACACGGGGCATGACTGGGGGTGGGGGCAACAGCAGGGAGATATGGGGCTTGACTGGGGGGTGGGGGGCAACAGGCGAGAGACACAGGGCATGAGAGGGGGTGGGGGGTAACAGGAGAGAGACACGGGGCATGAGCGGGGGGTGGGGGGCAACAGGAGAGAGACACGGGGCATGAGCAGGGGGTGGGGGGAGCAAGAGGGAGACACGGAGCAGGAGCGGGGGTGGGGGGAACACGAGGGAGACATGGGGCATGAGCGGGGGGCAACAAGAGGGAGACATGGGGCAGGGATAACAGGAGAGAGACACGGGGCATGAGCGGGGGTGGGGGGCAACAGGAGGGAGACACGGGCCATGAGCGGGGCTGGGGTGCAACAGCAGGGAGACACGGTGCATGAGCGAGGTCGTGGGGGGCAACAGTAGGGAGACACGGGCATGAGTGTGGGGCAACAGCAGGGAGACACGGGGCATGAGCGGGGGGTGGGATTAACATGAGAGAGACACGGGGCATGAGTGGGGGGCAACAGGAGGGAGACATGGGGCATGAGTGTGGGGTGGGGGGCAACAGGAGGGAGACACGGGGCATGAGCGGGGGGTGGGGGCAACAGCAGGGAGACAAAGGGCATGAGCAGGGGGTGGGGGGAATACAAGGGAGTCACGGGGCATGAGCGGGGGTTGGGGGTAACAAGAGAGAGACACGTGGAATGAGGGGGCAACAGGAGGGAGACATTGGGCATGAGCGGGAGCTGGGGGCAACAGGAGGGCGACACGGGGCATGAGCGGGGGTGAGGGGCAACAGCAGGGAGACACGGGGCATGAGCGGGGTGTGGGGGGGAACAGGAGAGACACGGGGCATGAGCGGGGGGACACGAGGGAGACACAGGGCATGAGCGGGGGTGGGGGAATAGGAGGGAGACACCGGGCATGAGCGGGGGTGGGGGGAACAGGGGAGACACTGGGCATGAGCGGGGGGTGGGGGTAACAGGAGAGAGACACGGGGCATGAGCGGGGGTGGGGGCTACAGCAGGGAGACACGGGGGCATGAGCAGGGTGTAGGGGCAATAGGAGAAAGACACGGGGCATGAGCAGGGGTTGGGGGGCAACAGAAGGGAGACACGGGGCATGACCAGGAGGTGGGGGGAAACAGCAGGGAGACATAGGGAATGACCATTGGGTGAGGAGCAACAGGAGAGAGACATGGGGCATGAGCGGGGGGTGGGGAGCAACAGCAGGGAGACACAGGGCATGAGCGGGGGAGGGGGGAACAAGAGGGAGACACGGGCATGAGTGGGGGATGGTGGGTAACAGCAGGGAGACACAGGGCATTAGCGGGGGTGGGGGGCAACAGCAGGGAGACATGGGGCATGAGCAGGGGGTGGGGGGCTACAGCAGGGAGACACAGGCTTGAGTAGGGGGCAACAGTAGGCAGACACGGGGCATGTGCGGGGGTGGCGGTAACAGGAGAGAGACACGGGGCATGAGCAGGGGGTGGGGGGCAACAGGAGGGAGACACAGGGAATGAGTGGGGGGTGGGGGGGGCAACAGCAGGGAGACACAGGGAATGAGACGGGGAGGGGGGAACACAAGGGAGACATGGGGCATGAGCGAGGGGTGAGGGGTAACAGGAAAGAGACACGTGGAATGAGCGGGGGCAACAGGAGGGAGACATTGGGCATGAGCGGGGGTGGGGGGAACACAAGGGAGACATGGGGGCATGAGCTGGGGGTGGTGGGCAACAGCAGGCAGACACGGGGCATGACCGGGGGTGGGGGGACACAGCAGGGAGACATAGGGCATGACCATTGGGTGAGGAGCAACAGGAGAGAGACATGGGGCATGAGCGGGGGTGGGGGGCAACAGCAGGGAGACACGGGGCATGAGCGGGGGAGGGGGGAACAAGAGGGAGACACAGGACAATGAGCGAGGTGTGGGGGGAACATGAGGGAGACACGGGCATGAGTGGGAGATGGTGGATAACAGCAGGGAGACACGGGGCATTAGCAGGGTTGGGGGGCAACAGCAGGGAGACACGGGGCATGAGCGGGGGGTGGGGGGCTACAGCAGGGAGACACGGGCATGAGTAGGGGGCAACAGTAGGGAGACACGGGGCATGTGCGGGGGATGGGGGTAACAGGAGAGAGACACGGGGCATGAGCAGGGGGTGGGGGGCAACAGGAGGGAGACACAGGAAATGAGTGGGGGCTGGGGGGGCAACAGCAGGGAGACACAGGGAATGAGCCGGGGAGGGGGGAACACAAGGGAGACATGGGGCATGAGCGAGGGGTGGGGGGTAACAGGAAAGAGACACGTGGAATGAGCGGGGGCAACAGGAGGGAGACATTGGGCATGAGCGGAGGGTGGGGGGCAACAGCAGGGAGACACGGGGCATGAGCGGGGGTGGGGGGAACACAAGGGAGACATTGGGCATGAGCGGAGGGTGGGGGGCAACAGCAGGGAGACACGGGGCATGAGCGGGGGTGGGGGGAACACAAGGGAGACAATGGGCATGAGCTGGGGGTGGTGGGCAACAGCAGGCAGACACGGGGCATGACCGGGGGCTGGGGGGACACAGCTGGGAGACACGGGGCATGAGCGGGGGGTGGGGGGAAACAGCAGGGAGACACGGGGCATGAGAGGGGGGTGGGGGTAACAGGAGAGAGACACGGGGCATGAGCAGAGGGTGGAGGGCAACAGCAGGGAGACACGGGGCATGACCAGGTGTGGGGGCAACAGAAAGGAGACACGGGGCATGAGAGGGGGTGGGGAGTAACAGGAGAGAGACACGGGGCATGAGAGGGGGGTGGGGGTAATAGGAGAGAGACACGGGACATGACCGGGGGGTGGGGCAACAGCAGGGAGATATGGGGCTTGACTGAGGGGTGGGGGGCAACAGGCGAGAGACACAGGGCATGAGAGGGGGTGGGGGATAACAGGAGAGAGACACGGGGCATCAGCGGGGGGTGGGGGGCAACAGGAGAGAGACACGGGGCATGAGCAGGGGGTGGGGGGAACAAGAGGGAGACACGGAGCATGAGCGGGGGTGGGGGGAACACGAGGGAGACATGGGGCATGAGCAGGGGGTGGGGGGCAACAAGAGGGAGAGATGGGGCAGGGATAACAGAAGAGAGACACGGGGCATGAGCGGGGGTGGGAGGCAACAGGAGGGAGACACGGGCCATGAGCGGGGCTGGGGTGCAACAGCAGGGAGACACGGTGCATGAGCGAGGGCGTGGGGGGCAACAGCAGGGAGACACGGGCATAAGTGTGGGGCAACAGCAGGGAGACACGGGGCATGAGCGGGGGTGGGATTAACATGAGAGAGACACGGGGCATGCCCAGGGGGTGGGGGGTAACAGGAGAGAGACACGTGGAATGAGCGGGGGCAACAGGAGGGAGACGTGGGACATGAGATGGGGCTGGGGGCAATAGCAGGGAGACATGGGCATGAGTGGGCGGGGGGGAACACAAGGGAGACACAGGGTATGAGAGGGGGGTGGGGGGGTAACAGGAGAGAGACACGGGGCATGAGCAGGGGGTGGGGGGCAACAGGAGGGAGACACGGGGCATGAGCGGGGGCTGGGGGCAATAGCAGGGAGACACGGGCATGAGTGGGTGGTGGGGGGGAACACAAGGGAGACACAGGGCATGAGCGGGGGTGGGGGTAACAGGAGAGAGACACAGGGCATGAGCGGGGTGTGGGGGGCAACAGGAGGGAGACACGGGGCATGAGCGGGGGGTGTGGTGCAACAAGAGGGAGACACGGGGCATGAGCCGGGGGTGGGGGACAACAGGAGAGAGAAACAGGGCATGAGCGGGGAGAACAGGAGGGAGACACGGGGCATGAGCGGGGGGTGGGGGGAACAGACACAGGGCATGAGCGGGGGGTGGGGGGAACACAAGGGAGACACAGGGCATGAGCGGGGGGTGGGGGAACAGGAGGGAGACACCGGGCATGAGCGGGGGGAACAGGGGAGACACTGGGCATGAGCGGGGGGTAGGGGTAGCGGGAGAGAGACACGGGGCATGAGCGGGGGGTGGGGGCTACAGCAGGGAGACACGGGGCATGAGCAGGGGGTAGGGGCAATAGGAGAAAGACACGGGGCATGAGCAGGGGTGGGGGGCAACAGAGGGGAGACACGGGGCATGACCGGGAGGTGGGGGGCAACAGCAGTGAGACATGGGGCATGACCAGGGGGTGGGGGGCAACAGCAGGGAGACACGGGGCATGAGCGAGGGGTGGGGGGCAATAGCAGGGAGACACGGGCATGAGTGGGAGGCAACAGCAGGGAGACACGGGGCATGTGTAGGGGTGGGGGTAACAGGAGAGAGACATGGGGCATGAGCAGGGGGTGGGGGGCAACAGGAGGGAGACACAGGGAATGAGTGGGGGGGCAACCACAGGGAGAGACAGGGAATGAGCCGGGGTGGGGGGAACACAAGGGATACACGGGGCATGAGCGGGGGTGGGGGGCAACAGCAGGGAGAAACAGGGCATGAGCGGACGGTGGGGGGCAACAGCAGGGAGACACGAGGCATGAGCATGGGTGGGGGGAACACAAGGGAGACATGGGGCATGAGCTGGGGGTGGTGGGCAACAGCAGGGAGACACGGAGCATGACCGGGGGGGGAATGGCAGGGAGACACGGGGCATGAGCAGGGGTGGGGGAAACAGCAGGGAGACACGGGGCATGAGAGGGGGGTGGGGGTAACAGGAGAGAGACAAGGGGCATAAGCGGGGGGTGGTGGGCAACAGCAGGGAGACATGGGGCATGACCAGGGGTGGGGGAAACGGCAGGGAGACACGGGGCATGACCGGGTGGTGGGGGCAACAGCAGGGAGATATGGGGCATGACTGGAGGGTGGGGGGCAACAGGAGAGAGACACAGGGCATGAGAGGGGGGTGGGGGGTAACAGGAGAGAGACACGGGGCATGAGCGGGGGGTGGGGGGAACAAGAGGGAGACACGGAGCATGAGCGGGGGTGGGGGGAACACGAGGGAGATACGGGGCATGAGCGGGGATGGGAGCAACAAGAGGGAGACATGGGGCTGGGATAACAGGAGAGAGACACCGGGCATGAGCGAGGGTGGGGGGCAACAGGAGGGAGACACGGGCCATTAGCGGGGGTGGGGTGCAGCAGCAGGGAGACACGGGGCATGAGCAGGGGTGGGGGGCAACAGCAGGGAGACACGGGCATGAGCGGGGGCAACAGCAGGGAGACACGGGGCATGAGCGGGGGTGGGAGTAACATGAGAGAGACATGGGGCATGAGCAGGGGGTGGGGGTAACAGGAGAGAGGCACGTGGAATGAGCGGGGGGCAACAGGAGGGAGACATGGGGCATGAGCGGGGGCTGGGGGCAATAGCAGGGAGACACGGGCATGAGTGGGGGGGAACGCAAGGGGAGACACAGGGTATGAGAGGGGTGTGGGGGCAACAGCAGGGAGACACGGGGCATGACTGGGGGGTGGAGGGCAACAGCAGGGAGACACAGGGCATGAGCGGGGGTGGGGGTAACAGGAGAGAGACACGGGGCATGAGAGGGGGGTGGGGGTAACAGGAGAGAGACAAGGGGCATAAGCGGGGGGTGGTGGGCAACAGCAGGGAGACATGGGGCATGACCAGGGGGTGGGGGAAACGGCAGGGAGACACGGGGCATGAGCGGGGGGTGGGGGGAAACAGCAGGGAGACACGGGGCATGAGAGGGGGGTGGGGGTAACAGGAGAGAGACACGGGGCATGACCGGGTGGTGGGGGCAACAGCAGGGAGAAATGGGGCATGACTGGAGGGTGGGGGGCAACAGGAGAGAGACACAGGGCATGAGAGGGGGGTGGGGGTAACAGGAGAGAGACACGGGGCATGAGCGGGGGGTGGGGGGAACAAGAGGGAGACACGGAGCATGAGCGGGGGTGGGGGGAACACGAGGGAGATACGGGGCATGAGCGGGGATGGGAGCAACAAGAGGGAGACATGGGGCTGGGATAACAGGAGAGAGACACCGGGCATGAGCGAGGGTGGGGGGCAACAGGAGGGAGACACGGGCCATGAGCGGGGGTGGGGTGCAGCAGCAGGGAGACACGGGGCATGAGCAGGGGGTGGGGGGCAACAGCAGGGAGACACGGGCATGAGCGGGGGCAACAGCAGGGAGACACGGGGCATGAGCGGGAGGTGGGAGTAACATGAGAGAGACATGGGGCATGAGCAGGGGGTGGGGGTAACAGGAGAGAGGCACGTGGAATGAGCGGGGGGCAACAGGAGGGAGACATGGGGCATGAGCGGGGGGCTGGGGGCAATAGCAGGGAGACACGGGCATGAGTGGGGGGGAACGCAAGGGGAGACACAGGTATGAGAGGGGTGTGGGGGGCAACAGCAGGGAGACACGGGGCATGACTGGGGGGTGGAGGGCAACAGCAGGGAGACACAGGGCATGAGCGGGGGTGGAGGTAACAGGAGAGAGACACAGGGCATGAGCGGGGTGTGGGGGGCAACAGGAGGGAGACACGGGGCATAAGCAGGGTGTGTGGGGCAACAAGAGGGAGACACAGGGCATGAGCCGGGGGTGGGGGGTAACAGGAGAGAGAAACAGGGCATGAGCGCGGGAGAACAGGAGGGAGACACGGGGCATGAGCAGGGGGTGGGGGGAACAGGGGAGACACGGGGCGGGGAGTGGGGGAACACGAGGGAGACACAGGGCATGAGAGGGGGTGGGGGAACAGGAGGGAGACACGGGGCATGAGCGGGGGGGTGGGGGGAAACAGCAGGGAGACACAGGGCATGAGAAGGGGGTGGGGGTAACAGGCGAGAGACACGGGGCATGACCGGGGGGTGGGGGCAACAGCAGGGAGATATGGGGCATGACTGGGGGGTGGGGGGCAACAGGAGAGAGACACAGAGCATGAGAGGGGGTGGGGGTAACAGGAGAGAGACACGGGGCATGAGCGGGGGATGGGGGGCAACAGGAGAGAGACACGGGGCATGAGCGGGGGTGGGGGGAACAAGAGGGAGACACGGAGCATGAGCGGGGGGTGGGGGGAACACGAGGGAGACACGGGGCATGAGCGGGGGTGGGGGCAACAAGAGGGAGACATGGGGCAGGATAACAGGAGAGAGACACGGGGCATGAGCGAGGATGGGAGGCAACAGGAGGGAGACACGGGCCATGAGCGGAGGTGGGGTGCAACAGCAGGGAGACACAGGGCATGAGCAGGGGGTGGGGGGCAACAGCAGGGAGACACGGGCATGAGTGGGGGCAACAGCAGGGAGACACGGGGCATGAGCGGGGGGTGGGAGTAACATGTGAGAGACATGGGGCATGAGCAGGGGGTGGGGGGTGACAGGAGAGAGACACGTGGAATGAGCGGGGGGGAACACAAGGGAGACACAGGGTATGAGAGGGGGGTGGGGGCAACAGCAGGGAGACACGGGGCATGACTGGGGGGTGGAGGGCAACAGCAGGGAGACACAGGGCATGAGCGGGGGTGGGGGTAACAGGAGAGAGACACAGGGCATGAGCGGGGTCTGGGGGCAATAGCAGGGAGAAACGGGCATGAGTGGGGGGAACACAAGGGAGACACAGGGTATGAGAGGGGGGTGGGGGGCAACAGCAGGGAGACACGGGGCATGATTGGGGGGTGGACGGCAACAGCAGGGAGACACAGGGCATGAGCGGGGGTGGGGGTAACAGGAGAGAGACACAGGGCATGAGCGGGGTGTGGGGGGCAACAGGAGGGAGACACAGGGCATGAGCAGGGTGTGTGGGGCAACAAGAGGGAGACACAGGGCATGAGCCGGGGGTGGGGGGTAACAGGAGAGAGAAACAGGGCATGAGCGCGGGAGAACAGGAGGGAGACACGGGGCATGAGCGGGGGGTGGGGGAACAGGGGAGACACGGGGCATGAGCGGGGGGTGGGGGAAGACGAGGTAGACACAGGGCATGAGAGGGGGGTGGGGGAACAGGCGGGAGACACCGGGCATGAGCGGGGGTGGAGGGAACAGGGGAGACACTGGGCATGAGCGGGGGTGGGGGTAACAGGAGAGAGACACGGGGCATGAGGGGGGTGGGGGCTACAGCAGGGAGACAAGGGGCACGAGCAGGGGGTGGGGGGCAACAGAAGGGAGACACGGGGCATGAGCCGGGGGTGGGTGTAACAGGAGAGAGAAACAGGGCATGAGCGCGGGAGAACAGGAGGGATACACGGGGCATGAGCGGGGGGTGGGGGGAACAGGGGAGACACGGGGCATGAGCGGGGGTGGGGGGAACACGAAGGAGACACAGGGCATGAGCGGGGGGTGGGGGAACAGGAGGGAGACACCGGGCATGAGCGGGGGTGGGGGGAACAGGGGAGACACTGGGCATGAGCGGGGGGTGGGGGTAACAGGAGAGAGACACGGGGCATGAGTGGGGGGTGGGGCTACAGCAGGGAGACACAGGGCATGAGCAGGGAGTAGGGGGCAATATGAGAAAGACACGGGGCATGAGCAGGGGTGGGGGGCAACAGAAGGGAGACACGGGGCATGACCGGGAGGTGGGGGGCAACAGCAGGGAGACATGGGGCTTGACCAGGGGGTGGGAGGCAACAGGAGAGAGACACGGGGCATGAGCGGGGGTGGGGGGCAACAGCAGGGAGACACGGGGCATTAGCAGGGGTGGGGGGCAACAGCAGGGAGACACGGGGCATGAGCGGGGGTGGGGGGCAACAGCAGGGAGACACGGGCATGAGTGGGGGGCAACAGCAGGGAGACACGGGGCATGTGCAGGTGGTGGGGGTAACAGGAGAGAGACACAGGGCAAGAGCAGGGGTGGGGTGCAACAGGAGGGAGACACGGGGAATGAGAGGGGGGTGGGGGGGCAACAGCAGGGAGACACAGGGAATGAGCCGGGTGGGGGGAACACAAGGGAGACATGGGGCATGAGCGAGGGTTGGGGGGTATCAGGAAAGAGACACGGGGCATGAGCGGGGGTGGGGGGCAACAGCAGGGAGACACAGGGCATGAGCGGAGGGTGGGGGGCAACAGCAGGGAGACACGAGGCATGAGCGGGGGTGGGGGGAACACAAGGGAGACATGGGGCATGAGCTGGGGGTGGTGGGCAACAGCAGGGAGACACAGGGCATGACCGGGGGGTGGGGGGAAACAGCAGGAGACACGGGGCATGAGCGGGGGGTGGAGGGAAACAGCAGGGAGACACGGGGCATGAGAGGGGGGTGGGGGTAACAGGAGAGAGATACGGGGCATGAGCGGGGTGTGGGGGGAAAAAGCAGGGCGACACGGGGCATGACCAGGGGGTGGGGGCAACAGAAAGGAGACACGGGCATGACTGGGGGGTGGGGGCAACAGGAGAGAGACACAGGGCATGAGAGGGGAGTGGGGAGTAACAGGAGAGAAACACGGGGCATGAGCGCTGGGAGGGGGCAACAGGAGAGAGACACGGGGCATGAGCAGGGGGTAGGGGCAATAGGAGAAAGACACGGGGCATGAGCAGGGGGTGGGGGGCAACAGAGGGGAGACACGGGGCATGACCGGGAGGTGGGGGGCAACAGCAGTGAGACATGGGGCATGACCAGGGGGTGGGGGGCAACAGCAGGGAGACACGGGGCATGAGCGAGGGGTGGGGGGCAATAGCAGGGAGACACGGGCATGAGTGGGAGGCAACAGCAGGGAGACACGGGGCATGTGTAGGGGTGGGGGTAACAGGAGAGAGACATGGGGCATGAGCAGGGGGTGGGGGGCAACAGGAGGGAGACACAGGGAATGAGTGGGGGGGCAACCACAGGGAGAGACAGGGAATGAGCCGGGGTGGGGGGAACACAAGGGATACACGGGGCATGAGCGGGGGGTGGGGGGCAACAGCAGGGAGAAACAGGGCATGAGCGGACGGTGGGGGGCAACAGCAGGGAGACACGAGGCATGAGCATGGGTGGGGGGAACACAAGGGAGACATGGGGCATGAGCTGGGGGTGGTGGGCAACAGCAGGGAGACACGGAGCATGACCGGGGGGGGAATGGCAGGGATACACGGGGCATGAGCAGGGGTGGGGGAAACAGCAGGGAGACACGGGGCATGAGAGGGGGGTGGGGGTAACAGGAGAGAGACAAGGGGCATAAGCGGGGGGTGGTGGGCAACAGCAGGGAGACATGGGGCATGACCAGGGGGTGGGGGAAACGGCAGGGAGACACGGGGCATGACCGGGTGGTGGGGGCAACAGCAGGGAGATATGGGGCATGACTGGAGGGTGGGGGGCAACAGGAGAGAGACACAGGGCATGAGAGGGGGGTGGGGGGTAACAGGAGAGAGACACGGGGCATGAGCGGGGGGTGGGGGGAACAAGAGGGAGACACGGAGCATGAGCGGGGGTGGGGGGAACACGAGGGAGATACGGGGCATGAGCGGGGATGGGAGCAACAAGAGGGAGACATGGGGCTGGGATAACAGGAGAGAGACACCGGGCATGAGCGAGGGTGGGGGGCAAACAGGAGGGAGACACGGGCCATTAGCGGGGGTGGGGTGCAGCAGCAGGGAGACACGGGGCATGAGCAGGGGGTGGGGGGCAACAGCAGGGAGACACGGGCATGAGCGGGGGCAACAGCAGGGAGACACGGGGCATGAGCGGGGGGTGGGAGTAACATGAGAGAGACATGGGGCATGAGCAGGGGGTGGGGGTAACAGGAGAGAGGCACGTGGAATGAGCGGGGGGCAACAGGAGGGAGACATGGGGCATGAGCGGGGGCTGGGGGCAATAGCAGGGAGACACGGGCATGAGTGGGGGGGAACGCAAGGGAGACACAGGGTATGAGAGGGGTGTGGGGGCAACAGCAGGGAGACACGGGGCATGACTGGGGGGTGGAGGGCAACAGCAGGGAGACACAGGGCATGAGCGGGGGTGGGGGTAACAGGAGAGAGACACGGGGCATGAGAGGGGGGTGGGGGTAACAGGAGAGAGACAAGGGGCATAAGCGGGGGGTGGTGGGCAACAGCAGGGAGACATGGGGCATGACCAGGGGGTGGGGGAAACGGCAGGGAGACACGGGGCATGAGCGGGGGGTGGGGGGAAACAGCAGGGAGACACGGGGCATGAGAGGGGGGTGGGGGGTAACAGGAGAGAGACACGGGGCATGACCGGGTGGTGGGGGCAACAGCAGGGAGATATGGGGCATGACTGGAGGGTGGGGGGCAACAGGAGAGAGACACAGGGCATGAGAGGGGGGTGGGGGGTAACAGGAGAGAGACACGGGGCATGAGCGGGGGGTGGGGGGAACAAGAGGGAGACACGGAGCATGAGCGGGGGTGGGGGGAACACGAGGGAGATACGGGGCATGAGCGGGGATGGGAGCAACAAGAGGGAGACATGGGGCTGGGATAACAGGAGAGAGACACCGGGCATGAGCGAGGGTGGGGGGCAACAGGAGGGAGACACGGGCCATGAGCGGGGGTGGGGTGCAGCAGCAGGGAGACACGGGGCATGAGCAGGGGGTGGGGGGCAACAGCAGGGAGACACGGGCATGAGCGGGGGCAACAGCAGGGAGACACGGGGCATGAGCGGGAGGTGGGAGTAACATGAGAGAGACATGGGGCATGAGCAGGGGGTGGGGGTAACAGGAGAGAGGCACGTGGAATGAGCGGGGGGCAACAGGAGGGAGACATGGGGCATGAGCGGGGGCTGGGGGCAATAGCAGGGAGACACGGGCATGAGTGGGGGGGAACGCAAGGGGAGACACAGGGTATGAGAGGGGTGTGGGGGGCAACAGCAGGGAGACACGGGGCATGACTGGGGGGTGGAGGGCAACAGCAGGGAGACACAGGGCATGAGCGGGGGTGGGGGTAACAGGAGAGAGACACAGGGCATGAGCGGGGTGTGGGGGGCAACAGGAGGGAGACACGGGGCATAAGCAGGGTGTGTGGGGCAACAAGAGGGAGACACAGGGCATGAGCCGGGGGTGGGGGGTAACAGGAGAGAGAAACAGGGCATGAGCGCGGGAGAACAGGAGGGAGACACGGGGCATGAGCAGGGGGTGGGGGGAACAGGGGAGACACGGGGCGTGAGCGGGGAGTGGGGGAACACGAGGGAGACACAGGGCATGAGAGGGGGGTGGGGGAACAGGAGGGAGACACGGGGCATGAGCGGGGGGGTGGGGGGAAACAGCAGGGAGACACAGGGCATGAGAAGGGGGTGGGGGTAACAGGCGAGAGACACGGGGCATGACCGGGGGGTGGGGGCAACAGCAGGGAGATATGGGGCATGACTGGGGGGTGGGGGGCAACAGGAGAGAGACACAGAGCATGAGAGGGGGTGGGGGTAACAGGAGAGAGACACGGGGCATGAGCGGGGGATGGGGGGCAACAGGAGAGAGACACGGGGCATGAGCGGGGGTTGGGGGGAACAAGAGGGAGACACGGAGCATGAGCGGGGGTGGGGGGAACACGAGGGAGACACGGGGCATGAGCGGGGGTGGGGGCAACAAGAGGGAGACATGGGGCAGGGATAACAGGAGAGAGACACGGGGCATGAGCGAGGATGGGAGGCAACAGGAGGGAGACACGGGCCATGAGCGGAGGTGGGGTGCAACAGCAGGGAGACACAGGGCATGAGCAGGGGGTGGGGGGCAACAGCAGGGAGACACGGGCATGAGTGGGGGCAACAGCAGGGAGACACGGGGCATGAGCGGGGGGTGGGAGTAACATGTGAGAGACATGGGGCATGAGCAGGGGGTGGGGGGTAACAGGAGAGAGACACGTGGAATGAGCGGGGGGGAACACAAGGGAGACACAGGGTATGAGAGGGGGGTGGGGGCAACAGCAGGGAGACACGGGGCATGACTGGGGGGTGGAAGGCAACAGCAGGGAGACACAGGGCATGAGCGGGGGTGGGGGTAACAGAAGAGAGACACAGGGCATGAGCGGGGTCTGGGGGCAATAGCAGGGAGAAACGGGCATGAGTGGGGGGAACACAAGGGAGACACAGGGTATGAGAGGGGGTGGGGGGCAACAGCAGGGAGACACGGGGCATGATTGGGGGGTGGACGGCAACAGCAGGGAGACACAGGGCATGAGCGGGGGTGGGGGTAACAGGAGAGAGACACAGGGCATGAGCGGGGTGTGGGGGGCAACAGGAGGGAGACACGGGGCATGAGCAGGGTGTGTGGGGCAACAAGAGGGAGACACAGGGCATGAGCCGGGGGTGGGGGGTAACAGGAGAGAGAAACAGGGCATGAGCGCGGGAGAACAGGAGGGAGACACGGGGCATGAGCGGGGGGTGGGGGGAACAGGGGAGACACGGGGCATGAGCGGGGGGTGGGGGAAGACGAGGTAGACACAGGGCATGAGAGGGGGGTGGGGGAACAGGCGGGAGACACCGGGCATGAGCGGGGGGTGGAGGGAACAGGGGAGACACTGGGCATGAGCGGGGGTGGGGGTAACAGGAGAGAGACACGGGGCATGAGGGGGGTGGGGGCTACAGCAGGGAGACAAGGGGCACGAGCAGGGGGTGGGGGGCAACAGAAGGGAGACACGGGGCATGAGCCGGGGGTGGGTGTAACAGGAGAGAGAAACAGGGCATGAGCGCGGGAGAACAGGAGGGATACACGGGGCATGAGCGGGGGGTGGGGGGAACAGGGGAGACACGGGGCATGAGCGGGGGTGGGGGGAACACGAAGGAGACACAGGGCATGAGCGGGGGGTGGGGGAACAGGAGGGAGACACCGGGCATGAGCGGGGGTGGGGGGAACAGGGGAGACACTGGGCATGAGCGGGGGTGGGGGTAACAGGAGAGAGACACGGGGCATGAGTGGGGGGTGGGGCTACAGCAGGGAGACACAGGGCATGAGCAGGGAGTAGGGGGCAATATGAGAAAGACACGGGGCATGAGCAGGGGGTGGGGGGCAACAGAAGGGAGACACGGGGCATGACCGGGAGGTGGGGGGCAACAGCAGGGAGACATGGGGCTTGACCAGGGGGTGGGAGGCAACAGGAGAGAGACACGGGGCATGAGCGGGGGTGGGGGGCAACAGCAGGGAGACACGGGGCATTAGCAGGGGTGGGGGGCAACAGCAGGGAGACACGGGGCATGAGCGGGGGGTGGGGGGCAACAGCAGGGAGACACGGGCATGAGTGGGGGGCAACAGCAGGGAGACACGGGGCATGTGCAGGTGGTGGGGGTAACAGGAGAGAGACACAGGGCAAGAGCAGGGGTGGGGTGCAACAGGAGGGAGACACGGGGAATGAGAGGGGGGTGGGGGGGCAACAGCAGGGAGACACAGGGAATGAGCCGGGTGGGGGGAACACAAGGGAGACATGGGGCATGAGCGAGGGTTGGGGGGTATCAGGAAAGAGACACGGGGCATGAGCGGGGGTGGGGGGCAACAGCAGGGAGACACAGGGCATGAGCGGAGGGTGGGGGGCAACAGCAGGGAGACACGAGGCATGAGCGGGGGTGGGGGGAACACAAGGGAGACATGGGGCATGAGCTGGGGGTGGTGGGCAACAGCAGGGAGACACAGGGCATGACCGGGGGGTGGGGGGAAACAGCAGGGAGACACGGGGCATGAGCGGGGGGTGGAGGGAAACAGCAGGGAGACACGGGGCATGAGAGGGGGGTGGGGGTAACAGGAGAGAGATACGGGGCATGAGCGGGGTGTGGGGGGAAAAAGCAGGGCGACACGGGGCATGACCAGGGGGTGGGGGCAACAGAAAGGAGACACGGGGCATGACTGGGGGGTGGGGGCAACAGGAGAGAGACACAGGGCATGAGAGGGGAGTGGGGAGTAACAGGAGAGAAACACGGGGCATGAGCGCTGGGTGGGGGCAACAGGAGAGAGACAAAGGGCATGAGCGGGGGGTGGGGGGAACAAGAGGGAGACACGGAGAATGAGCGGGGGGTGGGGGAACACGAGGGAGACACGGAGCATGAGCGGGGGTGGGGGGAACACGAGGGAGACACAGGGCATGAGCGGGGGGTGGGGGGCAACAAGATGGAGACATGGGGCAGGGATAACAGGAGAGAGACACAGGGCATGAGCGGGGGTGGGGGGAACAGGGGAGACACGGGGCATGAGCGGGGGGTGGGGGGAACAAGAGGGAGACACAGGGCATGAGCGGGGGGTGGGGAAACAGGAGGGAGACACCGGGCATGAGCGAGGGGTGGGGGGCAACAGCATGGAGACACAGGGCATGAGCGGGTGTGGGAGGGGAACAGGGGAGACACGGTGCATGAGCAGGGGTGGGGGGGAACAGGGGAGACACGGGGCATGAGCGGGGGGTGGGGGGAACACGAGGGAGACACAGGGCTGGGGTGGGGGAACAGGAGGGAGACACCGGGCATGAGCGGGGGTGGGGGGAACAGGGGAGACACTGGGCATGAGCGGGGGGTGGGGGTAACAGGAGAGAGACACGGGGCATGAGCGGGGGTGGGGGCTACAGCAGGGAGACACAGGGCATGAGCGGGGGGTGGGGGTAACAGGAGAGAGACACGGGGCATGAGTGGGGGGCAACAGGAGGGAGACATGGGGCATGAGTGTGGGGTGGGGGGCAACAGGAGGGAGTCAAAGGGCATGAGCGGGGGGGCAACAGCAGGGAGACACAGGGCATGAGCGGGGTGTGGGGGGAACACAAGGGAGTCACGAGGCATGAGCGGGGGGTGGGGAGTAACAGGAGAGAGACACGTGGAATGAGCGGGGGGCAACAGGAGGGAGACATGGGGCATGAGCGGGGGCTGGGGGCAATAGCAGGGAGATACAGGCATGAGTGGGGGGGGAACACAAGGGAGACACAGGGTATGAGAGGGGGGTGGGGGGTAACAGGAGAGAGACACAGGGCATGAGCAGGGGGTGGGGGGCAACAACAGGGAGACACGGGGCATGACCCGGGGATGGAGGGCAACAGCAGGGAGACACGGCATGAGCGGGGGTGGGGGTAACAGGAGAGAGACACAGGGCATGAGCGGGGTGTGGGGGCAACAGGAGGGAGACACGGGGCATGAGCGTGGGGTGTGGGGCAACAAGTGGGAGACACAGGCATGAGCCGGGGGTGGGGGGTAACAGGAGAGAGACACAGGGCATGAGCGGGGGAGAACAGGAGGGAGACACGGGGCATGAGCAGGGGGTGGGGGGAACAGGGGAGAGACACGGGCATGAGCGGGGGGGCAACAGCAGGGAGACACGGGGCATGAGCGGGTGGTGGGGCACAACAGCAGGGAGACACGAGGCATGAGCGGGGGGTGGGGGGAACAGGAGAGAGACATGGGCATGAGCGGTGGGGCAACAGCAGGGAGACACAGGGCATGAGCGGGCAGTGGGGGGCAACAGCAGGGAGACACAGGGCATGAGCGGAGGGTGGGGGGCAACAGCAGGGAGACACAGGGCATGAGCGGGGTTGGTGGAACACGAGGGAGACATGGGGCATGAGCGGGGGGTGGGGGGCAACAGCAGGGAGACACAGGCATGAGTGGGGGCAACAGCAGGGAGACACGGGGCATGAGCGGGGGGTGGGAGTAACATGAGAGAGACATGGGGCTTGAGCAGGGGGTGGGGGGTAACAGGAGAGAGACACGTGGAATGAGCGGGGGGCAACAGGAGGGAGACATGGGGCATGAGCGGGGGCTGGGGGCAATAGCAGGGAGACACAGGCATGAGTGGGGGGAACACAAGGGAGACACAGGGTATGTGAGGGGGGTGGGGGGCAACAGCAGGGAGACACGGGGCATGACTGGGTGGTGGAGGGCAACAGCAGGGAGACACAGGGCATGAGCGGGGGTGGGAGTAACAGGAGAGAGACACAGGGCATGAGCGGGGTGTGGGGGCAACAGGAGGGAGACACGGGGCATGAGCAGGGTGTGTGGGGCAACAAGAGGGAGACACGGGGCATGAGCCGGGGGTGGGGGGTAACAGGAGAGAGAAACAGGGCATGAGCGCGGGAGAACAGGAGGGAGACACGGGGCATGAGCGGGGGGTGGGGGGAACAGGGGAGACACGGGGCATGAGCAGGGGGTGGGGGAACACGAGGGAGACACAGGGCATGAGAGGGGGGTGGGGGAACAGGAGGGAGACACCGGGCATGAGCGGGGGGTGGGGGGAACAGGGGAGACACTGGGCATGAGCGGGGGTGGGGGTAACATGAGAGAGACACGGGACATGAGGGGGGTGGGGGCTACAGCAGGGAGACACGGGGCACGAGCAGGGGGTGGTGGGCAACAGAAGGGAGACACGGGGCATGACCGGGAGGTCGGGGGCAACAGCAGGGAGACATGGGGCATGACCAGGGGGTGGGGGGCAACAGGAGAGAGACACGGGGCATGAGCGGGGGGTGGGGGACAACAGCAGGGAGACACGGGCATGAGCACGGGGTGGGGGGCAACAGCAGGGAGACACAAGCATGAGTGGGGGGCAACAGCAGGGAGACACGGGGCATGTGCGGGGGGTGGGGGTAACAGGAGAGAGACACAGGGCATGAGCAGGGGGTGTGGGGCAAAAGGAGGGAGACACAGGACATGAGCGAGGGGTGGGGGGAACATGAGGGAGACATGGGCATGAGTGAGGGGTGGGAGGCAACAGCAGGGAGACACGGGGCATTAGCGGGGGTGGGGGGCAACAGCAGGGAGACACGGGGCATGAGCGGGGGGTGCGGGGCAACAGCAGAGAGACACGAGCATGAGTGGGGGCAACAGCAGGGAGACACGGGGCATGAGCAGGGGGTGGGGGGCAACAGCAGGGAGACACAAGCATGAGTGGGGGGCAACAACAGGGAGACACGGGGCATGTGCGGGGGGTGGGGGTAACAGGAGAGAGACACAGGGCATGAGCAGGGGGTGGGGGGCAACAGGAGCGAGACACAGGGAATGAGAGGGGGGCAACAACAGGGAGACACAGGGAATGAGCCGGGGTGGGGGGAACACAAGGGAGACATGGGGCATGAGCGAGTGGTGGGGGTAACGGAAAGAGACACGGGGCATGAGAGGGGGTGGGGGGAACACAAGGGAGACACAGGGCATGAGCGGGGGTGGGGGGCAACAAGAGGGAGACATGGTGAAGGGATAACAGGAGCGAGACACAGGGCATGAGCGGGGGTGGGGGGCAACAGGAGGGAGACACGGGCCATGAGCGAGGGGTGGGGGGAACATGAGGGAGACATGGGCATGAGTGAGGGGTGGGGGCAACAGCAGGGAGTGACAGGGCATTAGCGGGGGTGGGGGGCAACAGCAGGGAGACACGAGCATGAGTGGTGGCAACAGCAGGGAGACATGGGGCATGTGCGGAAGGTGGGGGTAACAGGAGAGAGACACAGGGCACGAGCAGGGGGTGGGGGGCAACAGGAGGGAGACACAGGGAATGAGAGGGGGGTGGGGGGCAACAGCAGGGAGACACAGGGAATGAGCCGGGGTGGGGGGAACACAAGGGAGACAATGGGCAGGACCAGGGGGGGGGGCAACAGAAAGGAGACACGGGGCATGAGAGGGGGTGGGGTGAACACAAGGGGGACACGGGGCATGAGCGGGGGTGGAGGGCAACAAGAGGGAGACATGGGGCAGGGATAACAGGAGAGAGACACGGGGCATGAGCAGGGGTGGGGGGCAACAGGAGGGAGACACGGGACATGAGTGGGGGTGCGGTGCAACAGCAGGGAGACACGGGGCATGAGCGGGGGGTGGGGGGGCAACAGCAGGGAGACACGGGCATGAGTGGGGGGCAAAAGCAGGGAGACACGGGAGATGAGCGGGGGTGGGAGTAACATGAGAGAGACACGGGGCATGAGCAGGGGTGGGGGGTAACAGGAGAGAGACACGTGGAATGAGCGGGGGCAACAGGAGGGAGACATGGGGCATGAGTGGGGGCTGGGGGCAATAGCAGGAGACACGGGCATGAGTGGTGGTGGGGGGCAACAGCAGGGAGACACAGGGCATGAGCGGGGGTGGGGGTAACAGGAGAGAGACACAGGGCATGAGCGGGGTGTGGGCGGCAACAGGAGGGAGACACGGGGGATGAGCGGGGTGTGTGGAGCAACAAGAGGGAGACACGGGGCATGAGCCGGGGGTGGGGGTAACAGGAGAGAGAAACAGGGCATGAGCACGGGAGAACAGGAGGGATACACGGTGCATGAGCGGGGGTGGGGGGAACAGGGGAGACACGGGGTATGTGCGGGGGTGGGGGGAACACGAGGGAGACACAGGGCATGAGTGGGGGGTGGAGGAACAGGAGGGAGACACCGGGCATGAGCGGGGGGTGGGGGGAACAGAGGAGACACTGGGCATGAACGGGGGTTGGGGTAACAGGAGAGAGACACGGGGCATGAGCGGGGGGTGGGGGGAACAGGGGAGACACGGGGCATGAGCGGGGGGTTGGGGGAACACGAGGGAGACACAGGGCATGAGCGGGGGGTGGGGTAACAGGAGAGAGACACGGGGCATGAGCAGGGGGTGGGGGGCAACAGCAGGGAGATACGGGGCATGACTGGGGGTGGAGGGCAACAGCAGGGAGACACAGGGCATGAGCGGGGGTGGGGGTAACAGGAGAGAGACACAGGGCATGAGCGGGGTGTGGGGGGCAACAGGAGGGAGACACGGGGCATGAGCGGGGTGTGTGGGGCAACAAGAGGGAGACACGGGGCATGAGCCGGGGGTGGGGGTAACAGGAGAGAGAAACAGGGCATGAGCGCGGGAGAACAGGAGGGATACACGGGGCATGAGCGGGGGGTGGGGGGAACAGGGGAGACACGGGGCATGAGCGGGGGTGGGAGGAACACGAAGGAGACACAGGGCATGAGCGGGGGTGGGGGAACAGGAGGGAGACACCGGGCATGAGCGGGGGTGGGGGGAACAGGGGAGACACTGGGCATGAGCGGGGGTGGGGGTAACAGGAGAGAGACACGGGTCATGAGCGGGGGTGGGGGCTACAGCAGGGAGACTCAGGGCATGAGCAGGGGGTAGGGGGCAATATGAGAAAGACACGGGGCATGAGCAGGGGGTTTGGGGCAACAGCAGGGAGACATGGGGCATGACCAGGGGGTGGGGGGCAACAGGAGAGAGACATGGGGCATGAACGGGGGGTGGGGGGCAACAGCAGGGAGACACGGGGCATTAGCAGGGATGGGGGGCAACAGCAGGGAGACACGGGGCATGAGCGGGGGGTGGGGGGCAACAGCAGGGAGACACGGGCATGAGTGGGGGGCAACAGCAGGGAGACACGGGGCATGTGCAGGGGGTGGGGGTAACAGGAGAGAGACACAGGGCAAGAGCAGGGGTGGGGGCAACAGGAGGGAGACATGGGGAATGAGAGGGGGGTGGGGGGCAACAGCAGTGAGACACAGGGAATGAGCCGGGGTGGGGGGAACACAAGGGAGACATGGGGCATGAGCGAGGGGTGGGGGGTAACAGGAAAGAGACACGGGGCATGAGCGGGGGGTGGGGGGCAACAGCAGGGAGACACAGGGCATGAGCGGAGGGTGGGGGGCAACAGCAGGGATACACGAGGCATGAGCGGGGGTGGAGGGAACACAAGGGAGACATGGGGCATGAGCTGGGGGTGGGGGGAAACAGCAGGGAGACACGTGGCATGAGCGGGGGGTGGAGGGAAACAGCAGGGAGACACGGGGCATGAGAGGGGGGTGAGGGTAACAAGAGAGAGACACAGGGCATGAGCGGGGTGTGGGGGGAAAAAGCAGGGAGACACGGGGTATGACCAGGGGGTGGGGGCAACAGAAAGGAGACACGGGGCATGACTGGGGGGTGGGGGCAACAGGAGAGAGACACAGGGCATGAGAGGGGGGTGGGGAGTAACAGGAGAGAGACACGGGGCATGAGCGCTGGGTGGGGGCAACAGGAGAGAGACAAAGGGCATGAGCGGGGGGTGGGGGGAACAAGAGAGAGACACGGAGAATGAGCGGGGGGTGGGGGAACACGAGGGAGACACGGAGCATGAGAGGGGGGTCATGGGAACACGAGGGAGACACAGGGCATGAGCGGGGGGTGGGGGGCAACAAGTTGGAGACATGGGGCAGGGATAACAGGAGAGAGACACGGGGCATGAGCGGGGGTGGGGGGAACAGGGGAGACACGGGGCATGAGCGGGGGGTGGGGGGAACAAGAGGGAGACACAGGGCATGAGCGGGGGGTGGGGGAACAGGAGGGAGACACCGGGCATGAGCGAGGGGTGGGGGGCAACAGCATGGAGACACAGGGCATGAGCGGAGGGTGGGGGGCAACAGCAGGGAGACACGGGGCATGAGCGGGTATGGGAGGGGACAGGGGAGACACGGTGCATGAGCAGGGGGTGGGGGGGAACAGGGGAGACATGGGGCATGAGCGGGGGGTGGGGGGAACACGAGGGAGACACAGGGCTGGGGTGGGGGAACAGGAGGGAGACACCGGGCATGAGCGGGTGTGGGGGGAACAGGGGAGACACAGGGCATGAGCGGGGGCTGGGGGTAACAGGAGAGAGACACGGGGCATGAGCAGGGGTGGGGGCTACAGCAGGGAGACACAGGGCATGAGCGAGGGGTGGGGGTAACAGGAGAGAGACACGGGGCATGAGTGGGGGGCAACAGGAGGGAGACATGGGGCATGAGTGTGGGGTGGGGGGCAACAGGAGGGAGTCAAAGGGCATGAGCGGGGGGGCAACAGCGGGGAGACACAGGGCATGAGCGGGGGGTGGGGGAAACACAAGGGAGTCACGAGGCATGAGCGGGGGGTGGGGAGTAACAGGAGAGAGACACGTGGAATGAGCGGGGGCAACAGGAGGGAGACATGGGGCATGAGCGGGGGCTGGGGGGCAATAGCAGGGAGATACAGGCATGAGTGGGGGGAACACAAGGGAGACACAGGGTATGAGAGGGGAGTGGGGGGTAACAGGAGAGAGACACGGGGCATGAGCAGGTGGTGGGGGCAACAACAGGGAGACACGGGGCATGACTGGGGGATGGAGAGCAACAGCAGGGAGACACGGCATGAGCGGGGGTGGGGGTAACAGGAGAGAGACACAGGGCATGAGCAGGGTGTGGGGGCAACAGGAGGAAGACACAGGGCATGGACGTGGGGTGTGGGGCAACAAGTGGGAGACACGGGGCATGAGCCGGGGGTGGGGGGTAACAGGAGAGAGACACAGGGCATGAGCGGGGGAGAACAGGAGGGAGACACGGGGCAGGAGCGGGGGGTGGGGGAAACAGGGGAGAGACACGGGCATGAGCGGGGGCAACAGCAGGGAGACACAGGCATGAGCGGGTGGTGGGGCACAACAGCAGGGAGACACGAGGCATGAGCGGGGGGTGGGGGGAACAGGAGAGAGATACGGGCATGAGCGGGGGGGCAACAGCAGGGAGACACAGGGCATGAGCGGGCAGTGGGGGGCAACAGCAGGGAGACAGGGCATGAGCGGAGGGTGGGGGGCAACAGCAGGGAGACACAGGGCATGAGCGGGGGTGGGGGAACATGAGGGAGGCATGGGGCATGAGCGGGGGGTGGGGGGCAACAGCAGGGAGACACGGGGCATGACTGGGGGGTGGGGGGAACACGAGGGAGACACGGGGCATGAGAGGAGGGTGGGGGGAAACAGGAAAGAGACACAGGGCATGAGCGGGGGCAACAGCAGGGAGACACAGGGCATGACCGGGGGGTGGGGGGCAACAGAAGGGAGACACGGGCATGACCGGGGGGTGTGGGGCAACAGGAGAGAGACACGGGGCATGAGAGGGGGTGTGGGGTAACAGGAGCGAGACACAGGGCATGACCAGGGGGTGGGGGGCAACAGAAGGGAGACACGGGGCATGACCAGGGGTGGGGGGGTAACAGGAGAGAGACACGGGGCATGAGCAGGGGATTGTGGGGCAACAGCAGGGAGACACAGGGCATGAGCGGGGGTGGGGTGAACATGAGGGAGACACGGGGCATGAGCGGGGGGTGGGGGGCAACAGGAGAGAGACATGGGGCATGAGCGGGGGATTGGGGGGCAACAGCAGGGAGACACAGGGCATCAGCGGGGGGTGGGGGTAACAGGAGAGAGACACGGGGCATGAGTGGGGGCAACAGGAGGGAGACATGGGGCATGAGTGTGGGGTGGGGGACAACAGGAGGGAGACACAGGGCATGAGCGGGGGGTGGGGGGCAACAGCAGGGAGACACAGGGCATGAGCGTGGGGTGGGGGGAACACAAGGGAGTCACGGGGCATGAGCAGGGGGTGGGGGGTAACAGGAGAGAGACACGTGGAATGAGCGGGGGGCAACAGTAGGGAGACATGGGGCATGAGCGGGGGCTGGGGGCAATAGCAGGGAGACAAGGGCAAGAGTCGGGGGTGGGGAGGAACACAAGAGAGACACAGGGTATGAGAGGGGGGTGGGGGGTAACAGGAGAGAGACACGGGGCATGAGCAAGGGGTGGGGGGCAACAGCAATGAGACACGGGGCCTGACTGGGGGGTAGAGGGCAACATCAGGGAGACACAGGGCATGAGCGGGGTGGGGGTAACAGGAGAGAGACACACGGCATGAGCGGGGTGTGGGGGGCAACAGGAGGGAGACACGGTGCATGAGCGGGGTGTGTGGGGCAACAAGAGGAAGACATGGGGCACGAGCCGGGTGTGGGGGGTAACAGGAGAGAGACACAGGGCATGATCGGGGGAGAACAGGAGGGAGACACGGGGCATGAGCGGGGGTAGGGGGAACAGGGGAGACACGGGGCATGAGCAGGGGGTGGGGGGAACACGAGGGAGACACCGGGCATGAGCAGGGGGTGGGGGGAACAGGGGAGATACTGGGCATGAGCGGGGGGTGGGGGTAACAGGAGAGAGACACGGGGCATGAGTGGGGGGTGAGGGCTACAGCAGGGAGACACAGGGCATGAGCAGGGGGTAGGGGCAATAGGAGAAAGACACGGGGCATGAGCAGGGGGTGGGGGGCAACAGAAGGGAGACACGGGGCATGACCGGGAGGTGGGGGGCAACAGCAGGGAGACATGTGGCATGACCAGGGGGTGGGGGGCAACAGGAGAGATACACGGGGCATGAGCGGGGGGTGGGGGCAACAGCAGGGAGACACGGGGCATGAGCGGGGGAGGGGGTAACACGAGGGAGACACGGGACATGAGCGAGGGGTGGGGGGAACATGTGGGAGACACGGGCATGAGTGGGGGGCAACAGCAGGGAGACACGGGGCATGAGCGGGGGTGGGGGCAACAGCAGGGAGACACGGCATGAGCGATGGGTGGGGGCAACAGCAGGGAGACACGGGCATGACCAGGGGGTGGGGGGCAACAGGAGAGATACACGGGGCATGAGCGGGGGGTGGGGGCAACAGCAGGGAGACACGGGGCATGAGCGGGGGAGGGGGTAACACGAGGGAGACACGGGACATGAACGAGGGGTGGGGGGAACATGTGGGAGACACGGGCATGAGTGGGGGGCAACAGCAGGGAGACACGGGGCATTAGCGGGGGTGGGGGGCAACAGCAGGGAGACATGGGGCATGAGCAGGGGGTGGGGGGCTACAGCAGGGAGACACGGGCATGAGTAGGGGGCAACAGTAGGCAGACACGGGGCATGTGCGGGGGGTGGCGGTAACAGGAGAGAGAGACGGGGCATGAGCAGGGGGTGGGGGCAACAGGAGGGAGACACAAGGAATGAGTGGGGGGCAACAGCAGGGAGACACAAGGAATGAGCTGGGGTGGGGGGAACACAAGGGAGACATGGGGCATGAGCGAGGGGTGGGGGGCAACAGCATGGAGACACAGGGCATGAGCGGAGGGTGGGGGGCAACAGCAGGGAGACACGGGGCATGAGCGGGTGTGGGAGGGGAACAGGGGAGACACGGGGCATGAGCGGGGTGTGGGGGGGAACAGGAGAGACACGGGGCATGAGCGGGGGGGACACGAGGGAGACACAGGGCGTGAGCGGGGGTGGGGGAATAGGAGGGAGACACCGGGCATGAGCGGGGGTGGGGGGAACAGGGGAGACACTGGGCATGAGCGGGGGGTGGGGGTAACAGGAGAGAGACACGGGGCATGAGCTGGGGTGGGGGCTACAGCAGGGAGGCACGGGGGCATGAGCAGGGTGTAGGGGCAATAGGAGAAAGACACGGGGCATGAGCAGGGGTTGGGGGGCAACAGAAGGGAGACACGGGGCATGACCAGGAGGTGGGGTGCAACAGCAGGGAGACATAGGGCATGACCATTGGGTGAGGAGCAACAGGAGAGAGACATGGGGCATGAGCGGGGGGTGGGGAGCAACAGCAGGGAGACACAGGGCATGAGCGGGGGAGGGGGGAATAAGAGGGAGACACGGGACAATGAGCGAGGGGTGGGGGGGAACATGAGGGAGACACGGGCATGAGTGGGGGATGGTGGGTAACAGCAGGGAGACACGGGGCATTAGCGGGGGTGGGGGGCAACAGCAGGGAGACATGGGGCATGAGCAGGGGGTGGGGGGCTACAGCAGGGAGACACGGGCATGAGTAGGGGGCAACAGTAGGCAGACACGGGCATGTGCGGGGGGTGGCGGTAACAGGAGAGAGACACGGGGCATGAGCAGGGGGTGGGGGGCAACAGGAGGGAGACACAGGGAATGAGTGGGGGGTGGGGGGGCAACAGCAGGGAGACACAGGGAATGAGCCGGGGAGGGGGGAACACAAGGGAGACATGGGGCATGAGCGAGGGGTGGGGGGTAACAGGAAAGAGACACGTGGGAATGAGCGGAGGCAACAGGAGGGAGACATTGGGCATGAGCGGGGGTGGGGGGAACACAAGGGAGACATGGGGCATGAGCTGGGGGTGGTGGGCAACAGCAGGCAGACACGGGGCATGACCGGGGGTGGGGGGACACAGCAGGGAGACATAGGGCATGACCATTGGGTGAGGAGCAACAGGAGAGAGACATGGGGCATGAGCAGGGGGTGGGGGGCAACAGCAGGGAGACACGGGGCATGAGCGGGGGAGGGGGGCAACTGCAGGGAGACATTGGGCATGAGCGGGGGTGGGGGGAACACAAGGGAGACATGGGGCATGAGCTGGGGGTGGTGGGCAACAGCAGGCAGACACGGGGCATGACCGGGGTGGGGGGACACAGCAGGGAGACATAGGGCATGACCATTGGGTGAGGAGCAACAGGAGAGAGACACGGGTCATGAGCGGGGGGTGGGATTAACATGAGAGAGACACGGGGCATGCCCAGGCGGTGGGGGTAACAGGAGAGAGACACGTGGAATGAGCGGGGGCAACAGGAGGGAGACGTGGGACATGAGCAGGGGCTGGGGGCAATAGCAGGGAGACACGGGCATGAGTGGGCGGGGGGGGAACACAAGGGAGACACAGGGTATGAGAGGGGGGTGGGGGGGTAACAGGAGAGAGACACGGGGCATGAGCAGGGGGTGGGGGGCAACAGGAGGGAGACACGGGGCATGAGCGGGGCTGGGGCAATAGCAGGGAGACACGGGCATGAGTGGGCGGTGGGGGGGAACACAAGGGAGACACAGGGCATGAGCGGGGGTGGGGGTAACAGGAGAGAGACACAGGGCATGAGCGGGGTGTGGGGGGCAACAGGAGGGAGACACGGGGCATGAGCGGGGGGTGTGGGTGCAACAAGAGGGAGACACGGGGCATGAGCCGGGGGTGGGGGATACCAGGAGAGAGAAACAGGGCATGAGCGGGGAGAACAGGAGGGAGACACGGGGCATGAGCGGGGGGGTGGGGGGGTACAGACACGGGGCATGAGCGGGGGGTGGGGGGAACACAAGGGAGACACAGGCATGAGCGGGGGGTGGGGGAACAGGAGGGAGACACCCGGCATGAGCGGGGGGAACAGGGGAGACACTGGGCATGAGCGGGGGGTAGGGGTAGCAGGAGAGAGACACGGGGCATGAGCGGGGGGTGGGGGCTACAGCAGGGAGACACGGGGCTGAGCAGGGGTAGGGGCAATAGAGGGGAGACACGGGGCATGACCGGGAGGTGGGGGGCAACAGCAGTGAGACATGGGGCATGACCAGGGGGTGGGGGCAACAGCAGGGAGACACGGGGCATGAGCGAGGGGTGGGGGCAATAGCAGGGAGACACAGGCATGAGTGGGAGGCAACAGCAGGGAGACACGGGGCATGTGTGGGGGTGGGGGTAACAGGAGAGAGACATGGGGCATGAGCAGGGGGCGGGGGGCAACAGGAGGGAGACACAGGGAATGAGTGGGGGGGCAACCACAGGGAGAGACAGGGAATGAGCCGGGGTGGGGGGAACACAAGGGATACACGGGGCATGAGCGGGGAGTGGGGGGCAACAGCAGGAGAAACAGGGCATGAGCGGACGGTGGGGGGCAGCAGCAGGGAGACACGAGGCATGAGCAGGGGTGGGGGGAACACAAGGGAGACATGGGGCATGAGCTGGGGGTGGTGGGCAACAGCAGGGAGACACGGAGCATGACGGGGGGGGAATGGCAGGGAGACACGGGGCATGAGCAGGGGTGGGGGAAACAGCAGGGAGACACGGGGCATGAGAGGGGGTGGGGGTAACAGGAGAGAGACAAGGGGCATGAGCGGGGGATGGTGGGGCAACAGCAGGGAGACAAGGGGCATGCCCAGGGGGTGGGGGAAACAGCAGGGAGACACGGGGCATGAGCGGGGGGTGGGGGGAAACAGCAGGGAGACACGGGGCATGAGAGGGGGGTGGGGGGTAACAGGAGAGAGACACGGGGCATGACCGGGTGGTGGGGGCAACAGCAGGGAGATATGGGGCATGACTGGGGGGTGGGGGGCAACAGGAGAGAGACACAGGGCATGAGAGGGGGATGTGGGGTAACAGGAGAGAGACACGGGGCATGAGCGGGGGGTGGGGGGAACAAGAGGAGACACGGAGCATGAGCGGGGGTGGGGGGAACACGAGGAGACACGGGGCATGAGCGGGGATGGGAGCAACAAGAGGGAGACATGGGGCTGGGATAACAGGAGAGAGACACCGGGCATGAGCGAGGGTGGGGGGCAACAGGAGGGAGACACGGGCCATGAGCGGGGGTGGGGTGCAGCAGCAGGGAGACACGGGGCATGAGCAGGGGGTGGGGGGCAACAGCAGGGAGACACGGGCATGAGCGGGGGCAACAGCAGGGAGACACGGGGCATGAGCGGGGGGTGGGAGTAACATGAGAGAGACATGGGGCATGAGCAGGGGGTGGGGGTAACAGGAGAGAGGCACGTGGAATGAGCGGGGGTCAACAGGAGGGAGACATGGGGCATGAGCGGGGGCTGGGGGCAATAGCAGGGAGACACGGGCATGAGTTGGGGGGAACGCAAGGGGAGACACAGGGTATGAGAGGGGGGTGGGGGGGCAACAGCAGGGAGACACGGGGCATGACTGGGGGGTGGAGGGCAACAGCAGGGAGACACAGGGCATGAGCGGGGGTGGGGGTAACAGGAGAGAGACACAGGGCATGAGCGGGGTGTGGGGGCAACAGGAGGGAGACACGGGGCATAAGCAGGGTGTGTGGGGCAACAAGAGGGAGACACGGGGCATGAGCCGGGGGTGGGGGGTAACAGGAGAGAGAAACAGGGCATGAGCGCGGGAGAACAGAAGGGAGACACGGGGCATGAGCAGGGGGTGGGGGGAACAGGGGAGACACGGGGCGTGAGCGGGGAGTGGGGGAACACGAGGGAGACACAGGGCATGAGAGGGGGTGGGGGAACAGGAGGGAGACACCGGGCATGAGCGGGGGGTGGGGGAACAGGGGAGACACTGGGCATGAACGGGGGTGGGGTAACAGGAGAGAGACACGGGGCATGAGGGGGGTGGGGGCTACAGCAGGGAGACATGGGGCACGAGCATGGGTGGGGGGCAACAGAAGGGAGACACGGGGCATGACCGGGAGGTGGGGGGCAACAGCAGGGAGACATGGGGCATGACCAGGGGGTGGGGGGCAAGAGGAGAGAGACACGGGGCATGAGCAGGGGGTGGGGGGCAACAGCAGGGAGACACGGGCATTAGTGGGGTGTGGGGGGCAACAGCAGGGAGACACAAGCATGAGTGGGGGGCAACAGCAGGGAGACACGGGGCATGTGCGGGGGGTGGGGGTAACAGGAGAGAGACACAGGGCATGAGCAGGGGTGGGGGGCAACAGGAGGGAGACACAGGACATGAGCGAGGGGTGGGGGGAACATAAGACATGGGCATGAGTGAGGGGTGGGAGGCAACAGCAGGGAGACACAGGGCATGAGCAGGGGGTGGGGGTCAACAGGAGGGAGACACAGGACATGAGCGAGGAGTGGGGGGGAACATGAGGGAGACATGGGCATGAGTGAGGGGTGGGGGTAACAGGAGAGAGACACAGTGCATGAGCAGGGGGTGGGGGGCAACAGAAGGGAGACACAGGGAATGAGCCGGGGTGGGGGGAACACAAGGGAGACATGGGGCATGAGCGAGTGGGTGGGGGGTAACAGGAAAGAGACACGGGGCATGAGAGGGGGTGCGGGGAACACAAGGGAGACACAGGGCATGAGCGGGGGTGGGGGGCAACAAGAGGGAAACATGGGGAAGGGATAACAGGAGCGAGACACAGGGCATGAGCGGGGGTGGGGGGCAACAGGAAGGAGACACGGGCATGAGCGAGGGGTGGGGGAACATGAGGGAGACATGGGCATGAGTGAGGGGTGGGGGGCAACAGCAGGGAGACACGGGGCATTAGCGGGGGTGGGAGGCAACAGCAGGGAGACACAAGCAGAAGTGGGGGGCAACAGCAGGGAGACATGGGGCATGTGCGGGGGGTGGGGTAACAGGAGAGAGACACAGGGCATGAGCAGGGGGTGGGGGGCAACAGGAGGGAGACACAGGGAATGAGAGGGGGGTGGGGGGCAACAGCAGGGAGACACGGGAATGAGCCGGGGTGGGGGGAAGACAAGGGAGACATGAGGCATGACCAGGGGGTGGGGGCAACAGAAAGGAGACATGGGGCATGAGAGGGGGTGGGGGAACACGAGGGAGACACGGGGCATGAGCGGGGTGGGGGGCAACAAGAGGGAGACATGGGGCAGGGATAACAGGAAAAGAGACACGGGGCATGAGCTGGGGTGGGGGGCAACAGGAGGGAGACACGGGCCATGAGTGGGGGTGCGGTGCAACAGCAGGGAGACACGGGGCATGAGTGGGGGTGGGGGGCAACAGCAGGGAGACACGGGCATGAGTGGGGGGCAAAAGCAGGGAGACACGGGACATGAGCGGGGGTGGGAGTAACATGAGAGAGACACGGGGCATGAGCGGGGGGTGGGGGGTAACAGGAGAGAGACACGTGGAATGAGCGGGGGGCAACAGGGAGGGAGACATGGGGCATGAGCGGGGACTGGGGGCAATAGCAGGAGACACGGGCATGAGTGGGGGGTGGGGGGCAACAGCAGGGAGACACAGGGCATGAGCGGGGGTGGGGGTAACAGGAGAGAGACACAGGGCATGAGCAGGGTGTGGGGGGCAACAGGAGGGAGACACGGGGCATGAGCGGGGTGTGTGGGCAACAAGAGGGAGACACGGGGCATGAGCCAGGGGTGGGGTAACAGGAGAGAGAAACAGGGCATGAGCATGGGAGAACAGGAGGGATACACGGGGGCATGAGCGGGGGTGGGGAACACGAGGGAGACACAGGGCATGAGCGGGGGGTGGGGGAACAGGAGGGAGACACCGGGCATTAGCAGGGGGTGGGGGGAACAGGGGAGACACTGGGCATGAGCGGGGGGGGGGGTAACAGGAGAGAGACATGGGGCATGAGCGGGGGGTGAGGGCTACAGCAGGGAGACACTGGGCATGAGCAGGGGGGTAGGGGGCAATAGGAGAAAGACACGGGGCATGAGCAGGGGGTGGGGGGCAACAGGAGAGAGACACGAGGCATGAGCAAGGGGTGGGGGGCAACAGCAGGGAGACACGGGGCGTGACTGGGGCGTAGAGGGCAACATCAGGGAGACACAGGGCATGAGCGGGTGGGGTAACAGGAGAGAGACACACGGCATGAGCGGGGTGTGGGGGCAACAGGAGGGAGACACGGGGCATGAGCGGGGGGTGTGGGGCAACAAGAGGAAGACACGGGGCATGAGCCGGCTGTGGGGGGTATCAGGAGAGAGACACAGGGGCATGATTGGGGGAGAACAGGAGGGAGACACGGGGCATGAGCGGGGGTGGGGGGAACAGGGGAGACACGGGGCATGAGCGGGGGTGGGGGGAACACGAGGGAGACACAGGGCATGAGCGGGGGGTGGGGGAACAGGAGGGAGACACCGGGCATGAGCAGGGGTGGGGGGAACAGGGGAGACACTGGGCATGAGCGGGGGTGGGGGTAACAGGAGAGAGACACGGGGCATGAGCGGGGGGTGAGGGCTACAGCAGGGAGACACAGGGCATGAGCAGGGGGTAGGGGGCAATAGGAGAAAGACAGGGGCATGAGCAGGGATTGGGGGGCAACAGAAGGGAGACACGGGGCATGACCGGGAGGTGGGGGGCAACAGCAGGGAGACATGGGGCATGACCAGGGGGTGGGGGGCAACAGGAGAGATACACGGGGCATGAGCAGGGGGTGGGGGCAACAGCAGGGAGACACGGGGCATGAGCGGGGGAGGGGGTAACACGAGGGGGACACGGGACATGAGTGGGGGGCAACAGCATGGAGACACGGGGCATGAGCGGGGGTGGGGGCAACAGCAGGGAGACACGGGGCATGAGCGATGGGTGGGGGCAACAGCAGGGAGACACGGGCATGAGTGGGGGGCAACAGCAGGGAGACACGGGCATGTGTGGGGGTGGGGGTAACAGGAGAGAGACACAGGGCATGAGCAGGAGGTGGGGCAACAGGGAGGGAGACACAAGGAATGAGTGGGGGGGCAACAGCAGGGAGACACATGGAATGAGCCGGGGTGGGGGGAACACAAGGGAGACATGGGGCATGAGCGAGGGGTGGGGGCAACAGCATGGAGACACAGGGCATGAGCGGAGGGTGGGGGGCAACAGCCAGGGAGACACGGGGCTTGAGCGGGTATGGGAGGGGAACAGGGGAGAGACGGGGCATGAGCGGGGTGTGGGGGGAACAGGGGAGACACGGGGCATGAGCGGGGGTGGGGGGAACACGAGGAGACACAGGGCATGAGCGGGGGGGTGGGGGAACAGGAGGGAGACACCGGGCATGAGCAGGGGTGGGGGGAACAGGGAGAGAGACACGGGGCATGAGCGGGGGTGGGGGCTACAGCAGGGAGACACGGGGCATGAGCAGGGTGTAGGGGTAATAGGAGAAAGACACGGGGCATGAGCAGGGGTTGGGGGGCAACAGAAGGGAGACACGGGGCATGACCAGGAGGTGGGGGGCAACAGCAGGGAGACATAGGGCATGGACCATTGGGTGAGGAGTAACAGGAGAGAGACATGGGGCATGAGCGGGGGTGGGGAGCAACAGCAGGGAGACACGGGGCATGAGCGGGGGAGGGGGGAACAAGAGGGAGACACGGGACAATGAGCGAGGGGTGGGGGGAACATGAGGGAGACACGGGCATGAGTGGGGGATGGGGGGCATCAGCAGGGAGACACAGGGAATGAGCCGGGAGGGGGGAACACAAGGGAGACATGGGGCATGAGCGAGGGGTGGGGGGGAAACAGGAAAGAGACACGTGGAATGAGCGGGGGCAACAGGAGGGAGACATTGGGCATGAGCGGAGGGTGAGGGGCAACAGCAGGGAGACACGGGGCATGAGCGGGGGTGGGGGGAACACAAGGGAGACATTGGGCATGAGCGGAGTTGGGGGGCAACAGCAGGGAGACACGGGGCATGAGCGGGGGTGGGGGGAACACAAGGGAGACATGGGGCATGAGCTGGGGTGGTGGGCAACAGCAGGCAGACACGGGGCATGACCGGGGGGTGGTGGGGACACAGCCGGGAGACACGGGGCATGAGTGGGGGGTGGGGGGAAACAGCAGGGAGACACGGGGCATGAGAGGGGGGTGGGGGTAACAGGAGAGAGACACGGGGCATGAGCGGGGGGTGGGGGGCAACAGCAGGAAGACCACGGGGCATGACCAGGGGGTGGGGGCAACAGAAAGGAGACACGGGGCATGAGAGGGGGTGGGGGAGTAACTGAGAGAGACACGGGGCATGAGAGGGGGGTGGGGGTAACAGGAGAGAGACACGGGGCATGACCGGGGGGTGGGGGCAACAGCAGGGAGATATGGGGCTTGACTGGGGGGTGGGGGGAAACAGCCGAGAGACACAGGGCATGAGAGGGGGTGGGGGGTAACAGGAGGGAGACATGGGGCATGAGCGGGGGGTGGGGGGCTACAGGAGAGAGACACGGGGCATGAGCAGGGGGTGAGGGGAACAAGAGGGAGACACGGAGCATGAGCGGGGGTGGGGGAACACGAGGGAGACATGGGCATGAGCAGGGGGTGGGGGGCAACAAGAGGGAGACATGGGGCAGGGATAACAGGAGAGAGACACGGGGCATGAGCGGGGGTGGGAGGCAACAGGAGGGAGACACGGGCCATGAGTGGGGCTGGGGTGCAACAGGAGGGAGACACGGGCATGAGTGGGGGCAACAGCAGGGAGACACGGGGCATGAGCGGGGGGTGGGATTAACATGAGAGAGACACGGGGCATGCCCAGGGGGTGGGGGGTAACAGGAGAGAGACACGTGGAATGAGCGGGGGCAACAGGAGGGAGACGTGGGACATGAGCAGGTGCTGGGGGGCAATAGCAGGGAGACACGGGCATGAGTGGGCGGTGGGGGGGAACACAAGGGAGACACAGGGTATGAGAGGGGGGTGGGGGGTACAGGAGAGAGACACGGGGCATGAGCAGGGGGTGGGGGGCAACAGCAGAGAGATACAGGGCATGACTGGGGGTGGAGGGCAACAGCAGGGAGACACAGGGCATGAGCGGGGGTGGGGGTAACAGGAGAGAGACACAGGGCATGAGCGGGGTGTGGGGGGCAACAGGAGGGAGACACGGGGCATGAGCAGGGGTGTGGTGCAAAAAGAGGGAGACACAGGGCATGAGCCGGGGGTGGGGGTAACAGGAGAGAGAAACAGGGCATGAGTGAGGAGAACAGGAGGGAGACACGGGGCATGACCGGGGGGTGGGGGAGAACAGACATGGGGCATGAGCGGGGGGTGGGGGAACAGGAGGGAGACACCGGGCATGAGCGGGGGGAACAGGGGAGACACTGGGCATGAGCGGGGGGTGGGGGTAGCAGGAGAGAGACATTGGGCATGAGCGGGGGTGGGGGGAACACAAGGGAGACATGGGGCATGAGCTGGGGTGGTGGGCAACAGCAGGCAGACACGGGGCATTGACCGGGGGTGGGGGGACACAGCAGGGAGACATAGGGCATGACCATTGGGTGAGGAGCAACAGGAGAGAGACACGGGTCATGAGCGGGGGGTGGGATTAACATGAGAGAGACACGGGGCATGCCCAGGCGGTGGGGGTAACAGGAGAGAGACACGTGGAATGAGCGGGGGCAACAGGAGGAGACGTGGGACATGAGCAGGGGCTGGGGGCAATAGCAGGGAGACACGGGCATGAGTGGGCGGGGGGGAACAGAAGGGAGACACAGGGTATGAGAGGGGGGTGGGGGGGTAACAGGAGAGAGACACGGGGCATGAGCAGGGGGTGGGGGGCAACAGGAGGGAGACACGGGGCATGAGCGGGGGCTGGGGGCAATAGCAGGGAGACACGGGCATGAGTGGGCGGTGGGGGGGAACACAAGGGAGACACAGGGCATGAGCGGGGGTGGGGGTAACAGGAGAGAGACACAGGGCATGAGCGGTGTGTGGGGGGCAACAGGAGGGAGACACGGGGCATGAGCGGGGGGTGTGGTGCAACAAGAGGGAGACACGGGGCATGAGCCGGGGGTGGGGGATAACAGGAGAGAGAAACAGGGCATGAGCGGGGAGAACAGGAGGGAGACACGGGGCATGAGCGGGGGGTGGGGGGGAACAGACACGGGGCATGAGCGGGGGTGCGGGGAACACAAGGGAGACACAGGGCATGAGCGGGGGTGGGGGAACAGGAGGGAGACACCCGGCATGAGCGGGGGGAACAGGGGAGACACTGGGCATGAGCGGGGGGTGGGGGCTACAGCAGGGAGACACGGGGCATGAGCAGGGGGTAGGGGCAATAGAGGGGAGACACGGGGCATGACCGGGAGGTGGGGGGCAACAGCAGTGAGACATGGGGCATGACCAGGGGGTGGGGGGCAACAGCAGGGAGACACGGGGCATGAGCGAGGGGTGGGGGCAATAGCAGGGAGACACAGGCATGAGTGGGAGGCAACAGCAGGGAGACACGGGGCATGTGTGGGGGTGGGGGTAACAGGGAGAGACATGGGGCATGAGCAGGGGGCGGGGGGGCAACAGGAGGGAGACACAGGGAATGAGTGGGGGGGCAACCACAGGGAGAGACAGGGAATGAGCCGGGGTGGGGGGAACACAAGGGATACACGGGGCATGAGCGGGGGGTGAGGGGCAACAGCAGGGAGAAACAGGGCATGAGCGGACGGTGGGGGGCAGCAGCAGGGAGACACGAGGCATGAGCAGGGGTGGGGGGAACACAAGGGAGACATGGGGCATGAGCTGGGGGTGGTGGGCAACAGCAGGGAGACACGGAGCATGACCGGGGGGGGAATGGCAGGGAGACACGGGGCATGAGCAGGGGTGGGGAAACAGCAGGGAGACACGGGGCATGAGAGGGGGTGGGGGTAACAGGAGAGAGACAAGGGGCATGAGCGGGGGATGGTGGGCAACAGCAGGGAGACACGGGGCATGACCAGGGGGTGGGGGAAACAGCAGGGAGACACGGGGCATGAGCGGGGGGTGGGGGAAACAGCAGGGAGACACGGGCATGAGAGGGGGGTGGGGGGTAACAGGAGAGAGACACGGGGCATGACCGGGTGGTGGGGCAACAGCAGGGAGATATGGGGCATGACTGGGGGGTGGGGGGCAACAGGAGAGAGACACAGGGCATGAGAGGGGGATGGGGGGTAACAGGAGAGAGACACGGGGCATGAGCGGGGGGTGGGGGGAACAAGAGGGAGACACGGAGCATGAGCGGGGGTGGGGGGAACACGAGGGAGACACGGGGCATGAGCGGGGATGGGAGCAACAAGAGGGAGACATGGGGCTGGGATAACAGGAGAGAGACACCGGGCATGAGCGAGGGTGGGGGGCAACAGGAGGGAGACACGGGCCATGAGCGGGGGTGGGTGCAGCAGCAGGGAGACACGGGGCATGAGCAGGGGGGTGGGGGGCAACAGCAGGGAGACACGGGCATGAGCGGGGGCAACAGCAGGGAGACACGGGGCATGAGCGGGGGGTGGGAGTAACATGAGAGACATGGGGCATGAGCAGGGGGTGGGGGGTAACAGGAGAGAGGCACGTGGAATGAGCGGGGGGCAACAGGAGGGAGACATGGGGCCATGAGCGGGGCTGGGGGCAATAGCAGGGAGACACGGGCATGAGTTGGGGGGAACGCAAGGGGAGACACAGGGTATGAGAGGGGGGTGGGGGGCAACAGCAGGGAGACACGGGGCATGACTGGGGGGTGGAGGGCAACAGCAGGGAGACACAGGGCATGAGCGGGGGTGGGGGTAACAGGAGAGAGACACAGGGCATGAGCGGGGTGTGGGGGGCAACAGGAGGGAGACACGGGGCATAAGCAGGGTGTGTGGGGCAACAAGAGGGAGACACGGGGCATGAGCCGGGGTGGGGGGTAACAGGAGAGAGAAACAGGGCATGAGCACGGGAGAACAGGAGGGAGACACGGGGCATGAGCAGGGGGTGGGGGGAACAGGGGAGACACGGGGCGTGAGCGGGGAGTGGGGAACACGAGGGAGACACAGGGCATGAGAGGGGGGTGGGGGAACAGGAGGGAGACACCGGGCATGAGCGGGGGGTGGGGGGGAACAGGGGAGACACTGGGCATGAACGGGGGTGGGGTAACAGGAGAGAGACACGGGGCATGAGGGGGTGGGGGCTACAGCAGGGAGACATGGGGCACGAGCATGGGGTGGGGGGCAACAGAAGGGAGACACGGGGCATGACCGGGAGGTGGGGGGCAAACAGCAGGGAGACATGGGGCATGACCAGGGGGTGGGGGGCAAGAGGAGAGAGACACGGGGAATGAGCAGGGGGTGGGGGGCAACAGCAGGGAGACACGGGGCATGAGTGGGGGGTGGGGGGCAACAGCAGGGAGACACAAGCATGAGTGGGGGGCAACAGCAGGGAGACACGGGGCATGTGCGGGGGGTGGGGGTAACAGGAGAGAGACACAGGGCATGAGCAGGGGGTGGGGGGCAACAGGAGGGAGACACAGGACATGAGCGAGGGGTGGGGGGAACATAAGACATGGGCATGAGTGAGGGGTGGGAGGCAACAGCAGGGAGACACAGGGCATGAGCAGGGGGTGGGGGTCAACAGGAGGGAGACACAGGACATGAGCGAGGAGTGGGGGGAACATGAGGGAGACATGGGCATGAGTGAGGGGTGGGGGTAACAGGAGAGAGACACAGTGCATGAGCAGGGGGTGGGGGCAACAGAAGGGAGACACAGGGAATGAGCCGGGGTGGGGGGAACACAAGGGAGACATGGGGCATGAGCGAGTGGTGGGGGGTAACAGGAAAGAGACACGGGGCATGAGAGGGGGTGCGGGGAACACAAGGGAGACACAGGGCATGAGCGGGGGTGGGGGGCAACAAGAGGGAGACATGGGGAAGGGATAACAGGAGCGAGACACAGGGCATGAGCGGGGGTGGGGGCAACAGGAAGGAGACACGGGCCATGAGCGAGGGGTGGGGGGAACATGAGGGAGACATGGGCATGAGTGAGGGGTGGGGGGCAACAGCAGGGAGACACGGGGCATTAGCGGGGGTGGGAGGCAACAGCAGGGAGACACAAGCAGAAGTGGGGGGCAACAGCAGGGGAGACATGGGGCATGTGCGGGGGGTGGGGGTAACAGGAGAGAGACACAGGGCATGAGCAGGGGGTGGGGGGCAACAGGAGGGAGACACAGGGAATGAGAGGGGGGGTGGGGGGCAACAGCAGGGCGACACAGGGAATGAGCCGGGGTGGGGGGAAGACAAGGGAGACATGAGGCATGACCAGGGGGTGGGGGCAACAGAAAGGAGACATGGGGCATGAGAGGGGGTGGGGGAACACGAGGGAGACACGGGGCATGAGCGGGGGTGGGGGGCAACAAGAGGGAGACATGGGGCAGGGATAACAGGAGAGAGACACGGGGCATGAGCTGGGGTGGGGGGCAACAGGAGGGAGACACGGGCCATGAGTGGGGGTGCGGTGCAACAGCAGGGAGACACGGGGCATGAGCGGGGGGTGGGGGGCAACAGCAGGGAGACACGGGCATGAGTGGGGGGCAAAAGCAGGGAGACACGGGACATGAGCGGGGGTGGGAGTAACATGAGAGAGACACGGGGCATGAGCGGGGGGTGGGGGTAACAGGAGAGAGACACGTGGAATGAGCGGGGGGCAACAGGAGGGAGACATGGGGCATGAGCGGGGACTGGGGGCAATAGCAGGAGACACGGGCATGAGTGGGGGGTGGGGGGCAACAGCAGGGGAGACACAGGGCATGAGCGGGGGTGGGGGTAACAGGAGAGAGACAGAGGGCATGAGCAGGGTGTGGGGGCAACAGGAGGGAGACACGGGGCATGAGCGGGGGTGTGGTGGGCAACAAGAGGGAGACACGGGGCATGAGCCAGGGGTGGGGGTAACAGGAGAGAGAAACAGGGCATGAGCATGGGAGAACAGGAGGGATACACGGGGCATGAGCGGGGGTGGGGGAACACGAGGGAGACACAGGGCATGAGCGGGGGGTGGGGGAACAGGAGGGAGACACCGGGCATTAGCAGGGGGTGGGGGGAACAGGGGAGACACTGGGCATGAGCGGGGGGTGGGGGTAACAGGAGAGAGACATGGGGCATGAGCGGGGGGTGAGGGCTACAGCAGGGAGACACTGGGCATGAGCAGGGGGTAGGGGGCAATAGGAGAAAGACACGGGGCATGAGCAGGGGGTGGGGGGCAACAGGAGAGAGACACGAGGCATGAGCAAGGGGTGGGGGGCAACAGCAGGGAGACACGGGGCGTGACTGGGGCGTAGAGGGCAACATCAGGGAGACACAGGGCATGAGCGGGTGGGGGTAACAGGAGAGAGACACACGGCATGAGCGGGGTGTGGGGGGCAACAGGAGGGAGACACGGGGCATGAGCGGGGGGTGTGGGGCAACAAGAGGAAGACACGGGGCATGAGCCGGCTGTGGGGGGTATCAGGAGAGAGACACAGGGCATGATTGGGGGAGAACAGGAGGGAGACACGGGGCATGAGCGGGGGTGGGGGGAACAGGGGAGACACGGGGCATGAGCGGGGGTGGGGGGAACACGAGGGAGACACAGGGCATGAGCGGGGGGTGGGGGAACAGGAGGGAGACACCGGGCATGAGCAGGGGTGGGGGGAACAGGGGAGACACTGGGCATGAGCGGGGGTGGGGGGTAACAGGAGAGAGACACGGGGCATGAGCGGGGGGTGAGGGCTACAGCAGGGAGACACAGGGCATGAGCAGGGGGTAGGGGGCAATAGGAGAAAGACACGGGGCATGAGCAGGGATTGGGGGGCAACAAGAAGGGAGACACGGGGCATGACCGGGAGGTGGGGGGCAACAGCAGGGAGACATGGGGCATGACCAGGGGGTGGGGGGCAACAGGAGAGATACACGGGGCATGAGCAGGGGGTGGGGGCAACAGCAGGGAGACACGGGGAATGAGCGGGGGAGGGGGTAACACGAGGGGGACACGGGACATGAGTGGGGGGTGGGGGGCAACAGCATGGAGACACGGGGCATGAGCGGGGGTGGGGGCAACAGCAGGGAGACACGGGGCATGAGCGATGGGTGGGGGCAACAGCAGGGAGACACGGGCATGAGTGGGGGGCAACAGCAGGGAGACACGGGCATGTGTGGGGGTGGGGGTAACAGGAGAGAGACACAGGGCATGAGCAGGAGGTGGGGCAACAGGAGGGAGACACAAGGAATGAGTGGGGGGCAACAGCAGGGAGACACATGGAATGAGCCGGGGTGGGGGAACACAAGGGAGACATGGGGCATGAGCGAGGGGTGGGGGCAACAGCATGGAGACACAGGGCATGAGCGGAGGGTGGGGGGCAACAGCAGGGAGACACGGGCTTGAGCGGGTATGGGAGGGGAACAGGGGAGAGACGGGGCATGAGCGGGGTGTGGGGGAACAGGGGAGACACGGGGCATGAGCGGGGGTGGGGGGAACACGAGGGAGACACAGGGCATGAGCGGGGGGTGGGGGAACAGGAGGGAGACACCGGGCATGAGCAGGGGTGGGGGGAACAGGAGAGAGACACGGGGCATGAGCGGGGGTGGGGGCTACAGCAGGGAGACACGGGGCATGAGCAGGGTGTAGGGGTAATAGGAGAAAGACACGGGGCATGAGCAGGGGTTGGGGGGCAACAGAAGGGAGACACGGGGCATGACCAGGAGGTGGGGGGCAACAGCAGGGAGACATAGGGCATGACCATTGGGTGAGGAGTAACAGGAGAGAGACATGGGGCATGAGCGGGGGGTGGGGAGCAACAGCAGGGAGACACGGGGCATGAGCGGGGGAGGGGGGAACAAGAGGGAGACACGGACAATGAGCGAGGGGTGGGGGGAACATGAGGGAGACACGGGCATGAGTGGGGGATGGGGGGCATCAGCAGGGAGACACAGGGAATGAGCCGGGGAGGGGGAACACAAGGGAGACATGGGGCATGAGCGAGGGGTGGGGGAAACAGGAAAGAGACACGTGGAATGAGCGGGGGCAACAGGAGGGAGACATTGGGCATGAGCGGAGGGTGAGGGGCAACAGCAGGGAGACACGGGGCATGAGCGGGGGTGGGGGGAACACAAGGGAGACATTGGGCATGAGCGGAGTGTGGGGGGCAACAGCAGGGAGACACGGGGCATGAGCGGGGGTGGGGGGAACACAAGGGAGACATGGGGCATGAGCTGGGGGTGGTGGGCAACAGCAGGCAGACACGGGGCATGACCGGGGGGTGGGGGGACACAGCCGGAGACACGGGGCATGAGTGGGGGGTGGGGGGAAACAGCAGGGAGACACGGGGCATGAGAGGGGGGTGGGGGTAACAGGAGAGAGACACGGGGCATGAGCGGGGGGTGGGGGGCAACAGCAGGAAGACACGGGGCATGACCAGGGGGTGGGGGCAACAGAAAGGAGACACGGGGCATGAGAGGGGGTGGGGAGTAACTGGAGAGAGACACGGGGCATGAGAGGGGGGTGGGGGTAACAGGAGAGGAGACACGGGGCATGACCGGGGGTGGGGGCAACAGCAGGGAGATATGGGGCTTGACTGGGGGGTGGGGGGGAAACAGCCGAGAGACACAGGGCATGAGAGGGGGTGGGGGGTAACAGGAGGGAGACATGGGGCATGAGCGGGGGGTGGGGGGGCTACAGGAGAGAGACACGGGGCATGAGCAGGGGGTGAGGGGAACAAGAGGGAGACACGGAGCATGAGCGGGGGTGGGGGAACACGAGGGAGACATGGGGCATGAGCAGGGGGTGGGGGGCAACAAGAGGGAGACATGGGGCAGGGATAACAGGAGAGAGACACGGGGCATGAGCGGGGGTGGGGAGGCAACAGGAGGGAGACACGGGCCATGAGTGGGGCTGGGGTGCAACAGGAGGGAGACACGGGCATGAGTGTGGGGCAACAGCAGGGAGACACGGGGCATGAGCGGGGGGTGGGATTAACATGAGAGAGACACGGGGCATGCCCAGGGGGTGGGGGGCAACAGGAGAGAGACACGTGGAATGAGCGGGGGCAACAGGAGGGAGACGTGGGACATGAGCAGGTGCTGGGGGGCAATAGCAGGGAGACACGGGCATGAGTGGGCGGTGGGGGGGAAACACAAGGGAGACACAGGGTATGAGAGGGGGGTGGGGGGTAACAGGAGAGAGACACGGGGCATGAGCAGGGGGTGGGGGGCAACAGCAGAGAGATACAGGGCATGACTGGGGTGGAGGGCAACAGCAGGGAGACACAGGGCATGAGCGGGGGGTGGGGGTAACAGGAGAGAGACACAGGGCATGAGCGGGGTGTGGGGGGCAACAGGAGGGAGACACGGGGCATGAGCAGGGTGTGGTGCAAAAAGAGGGAGACACAGGGCATGAGCCGGGGGTGGGGGTAACAGGAGAGAGAAACAGGGCATGAGTGAGGAGAACAGGAGGGAGACACGGGGCATGACCGGGGGGTGGGGGAGAACAGACATGGGGCATGAGCGGGGGGTGGGGGAACAGGAGGGAGACACCGGGCATGAGCGGGGGGAACAGGGGAGACACTGGGCATGAGCGGGGGGTGGGGGTAGCAGGAGAGAGACATTGGGCAAGAGCGGGGGTGGGGGGAACACAAGGGAGACATGGGGCATGAGCTGGGGGTGGTGGGCAACAGCAGGCAGACACGGGGCATGACCGGGGGTGGGGGGACACAGCAGGGAGACATAGGGCATGACCATTGGGTGAGGAGCAACAGGAGAGAGACACGGGTCATGAGCGGGGGTGGGATTAACATGAGAGAGACACGGGGCATGCCCAGGCGGTGGGGGTAACAGGAGAGAGACACGTGGAATGAGCGGGGGCAACAGGAGGGAGACGTGGGACATGAGCAGGGGCTGGGGGCAATAGCAGGGAGACACGGGCATGAGTGGGCGGGGGGGGAACAGAAGGGAGACACAGGGTATGAGAGGGGGGTGGGGGGGTAACAGGAGAGAGACACGGGGCATGAGCAGGGGGTGGGGGGCAACAGGAGGAGACACGGGGCATGAGCGGGGGCTGGGGGCAATAGCAGGGAGACACGGGCATGAGTGGGCGGTGGGGGGGAACACAAGGGAGACACAGGGCATGAGCGGGGGTGGGGGTAACAGGAGAGAGACACAGGGCATGAGCGGTGTGTGGGGGGCAACAGGAGGGAGACACGGGGCATGAGCGGGGGGTGTGGTGCAACAAGAGGGAGACACGGGGCATGAGCCGGGGGTGGGGGATAACAGGAGAGAGAAACAGGGCATGAGCGGGGAGAACAGGAGGGAGACACGGGGCATGAGCGGGGGGTGGGGGGGAACAGACACGGGGCATGAGCGGGGGGTGCGGGGAACACAAGGGAGACACAGGGCATGAGCGGGGGGTGGGGGAACAGGAGGGAGACACCCGGCATGAGCGGGGGGAACAGGGGAGACACTGGGCATGAGCGGGGGGTGGGGGCTACAGCAGGGAGACACGGGGCATGAGCAGGGGGTAGGGGCAATAGAGGGGAGACACGGGGCATGACCGGGAGGTGGGGGGCAACAGCAGTGAGACATGGGGCATGACCAGGGGGTGGGGGGCAACAGCAGGGAGACACGGGGCATGAGCGAGGGGTGGGGGCAATAGCAGGGAGACACAGGCATGAGTGGGAGGCAACAGCAGGGAGACACGGGGCATGTGTGGGGGTGGGGGTAACAGGAGAGAGACATGGGGCATGAGCAGGGGGCGGGGGGCAACAGGAGGGAGACACAGGGAATGAGTGGGGGGCAACCACAGGGAGAGACAGGGAATGAGCCGGGGTGGGGGGAACACAAGGGATACACGGGGCATGAGCCGGGGGTGAGGGGCAACAGCAGGGAGAAACAGGGCATGAGCGGACGGTGGGGGGCAGCAGCAGGGAGGACACGAGGCATGAGCAGGGGTGGGGGGAACACAAGGGAGACATGGGGCATGAGCTGGGGGTGGTGGGCAACAGCAGGGAGACACGGAGCATGACCGGGGGGGAATGGCAGGGAGACACGGGGCATGAGCAGGGGTGGGGGAAACAGCAGGGAGACACGGGGCATGAGAGGGGGTGGGGGTAACAGGAGAGAGACAAGGGGCATGAGCGGGGGATGGTGGGCAACAGCAGGGAGACACGGGGCATGACCAGGGGGTGGGGGAAACAGCAGGGAGACACGGGGCATGAGCGGGGGGTGGGGGGAAACAGCAGGGAGACACGGGGCATGAGAGGGGGGTGGGGGGTAACAGGAGAGAGACACGGGGCATGACCGGGTGGTGGGGGCAACAGCAGGGAGATATGGGGCATGACTGGGGGGTGGGGGGCAACAGGAGAGAGACACAGGGCATGAGAGGGGGATGGGGGGTAACAGGAGAGAGACACGGGGCATGAGCGGGGGGTGGGGGGAACAAGAGGGAGACACGGAGCATGAGCGGGGGTGGGGGGAACACGAGGAGACACGGGGCATGAGCGGGGATGGGAGCAACAAGAGGGAGACATGGGGCTGGGATAACAGGAGAGAGACACCGGGCATGAGCGAGGGTGGGGGGCAACAGGAGGGAGACACGGGCCATGAGCGGGGGTGGGGTGCAGCAGCAGGGAGACACGGGGCATGAGCAGGGGGTGGGGGGCAACAGCAGGGAGACACGGGCATGAGCGGGGGCAACAGCAGGGAGACACGGGGCATGAGCGGGGGGTGGGAGTAACATGAGAGAGACATGGGGCATGAGCAGGGGGTGGGGGGTAACAGGAGAGAGGCACGTGGAATGAGCGGGGGGCAACAGGAGGGAGACATGGGGCATGAGCGGGGGCTGGGGGCAATAGCAGGGAGACACGGGCATGAGTTGGGGGGAACGCAAGGGAGACACAGGTATGAGAGGGGGGTGGGGGCAACAGCAGGGAGACACGGGGCATGACTGGGGGGTGGAGGGCAACAGCAGGGAGACACAGGGCATGAGCGGGGGTGGGGGTAACAGGAGAGAGACACAGGGCATGAGCGGGGTGTGCGGGGCAACAGGAGGGAGACACGGGGCATAAGCAGGGTGTGTGGGGCAACAAGAGGGAGACACGGGGCATGAGCCGGGGGTGGGGGGTAACAGGAGAGAGAAACAGGGCATGAGCGCGGGAGAACAGGAGGAGACACGGGGCATGAGCAGGGGGTGGGGGGAACAGGGGAGACACGGGGCGTGAGCGGGGAGTGGGGGAACACGAGGGAGACACAGGGCATGAGAGGGGGGTGGGGGAACAGGAGGGAGACACCGGGCATGAGCGGGGGGTGGGGGGAACAGGGGAGACACTGGGCATGAACGGGGGTGGGGTAACAGGAGAGAGACACGGGGCATGAGGGGGTGGGGGCTACAGCAGGGAGACATGGGGCACGAGCATGGGGTGGGGGGCAACAGAAGGGAGACACGGGGCATGACCGGGAGGTGGGGGGCAACAGCAGGGAGACATGGGGCATGACCAGGGGGTGGGGGGCAAGAGGAGAGAGACACGGGGAAGGAGCAGGGGGTGGGGGGCAACAGCAGGGAGACACGGGGCATGAGTGGGGGGTGGGGGGCAACAGCAGGGAGACACAAGCATGAGTGGGGGGCAACAGCAGGGGAGACACGGGGCATGTGCGGGGGGTGGGGGTAACAGGAGAGAGACACAGGGCATGAGCAGGGGGTGGGGGGCAACAGGAGGGAGACACAGGACATGAGCGAGGGGTGGGGGGAACATAAGACATGGGCATGAGTGAGGGGTGGGAGGCAACAGCAGGGAGACACAGGGCATGAGCAGGGGGTGGGGGTCAACAGGAGGGAGACACAGGACATGAGCGAGGAGTGGGGGGAACATGAGGGAGACATGGGCATGAGTGAGGGGTGGGGGTAACAGGAGAGAGACACAGTGCATGAGCAGGGGGTGGGGGCAACAGAAGGGAGACACAGGGAATGAGCCGGGTGGGGGGAACACAAGGGAGACATGGGGCATGAGCGAGTGGTGGGGGGTAACAGGAAAGAGACACGGGGCATGAGAGGGGGTGCGGGGAACACAAGGGAGACACAGGGCATGAGCGGGGGTGGGGGGCAACAAGAGGGAGACATGGGGAAGGGATAACAGGAGCGAGACACAGGGCATGAGCGGGGGTGGGGGCAACAGGAAGGAGACACGGGCCATGAGCGAGGGGTGGGGGGAACATGAGGGAGACATGGGCATGAGTGAGGGGTGGGGGGCAACAGCAGGGAGACACGGGGCATTAGCGGGGGTGGGAGGCAACAGCAGGGAGACACAAGCAGAAGTGGGGGGCAACAGCAGGGAGACATGGGGCATGTGCGGGGGGTGGGGGTAACAGGAGAGAGACACAGGGCATGAGCAGGGGGTGGGGGGCAACAGGAGGGAGACACAGGGAATGAGAGGGGGGGTGGGGGGCAACAGCAGGGCGACACAGGGAATGAGCCGGGGTGGGGGGAAGACAAGGGAGACATGAGGCCATGACCAGGGGGTGGGGGCAACAGAAAGGAGACATGGGGCATGAGAGGGGGTGGGGGAACACGAGGGAGACACGGGGCATGAGCGGGGGTGGGGGGCAACAAGAGGGAGACATGGGGCAGGGATAACAGGAGAGAGACACGGGGCATGAGCTGGGGTGGGGGGCAACAGGAGGGAGACACGGGCCATGAGTGGGGGTGCGGTGCAACAGCAGGGAGACACGGGGCATGAGCGGGGGGTGGGGGGCAACAGCAGGGAGACACGGGCATGAGTGGGGGGCAAAAGCAGGGAGACACGGGACATGAGCGGGGGTGGGAGTAACATGAGAGAGACATGGGGCATGAGCGGGGGGTGGGGGGGTAACAGGAGAGAGACACGTGGAATGAGCGGGGGGCAACAGAGGGAGACATGGGGCATGAGCGGGGACTGGGGGCAATAGCAGGAGACACGGGCATGAGTGGGGGGTGGGGGGCAACAGCAGGGAGACACAGGGCATGAGCGGGGGTGGGGGTAACAGGAGAGAGACAGAGGGCATGAGCAGGGTGTGGGGGCAACAGGAGGGAGACACGGGGCATGAGCGGGGTGTGTGGGCAACAAGAGGGAGACACGGGGCATGAGCCAGGGGTGGGGGTAACAGGAGAGAGAAACAGGGCATGAGCATGGGAGAACAGAGGGATACACGGGGCATGAGCGGGGGTGGGGGAACACGAGGGAGACACAGGGCATGAGCGGGGGGTGGGGGAACAGGAGGGAGACACCGGGCATTAGCAGGGGGTGGGGGGAACAGGGAGACACTGGGCATGAGGCGGGGGGGGTGGGGGGTAACAGGAGAGAGACATGGGGCATGAGCGGGGGGTGAGGGCTACAGCAGGGAGAACTG